>NC_051091.1:14204466-14504466 GCF_901709675.1 Syngnathus acus | reverse complement strand
CAGCTACAGCAAATTTGAAACCATCTTTTCCAGCAGGTTCTATAGGTCCAGCCAGGTCTGCGTGCACAAGCTCTAAAATGTCCATAGCTTTTTCATCTGCATCTCTGTTTCTGCTCTGAGTAAATTTACCTTTAATACACACTTCACATGTGATATTGGGCTTGTTAGTTTTATTTTTCATTCCTTCTGTCACGTTTACCAGCTTTAACACATCATTATAATTAGTGTCCAAAAATGTCATGCCATGTTTGAATGTCATAAAACACATTAAGATAAGATAAGATAAGATAAGATAAGAGGAACTTTATTAATCTCACGTGTGAGAAACTGCATGTAACAACAGCTCGATTTACAGGAAGGTACAAGTTGGGGGATAAAGGTGCAAAAAGAGACTTCAGGACCGTAGTCTTCCGGCATAATAAATAGAATACAATATAAAAGAAAAATATGGAAAAATAACAGCAATTGTAGTAAAACTAAAAATATGAGCTATGAATATTTACAAAAAGAAGATAAAATAGTGGTAAAGTGTCGTAAAGTGTATGAAGTGTATGAAGTTTAGCAATGCTAATAACAAAGAGAAATAGTGCACGGGTTATAGAAGTGAAATAGATCTATGCATTGTGTGGCAGAGAATATTGCACATTGGGCTTAAATTGCACATTAGGGGTTAAAAATTGCACGTTACGGGGAAATTATTGCACAGAAGGATGTGTTTACAGGTTGTCATTGTACAGCCTGATTGCGGTGGGGATGAAGGAGCTGCGATAGCGTTCCTTCTTACACGGGGGGAGTCTGAGTCTCTGACTGAAGGAGCTGCTCAAGTTCTCCAAAGTCAGATGCAGTGGGTGAGAGGGGTTGTTCCTGATGGATGCTAGCCTGGCTAGCACCCTCCTCTCGCCCACCTCCTCAACAGTGTCAAGAAGGCAGCCCACCACAGAGCTGGCCCTCTTAACCAGTTTGTTGAGCCTCTTCCTATCCCTCTCTGTGCTGCTCGGAGCCCAACAGACCACAGCGTAGAGGATGGCAGAGGCTACCACTGAGTCATAAAAGGTTTTTAGCAGAGGCCTGCTCACTCCAAAGGAGCTGAGTCTCCTCAGGAGGTGGAGGCGACTCTGTCCTTTCTTGTAGACGGCGTTCATGTGATCAGTCCAGTTCAGTTTATTGTTGAGGTGAACACCCAGGTACCTGAAACTGTCCACGACCTCAATGTCCCGACCCTGGATGTTCACCAGTGAGTGGGGAGGTGCTCCTCTCCTAAAGTCAATCACCAGCTCCTTCGTCTTACTGGTGTTCAAGCACAGGTGATTGTGCTCACACCAGTCCACAAAGGCGCTGATGGCCGACAGGTACTCCAGCTCGCCCCCCTTAGACATACAGCCAACAATAGCTGAGTCATCGGAGAACTTCTGGAGATAGCAGATATCAGTGTTATACATGAAGTCCGAGGTGTACAGTGTGAAAAGGAATGGGGACAGGACTGTGCCCTGAGGTGCTCCAGTGCTGCAGACTACCACCTCTGATCGGCAGCCATGCAGTTGCACGTACTGGGGCCGGTTAGTGAGGTAGTCAATGGTCCAGTCAGTGAGGTGATGGTCCACTCCAGTGTCTAGCATCTTCACTCGTAGCAGGGCCGGCGAGATGGTATTGAAGGCACTGGAGAAGTCAAAAAACATGACCCTCACAGCGCTGCCGGCGGACTCCAGGTGGGTGAACGTCCGCTGCAGCAGGTAGATGACGGCGTCTTCTACCCCAATGCCGATCTTGTAGGCAAACTGCAGCGGATCCAGAGTGGGGCTCACCACGGAGCGGAGGTGGCTGAGGACCAGGCGTTCCATCACCTTCATGATGTGGGAAGTGAGGGCGATGGGTCTGAAGTGGGCCGGTTCCTTGGCGCGCGGTGTTTTGGGAACTGGGACGATGGAGGATGTCTTCCATGCGCTGGGCACCTTACATTACATTTATCAGTCTCATTTTCAACAGTACTCAAATAAAACAGTCTATCATTCTTATGAATATCAAAACTCGTACCATTTTTATGGATGAGCCGATTCTGTCCCTCCTTGAAGATGACTGTTGCTCCTTGCGCTGTAGCCCCTTTAACAGAAAAGATGTCCTGGGAAAATGATGGCACATAGAGCGCCTCCATCAGGAACATATCCACAACGTGGCCTTTACCGTCTCTCAAGCGCAATTTGGCAGTGCCTTTCCTCTGCACAATCCCGGTGGCACGCTCTCCATCAGCCAACTCCAGAATATGCCTCGGAGCCTTGAAAGTCGGGTCAAACTGCACAAATCTCCCAATGTCAGTGATGATGTGCTTTGTCGCTCCTGAGTCGACCAGAAGACCCTTCGCCTTGACCCCGACCGGGGCATCCTCCAGTTAGACCTTGAATGCAAACGTATGGTCCTCCTCATCTACCGCTTGCTTCACCTTGTCCCACTTTCTTCGCCGACAGTGCGCGTCTTTGTGCGTGGCGCTTTTGCAGAAGCTGCACCACTGCCTCAGCTCTCTGCGCTCTCCAGCAGCTGACGCACAGTCCGCGGCTTTGTGGCCCTTCTGACCACCGGTGTAACAGGTAAGCTTTACGCTCCAATTGTCTCTTCCTCTGACTTTCATCACACTATCCTCTCCAGAGCCAGAAGCGCCAAACTTCTCTGTGCTCTCATAGCTCCTCAGTTTGGTCTTAAACTCAGCAAATGTCATCTTCTCATCACTCTGTGTAACGCAGGGGTCACCAACTCCGGTCCTCAAGGGCGCCAATCCAGCCTGTTTTAGGTGCAGCCCTACAACAACACACCTGATTCAAATGATCAGCTCATCAGCAAGCTCTATTAAGGCTGATAGCGATCCTGATTATTTGAATCAGGTGTGTTGTTGTAGGGCTGCACCTAAAACAGGCTGGATTGGCGCCCTTGAGGACCGGAGTTGGTGACCCCTGGTGTAACGTGTACAGAGAATGGTTGATAAGTATCAGGCAGGCCTTTTAAGATCATTGCCGTTAACAAGCCGTCTCTTAAAGTCTCTCCTGCATTTCGCAGCGCTGTAATAGCAGTCTCTGCATGGATAATGTAGTCCGTGACACTTTCATTCACACCTTTTAGGAGAGATGTGAGCTCCGTGTACAAACTTACTATGCGCGTCTTTCCTTTCCCTGCATAATGGAGGATCTGCAGCGGCTTCCTGCCGTCATCGGCAGCGTCTCTCATTACAAGGGACAAACTTTTATCATCCAACACCTGAATCAGAACTGCGTACGCCTCTTCATTCTTACCGGCGTCTTCCTCGGCACCTTCATCATCCACATCGGGGGGTTCACTCAGTATGGTGCTTTTGAGGTCAAGGATACGCAAGCGTGCCAAAAATTTGGTTTCCCACAGCTCATAATTCTTTTCATCTCCGCCAAAACATAAATGATTCAATCGGCTCTCAAACTCGGTACTGGGCCCATAACCTGTTGGCGTAGCCATCGCGGTAAGAGCTGGTGCAGCCGGATAAAGACAGAGGACAAATATAACGCAGGGACATGAATTTGGTTTGGCCTGCATGTGATCACCTTTGTGAATGAGCTGCTGCCATTTATTGATTGCACACAGGTGTGTAGCCACGCCCACACTCACTGGGTCACAGGGTCAATTAGGGACATGACATATCAACTGCTAGATGCCTATTATTAAAACAATTAAGCAGGCTACAAATACAAAGCAACAAAGCGACGCAAAACGTTGCCCCTGGATAGCTAGCGGACTTTGTTGTGCAGCAGGAGATCGGCATATTCTCTCTCAACTTCATCTAGCAATTCACAGAACTGGTGGTGGTTTAATGCTTTTGCGATTATTTTCTTCACAATATGGATGACAAGGTTCATTACCTCCATACACTCCGGTGGGAATGTTTACGCACACAGCGCCTCTTGGTGCAATATGCAATGGAATGCAAGCAATTTTCGATCCAATGCTTTCTCAGCTCAGTGGCCTAGTGGTAGAGTATCCGCCCTGAGACTGGAAGGTTGTGGGTTCAAACCCCGGCTGGGTCATACCAAAGACTATAAAAATGGGACCCATTGCCTCCCTGCTTGGCACTCAGCATTAAGGGTTGGAATTGGGGGGTTAGATCACCAACTGATTCCCGAGCGCGGCACCGCTGCTGCTCACTGCTCCCCTCTCCCCCAGGGGATGGATTAAAATCACACGGGGATGGGTTAAATGCAGAGGACAAATTTCACCACACCCAGATGTGTGTGTGACGATCATTGGGACTTCAACTTAACTTTAACTTTAACTTCTGTCGTAAGATCACAAACTTTTGCGACCCTCTCATACTCGGTGCGCTGTCTGTAGCGACTGGAATCAGGTGGCCAGTGTTGTCAAGTGGCATGGTGGTACAAGATGGTGTAAAATTAGGTATTGAATTTGGTCCAGGCACATTGGCTATCCCAAAACATGTAGTAGTTCCAAAATTTCACTAGAAGATGGTGTTAAAGCTTGACATAGGGGTGACCTGATGGAAATTAACAAATCTAATAAATTAAATTGTTAGCAATTGGGAGGACACGACCTGTTCAAACACATAGCAACGCACAATTTTGGAATATGAGTTTGCTATGCCAAAATTTTAAGATGTAACAGCTTGAGCAATATCAAGATATGTGTTTAAGTTGGAGGAACCCATTATTGTGTTAAGTACTATTATGTGTTGAGATTGATCTTTATTAGACAAGATATATGTTATTAATGTTGCAATGTTTTGTCCAACCTGTATTTAACATTGGTGTTCCATCCATACCTGAATGTATTAAGTTGAGAGGAGACATCAAGGGCTAATAGTGAAAGAACGAGCAAAACAGGAAACATCTGCATCCGGTGGCAGACTGCAGTCATGCGCAGTGGTTGCTGCTTGAAGCAAGGTTGCCAAGACAACCAGTGGTGCAGGGATTCTGACCTTTCACCTACATATTCCGATGAGGTAATGCCAGAAGCCTATAAATATGTTGCCCGGACACAGAGCGGGCGCGCTACTTCCTAGTCAGGGCGATGGCCGTGACCCTGCCCGGAGTAAAAGAACGCCGTTTAGACAAAGATGGATTTTTCATTCTTTTTGAGATTGAACCAAAATCTACTAAAATGAATTTCCAGAGTCTTCGAATTGGACTTTGTCAAATTTTAAGTTTTGAGGAAGGCAGAGGAGACAGCCGCTCCGGGCAGAAAGGGGAAGACGCCAATTTTACTTTTTTGGCTATGCTCCTCATGGCCAGACCTTTCTTCTTTTTTAAACAAAATTCGGATTTTGGAACAAAGGAGAGCCGATCACTCGACTTGTTCAACCAAATAGGATTTTTGACCTTTAGTTTCCTCTTTTGTTCTGAGTGGGTGAGTCTTGTTGTTTTTTCGACTTGTAATTCTTTTTCTTGCTTATTCATTAAATCTTTTCTTAATCCTTAATTCGGTTATCGATTATTTCATATTAACTATTTTGAGCATGGTATGCAGTAATTACAACTTTAAAATGTCTTTATTTCCCTATCATAGTCATTCTTTAAATCTGTTCAATTCTTTTTAAAGTGAAGACATCTTTAATCCTTAACATCAGCAATTGTCAGATCTGGTTCGAAGTAGTTATCTTGAGCTCAGCTAGGGCGAGGGCGCTCTAGTAAATTAACGAATCCTTGAGGTCTTAACAAAGACATCTAAAAATATCCGTAACATAACAAAAGCATCAAACAACCGAAAGGAGCCATCATTATGGCGCGGTCATTCTGACGACTTGCCTTGAATTGAGGTTGACTTGAGAGGGATTGGCGTCATAAAGAAATTAGATTGATTCTATTAGAATTAATTTAACTCGGGTGGTTAGAGACGGACGAGTCCCTTCACCCCGGCTTATCGAACCCTTTAATGGGACTTTAATAAAAAGTGCAGGTTTGACACGCGCGAGAACTGTGCATGCGTGTGTGTACGTGTTGAAGTGATAAAATTGGCTAGACTTGTGTGCAAAGAAATTTGCTAGACTGTGGTCTATCCAATTTGCACCGCAAAACAGAAACGATTTTGAAAAAAATAAAGAGAGGAAAAGGAAGAAATCTGTTTCTTTGATGGCGCCGCTCGAGTGGCAGCCTGTTACAGCAGTCTTCCAGCTGTCTTCCCTTCTTTTAGTGTTTTGATTGTGTTATAGTGAGTTTTTTGTTGTTTTTCACCTTCTCACATCATTGAATGAGGCTATGGATGTTCACATTGTAACATTCATAGTTTGTTCCCTACTGACTTTTGAACTTTTTGGTGCGGCGTCGGGTGAGCCATCCATACTCGGCTCCGTTGTCTACACCCGCGATCAGCTGTTTTCCTGGCGCTACACACCCCTTCCCTGCGTGTTGCGGCCCGAGATCCCCAAGGAGATACGGCCGCGGAGAAGAGGATGACGAGCCGGAGTATAGTGCAGGCAGAGGAAGAGACGGTATAAACCGTGCTTGCCGTCGGTCATCATGGGAAATGTGAGATCTCTTCAAAGCAAAATGGGTCACCTGCGTTCACTAGTGGGAGTGCAGCTGGACCGCCTGCAGTTTGCTTTTACAGGCCTAGTGCTGGGGTGGACGATGCAGTGATTTATTTACTGCACAGAACACTGCTTCACCTGGAGGACAACAGGAGCACTGGGAGGATCATGTTCTTCAATTTCTCCAACGCTTTTAACACCATCCAGCCGTCACTGCTTAGGGTGAAGATGGAGAAGGCGGGTGTGGACCAGCGCCTGGCTGCATGGACAGCAGACTTCCTCACCAACCGGCGGCAGTATGTGAGGTTAGATCGCTGTGAGTCCGTCGTGGTGCGCTGCAGCACTGTGTCCCCCAGGGTACGGTGCTCTCTCCTTTCCTTTTCACCCTGTTCACTTCAGACTTTACCCACGACACCGCTCACTGCCACATCCAGAAGTTCTCCAATGACACGGCCATTGTTGGATATGTCTCGGAGGGGAACGATCTGGAATATAGGTCGGTCATCAAGGACTGTGTCAGCTGGTGTGAGCTCAACCAGCTTCAGCTGAACACCAGCAAGACGAAGGAGTTGATTGTGAGCTTCGGGAGGACAGCACCCATCTTCACTCCGCTGAACATCCAGGGATCGGACATTGAGGTAGTGGAGAGCTACAAATTCCCGGGTGTTCGCCTTAACAATAAACTGGACTGGACTGATCACACCCATGCTCTGTACAAAAAGGGCCAGAGTCGCCTCCACCTGCTGAGGAGACTGAGGTCCTTCGGTGTGTGCAGAGCTCTCCTCCGGACCTTCTATGACTCTGTGGTGGCCTCAGCCATCCTCTACGTTGTGGTCTGCTGGGGTGGGGGCAGTACTGAACGGGACAGGGGGAGACTGAATATGATGGTCAGAAGAGTGAGCTCTGTCCTGGGCTGTCCCCTGGACTCCATTGAGATTGTGGGTGAGAGGAGGACATTGATTAAGCTTAAATCCATCATGGACAACCCCTCTCACAGTCAACGGTCCCTGAGCAGCTCCTTTAGCGGCAGACTTTTGCACCCTCGGTGTAGGAAGGAACGGTTCCGCAGGTCCTTCATTCCCTCTGCTGTCAGACTTTACAACATGCATGCCACCTGATAAAATGAATGTGGTTCGTCTCTACTAGCAGCACTTGTGTTTGTCCTTGTCTGTTATTTACCCTTTTTTGTAATTCTGGCACTTGTTTTATTCTTGCACTCATATTATTCTTGCACTCATATACGCTGCTGTGACAAGTGAATTTCCCCGCTGTGAGATGAATAAAGTTCAATCAATCAATCAATCAATCAATCAAACAATCAATGAATCAATCAATCAATCAATTAATCAATCAAGCCAAATAAATTAAGGCTGCACTTATGAAGTCATTGCACCCCAATCACGCTAAGATGCTTGAGGTTTTTCAGGTTATTGCCAACAGTCATCCCACTTTGTGAATGCTACATTAGTCAATCAGCAAGCACTGTAAGATCATATAAAGCAGCGTACCATATTGCTCAGTGCAAAAAAAAACCACACCATTGCAGAACAGCTGATACTACCTGCAGCCGTGGAATGCTGCCTCATTTTGATTAAAAAACAGCACAAATTGTTTTATTTATTTTTGTTTTGTAGGTTACATTTTTCTATATTGTGCTCCTGAGTTAATGTTGCTGATTACTTTGAATTGAATATTATTTATTGCTGTTTTTTAATTTTAAATTATGTATGTTTATTATTATTTTATTGTATTTTTTAAGCATAAAATGGCAGTTGGTCAAGAATGTTTATAGTTTGAATAATTATAATTTATTTTTTAAATTCAGGTAAAGTGATACACTTTGAATCTGTTCTGTTACAGACTAAAAAACAATGTTATTAATAGTTATTCTTTATTGTAAGTTGATCTTTCTCTTTTATTTATTTTTTGTTTCCTTTAATCTTAATAACATGGGGGGCACGAAATCTTTTCTTATCCCTAGGGGGTTATCACAGAAAATAATTGAGAAGCACTGGTCTAGAGCATTTTCTATTTGCGCTCCAGAGCTTTGGAATGCCCTACCAATGGATATTAGAACTGCTACCTCAGTAGAAGCATTTAGGACACATTTAAAGACACATTTCTATGATATGGCCTTTAATTAACCTGTAGTGGCCAATTTGGCTGGAGTTTGTGTTTTCGCGCTCTCCCCCCCATCCCCCCTCCCCGGCTGGGGATGTGGTGAGGTGACACCCAAGCTGACAGCAGTTGTTTGGATTCTCGTGGACCAATCAAAATGAGGGAACTGCAGCTGATTACCCCCTTGAAGACACTGCCAGGACAATCGAGGGCATCTCCTGCAGCTCTTCACTTTGAGTTGGACATCCACTCTTTCTTTGATTTTCATAATATGTATTTTATGTGCCCTCTCTGCATCCATTGCAGCGTGCTGATCCTGAAAGGGGGATCCTCCCATCTGTGGTCCCTTCTCAAGGTTTCTAATTTTTCCCCTAGTAGGGTTTTTTGAGTTTTTCCTTTGCCCTCTTGGGAGCTTAAGATCAGGGGATGCTTTGTTTTCGTCAAAACACGTCAAAACGTGTGTGAGTCAAAAACCTGCGGCAAGATGTTTTAATGCAGGAAAAGTCTCACACGGTCCCTCTGCCTTAGGCGACGAGAATACTATAAATAAAAAAGAAAAACACAGAAACAGTACATCATTGTACCCATCACTTGCGAGGCATTTTTGATGGTCAAATTATCAAGTTTCTGTAAAACATGTACGGCTAAACAGCATCATCGCAATCTTCTGTCCGCAGCGCATTAAAATCATCACATTCAACATGCCTGAGATGTTGCATTCGCACTTCAGCTACGGTAGAAGACACAGATCTTGATACAGCTGACTTAAAACATGAGACAACACAGGTCGTAAACGAGCACAACAATACCAGCACAACAAGCATAGGAGTCACAAGTTTCAACAGCAGTTGCCACCAAGCACCAGAGAATAGCCATGAAAAAAAAAACATTGATGTGGGACTTTGTCTTTTGACATGGCCCGCTTTAAGTTCTTCAGTGAATTCATGGCGTCGTTGATGTGTGTGTCATTTTCTCCTGATATGTATGTGCAACAGGAAGTCCCAATAATGTGGCACACGCCACCTTGTGCTGCAGTCATCAAGTCCAGAACCATCCTGTTTTGCAAGACCATTAGTCCAATAGCCTGAATCTCTCTGTTTTGTCCATCGTTCACTTGCTGTGAGATATTCACAAAGGATTGAAAACGATAGTTCAGTGTCTCGATGAAGAGTGATTGTTTTCCAACTCTGATCCAAGGAAAAAGCGCATGAACGACTTTGTCTCCAACGGACCATACTTTATGGTCGTCTGGAACATTCACACCCCAGACAGGGTCATGAGGGTCAAAGGTTGCAACAGCCCTGCGTCGACGTCCAGAAGAGTTGTGTGCTGTCGTCAGCTGATGATGTTGTATCCTGTAGGTGTGGTCTGTCACCCACACTGGTGCACACACTCCTGTCCAGTTGGCGGGCAGCATCGGATAAACCTCGTGACCACAAAGCCACCAGCCATTCTGTATGAAGTCGGTCCCGTTTGATGGTGCAGCCATGTCGGTGGGAGAGCCCTCACCACTCGAAACGGCTCTCTTATCCTGACACTCAGCGGTGTCCAAAGCTCCCATCCAGTTTCCTCCTGGAGAGCAGTCGTCGTTAATGCATTTGTGGGTCTCGTTACCTTGGATGTAACATGTGTCCAGCTGGTCTCTCTGTGTAGGCCACTTGCGGCAATGTTCGTCCTTTAACAGTCACGTTGAGATTTCTCCAGAAAAGCTGATCACAGGTACCGCCTGCAAGTCCAGGGCGGGAAGGGTCGGCATCACTGACTGTGACAGCACGGTGTTGATATCCAACTCCTCCCATGGATGCCATACATTTCGCTTCAGTGACATTCATTGCTCTGGCCTCCAAGTGAACTTGTGTGGAGGAAGGGGGGAGTTTGGAACACACATAACATCCCTCCTGTGTGTGAGCTCTCACAGTAAACTTTACATACCGGTACCAGGTGTTGGTTTCGTATGGGTTTCTGGGGTCCCATGACCTGTGACCATCTTTTTCCTCGGTCGACATTGTCACTTGGTCTCTTCAGACAAGCCCATAGACCATAGCACGCTCCAACCACAACGCAGCAGAGGATCCACCTGGCATGTGGAGCCCCGTTGCTACTAGGATGGCAGAGACACCAATATTTCCCATTGCCTAGTCAGAGTGGGGATCTTATGGATTCCATTCTTCACCAACATTGAGACGCCCCACCCTAAACGACGAGGCCCCTTTGTAGTCAGACTTCCCCCCACTCCGAAAATGGGGTACAGCACTCTCTGTAACGTCCAGCGGTTGAGGTGAAACTTCGCTGGGCCTTCCAGCAATGTTCAGTGCAGTGGGGGTAGTCAGCAAGACTTGAAATGGCCCCTCCCACCATGGCTGGCCCAGTTTGTCCTTTTTGATAACGTTTATGTCGTCCCAGTCTCCTGGCTTGGAGCAGTTGTTGATCTGTGGGGAAGAAAGATCAGGCAGCAGTAAATTTGCATTTGACACATCTTTCAGTTTGAGTGCTCTGATCATGCTATCTGCCAAGGACTGTTCTTCGTCTGTTCTTTGCAACTCTTGTAGTCAATTGTATTGCCCTTTTGAACTGGGCAGCTAGGAGTGTTTGCGGGAAGAGTTTGAGCACTTCCTAATGATTCCTCCTAACCAAAGACCATTTATGACAGGGGCTATCCCATTTATTGCCTCTTATTTTAAAGGAGATTCTCTGATCTTGGTTGGATTTGTACTGGGGTAATGGACATTAAAAGTCCTACATCAGATGGGCCCTTTGTCCACAGTTTTTCAGGAAGCCCAGCCAATTCCCTCTCCTCCATCTCAGTCAAACAAATGTTGATTAGCCAGGGAAGCGCATAAGCGCGTGCCCTTAACAGCTACACCACTTTCTCATAGCTTATTTAGTCACTTTTCAATCATCTTCCGATTGCTTCAAGCAAAAGTTTGAAAAGCTTGAGAAAATTTTAACTTAATGGTATGACGCCAAATGTATTAGAGAATCCATATGTCGTAAAGTGTTGTATTATTACTATCTTTCACTATCTGTCCTACTCCCTCCCTCATTCTGAGGCTTGGCAACGCCCATGCCTCACACCTTGACAAACTTTTTGGGGAGAATGTGTTCTTTACTACATATGATTCTATCATTTAATTTCTTTCCAAAACGCTTCTCAATTTCCCAGTTCACACATCTTCTGCATGTGTTACTGGTTCTCCAGTTTTTTCTCTAGTTAGTTATCAATCAAAAAGCAACTTTTTTTTCTTAGCATTCAACTGACTCAAAATCACTCTTTCTTCAAATTCGCTCTACTAATTTTCCATAATAGTCTCCAACAACTTCAACCATTCAACCTGTATTTTCCTTTCATTCAGGCAATCATTCATCAATGCTCATTTGCATCTCACACACAGTCTCCAAAAAGGAGTCTTTCTATCACATTGGTCCAAATTTATCCAAACTCTCCACACAACATTCATATACCATTTTTAACTCAAGGATCCTGATAGAACAATCCAACAATCCAAAAAAAACTCAACACAAAAAAACTGCTGGCAAATTAATCAGAATTTTTTCTTTGTTTTTAAATTTGGAACTCAATCTCTCAGATTTAGCTCACATATAGACGTTTGTATAATCTTATAACACAACCAATCAATTATTCCAATTAAATGTAGCATTGCAATGTCTTAAATTCACAATTTTGGTTCTTCCAATTCCTGAAAGCATGTTCTGTCGTTTTTTTTCGAATTTTTCATGAGGGCTCAACACTAACATGCACTACTGTGGATCAGTTTCTGCCCGCAAACAGATTTCTCTCTTTTCCGCTCATTTTGTTTTTCAAAATTGTTTCTGTTTTGCAGTGCAATTTGGATAGACCAAAGTCTAGCAATTTCTTTGCACTAAAAGTTTAGCCAATTTCATCATTCTAATTGTGATGTGTCTGACTTCATAAGACCAAGTCGGGTTGTTATGATGCGTCTAGTGCAGGGGTGGCCAACCCGCGGCTCGCGAGCCGCATGCGGCTCTTTGCCGGGTTTCATGCGGCTCCTTTACGTTCATATCAACATTTGTGGGTTTATTTGTTTGTTTGTTTTTGTGCGTGTTCGCTTCGCTTGAGTTCAATATGGTATTTTCGTCAAACGCTGCGTGTTCGCTTCGCTTGAGTTCAATATGGTATTTTCGTCAAACGCGCCTGCGCATGAGGTGAAATCCCGCAAAGGAGGAGGGGCAAACCCATTCGGGGGGGGGATGTGGCTCTTTGCGGTACACAGTAAAAAAATGTGGCTCTTAGTCTCTGACTGGTTGGCCACCCCTGGTCTAGTGTGTTGGTGGAGTGCCCAGTGCCTGTCACTTCTCACAGTCAACCCTTACCGCTGGCTAGCAGTATGCGAACGGGAGAGCCGAGTGCGTCAGTATCTCCCTGCCAGTACATAGCCTCTCTAACAGCAAGCCCTATGTAGTGCCTCCACGCGGCGACACATGGTAGGTAACTGGGTACAACACGGACCCAGGCTAAACTACAAGGGACTCGGACGAGGTTTGGCCCCTAGACATGCGGCACGCAGGCCCACCGGTGTGTGGACACGCCCTGGTGCCCACGAACCAGCCCCCAACTATGGGTTAAATAGTACCACTGCCCAGTGGGCTCCTCGGGAGAGGAATGGGCTAAGGGAGTCAACCCCTACAGAAAATCAATTTCCCCTTGGGTTGTTGTCAGGAAGGGCATCCGGCTGTAAAAGGTTTTGCTCCAAAAATGTTCTCAGTATAGGCACTCTCAACCACGAGATGGTCATGGACCGTCCCCGGTGGAAGAAAGCCATATTGAGAATCCAGTCCAACCCAGCGGCGCCTGGAAAGCGGACTTTAAACCGATGATGATGATGATGATGATAACACATACGCACACACATGCACAGCTCTCGCGCGCGAAAGGTAGGTCCCAGCACCAATGATTCGTCACAGGCTGGCCATTTCCTGCAGTCGATCATGAGCTGGTCCCGCCCATGCACACGAGGACAGCACATTCTAATTTTGTATTTATCTTTTAGAAACAATTTGCATTTCTTTACCACTTGATTTGCAAATTTTAACTTTATTGTGCACACAATTTGATCTCTGGTCATTTGTCATTGGGCATACAAACAGCATTGTCATACTTCTTGTTTGGACAGGAGCTCTAATAATCTAAAAAAAAATTCTAATAATCTGACAATGACATGTTTTGCTGTATGGACATCTATTATTTCTTTCTCTGTACGAGCATGAGCGGTCAAAGGGGAGGAAGCTTGTCATGCTGAAAATGTGACTTTTCCTCTGCCTCTTCCTCTGCCCTTTGATGGGTTTTGTTTTTTATGACGACACTCTCTTGACCAGTGTCCATGTTTCAGACAGTTCCAGCAGTTGTCTGAATCTGATGGGGGTTTTGATTTGAATGGTGGCTTGCGACCTTGTTGGTCTCTAACTCTTCCTCTGCCCCTTTGGGAACTTTGGAAGAAGACCGTTGTATCTTCATCTAGATCATGACCATCATCATCGAGATGAAATACATCAGAACTTTTGCCTTTTTTTATCACTTTGTCAGCGTCTCTGGCCCACTGCATGGTTGTTGTAACACAAGCAGTGTCCGCTTGCACCACGTGTTTCCTCACCCAGTTGCCTAATTCAGTGGGGAGACCAGTGAGGAGCGCATTTTTAAGATGTTGCTGATAAGCACTCTCAGCTGCATCATTGAATGGGATGCCACTGTGCAACCTGAATTCTTTTTCAAATCTTAATTGAATGGCGGCCTCATCCCTTTTTATCTTTCTATTTTTTGTCTTTTGAATTTGTTCTCTTCTCTCTTGTGAAGCTTTCAACCACACTCTAGCACAATGCACTTCTCTCTCTTTTCTTTCCTTTCTCAGTTACTTTTCTTCCGAGCGACACTCTCCTCTAAAACTTCTAGCACTTCTTCCACATTTCAACTTTCAACTTTCCTGTTACTCAATACTTTTTCTTCCACTTCGGCATGTATTGCATACAATTAAGAAATCTACTCGCCATGTACTTCTCATCACCTTCAAGAGCTCGAGATTTACCGTTCTTATTTCCCATCTTAATTTTAGTAGTTTTAGTTTTTCCATTTTTTTTCAAGTTTTTTTTCTTTGAGGATCCTCAATGCAGGTTTAAATTGACCTTTCAACAAAATTCCAACCTATGTTTTTACCGTGTATTAATGCTAGAACTGTTTTTAGTCAATTTATCCTACCAGTCACACTCTCAACCACACAAACTCCAGAACTTTTTTATTTTTAGGCCTATCCAGGATGGGTGTAAAACCCTCCCAAACAACTTGGAAAAAACAGACAAAAAAAGAATCTACGCCCTTCTTCAATTAGGAAAAAGAAGCTCTGTTTTTTCTTAGCCCGTTCCTTCCACTGGGACTAGAATCCCAGCTGTTTCTTGGCTTGGAAAAACCAAAGCCGTATCTCATAGCCCGGACAAACCAAAGCCATATCTCATAGCTCGGACAAACCAAAGCCGTATATCTCATAGCTCGGTCAAACCAAAGCCATATATCTCGTGCACCTTTAACTTTTTACGCGTTTCACAACAACACAATCACGCAACTTTAGGGCTTTAACTTACTTGTCCCTTGGTTCGTTGCACAGCCGGATCCCGTCAATCCCCACCTCTGTCAGACGAACGCAGACCTAAGATGCTGGCCCAGCGAATAATTCTCTTCCCAGGTCTTTCTTTTCCAGGTCCTCCTAATGGACGCTGGCTTGTCGACAATGCAGCACGTCGTCCTCCGTCGGCCAGATGGCGGGTATGAGAGTATCCGGGTCACGGCACCAAAATGTTAGAGTGATGCTCACTCTAATTTATTTTTGCAAATATTAAATTAAATATTTTTGGTTAAACTTTTCAGAGGGCGGCTCGGTGGCGCACTGGGTAGCACGTCCGCCTCACAGTTGGGAGGGTGCGGGTTCGATTCCACCTCCGGCCCTCCCTGTGTGGAGTTTGCATGTTCTCCCCGGGCCCGCGTGGGTTTTCTCCGGGCACTCCGGTTTCCTCCCACATCCCAAAAACATGCTTGGTAGGCCGATTGAAGACTCCAAATTGTCCCCAGGTGTGAGTGCGAGTGCAAATGGTTGTTTGTCTCTGTGTGCCCTGCGATCGGCTGGCAACCGGTTCAGGGTGTCCCCCGCCTACTGCCCGTTGACGGCTGGGATAGGCTCCAGCACTCCCGCGACCCCCGTGGGGACTGAGCGGTTCAGAAAATGGATGGATGGATAAACTTTTCAGAGTCAAGGAAAGGTAAAAGGTTTAAACAAAGTTAATAATTCTAGTCTACATTCCAACATAATCATACGATCAAGATAATCTGTAAACCCTAACACTATCTACACCAGGAAACCAATTAAAGGGTATTAAAAAAGGATCAACCGACTACTCCCAATATCTCCTCATTGAACTCTCCTCCGCTTCTTTTTCTATGTAATGCATTTTTGACCACAAACTATTGACCTACTGTAACCCCTAATTTAATCCCAATCAACAAATGCTCCTTCTTTCTCCCTTATTTTGTCTTAATCAATTATTAACTGGTTTAATTTCTTTAACGCGTCTGTCTCTATGTCTATTTGAGTCTTGGAACTCTTCTACAAATGTAATGTCTCATCTCCATATCAGTTGCCAGATGGCCTAGCGGGGTACTGACCGCTCCCGACAGTGTCCCTCATTAATTACGAGTGACCCCCCTTTCTTCACTTCCTTCCTCTATCTCATGCCACAAAGGTCCCTGTCCCAGGCCACCTTTGTGGCTTCCTGCCATAAATTATTGGTGTCGTGGCTTACCTTTCTACTTAAAACACACACAAATACACATATATCAGTATTGTAACGGTAAGTGCAAGCATGCCTGTCAGGTCTAAGTACCATAAGACATTATTTTATACACTGAAACAAGAGGAGAAGACAACCAGTATTCGTTTTGCTCGCGAGGAGAATTACGTAGAAGGCCCAGTTACAGTCCTCCACCAATTCTGGACTTCTCTTCCGCTATCTCCTCTTTTTATTATGGGTTGCCCTGGTTACAAGAGGCGTTGCTACACTAAAGGGAGGGGAGATTGTGACTGTAGCAACGCTGTTTAGCTAGCTAATAATGTTGTGTGGTGCGAGGCCGATCCGTGACCCCAGGAATGCAGAGTCTGTTCTTAGGTGGTTGGCAGCCTCGTTCTCGGCTGCAATCTCCAAACCTGGATGCCGTGTCCCTGTAAAACAATGCTCTAGACTTTCTTGCTACGTTTCACACAATAATAATAATGAGTAAATAATCAGATACCTCTCGTGTATACACTCCAACAAACGTTAAGTAGATGTAATATAACTTGCATGAAGTCTACTTAAACAAACATTGAGTAAATGTGGGATAACTTAAAAATTGTCCCGGTCAACAACAATTTATGAATAGAAACTACAAAGTATAAAAGAGAAAGAACTTCTCTTGAACTAAACAAAGAACAAAGGTGTTCTGTTCATAGCTAGTGAGGGCCTCTCACAGATAAGAAAAGGAAGGGAGTATAAGAACTCCTTAAAGCTAGACAGATATGTTGGCTTGAGCGAAGATATGAGACCTCCGGTTCAGGCCGACCAGCGCTTCTGCAAAACTAATTATTCTAACAATGCCCCTCTCCCACTTATTGTCAAACTGTTAACCATTAGTACTTTTGCCGTTTCAAAAATACCCATTCAATGTGTTTCATGCATTATTTGCCCAGCGGCATTTGGTCATCCACCATTTGTGTTAGTTTCACACAATTTCGACCTATTCCGGGGGACCGGGCTTGCCTCTCTCCACTCCTCAGTGCATATTCCCGGGGCAGGCAGGCTGAATGAGCTCAGGGGGAGCCCGGCTCATCAATGTTGACCATGCGGGCTGGCCAGACCCACGCTATCATTCCGCCGGCCCCTCCCGCACGCACCCAGCACCCCCGTCCCACAGGCACGCACCTTGGAGAGAGTGCGGGCTCCCTACTCGGTCCCCTCCCCGCTCAAAAATTCTCCACTTCCACCTTATTCCACACACACACACACACACACACACACACACACACACACACACACACACACACACACACACACACACACACACACACACACACACACACACACACACACGCCGACGCACACACACACGCCAATGCACACGCACTCGCAGAAGCACACACACGTGGGGATCCCCTAAGCACACACAACAGAACGACAACAGACTGACATACATATCTCACAGAGATTAGCACTCACACATAGGGAACAGCACAAAAAGGATCCAAATCTGACCCCCATTTCAATTCTTTCCAACCGTTTTTATGCGATTTGGTCATTATAGCGGCTGTTTCCCGTGCGCATGCGCACTTACAAACATGCCCTGTGCACTCCTTGTCTTTGGTTCTCTAAAAGCGCTTTGTTTTTCCCCCTTATACTGCAGATTTCTGACTTTAGTGTGCACAAAAATTACTTTTCTTACATGGTATACCAATATTAAACCCCTGAGGCCTCTTTTTCCACGTTTTCCAATTCCTACCGGCTGCGCACTTCTCCTATCTGCCAATTGCAGTCTGCTGCAAGCCGTAAATTTCATCAGACTTTGACAGGCGTGTATGCTATCACAGTTCGCCTCGACAATCGGGATCGAACCGTGTCGACTTGGGTACGACCGCAGCGCACCAGTTCACCCCGGTAAGTTGCCCAAAGAGTATTTCTAAGAGGCTAACGCACCAGTGGTCTGCCGGGGGAACTCCGCAATCTACACACACTCCTAATCTGATCAGTGCCCAAATAACGTGGTCTGCGGCGCAGATTCATTCTCTTCAGCACTCTTGGTCCCAGACCTGGCCGGTATTTCTCCCACATTCATTCACACAGCTACGGATGCCGAGGCTGCGCACTTCTCCCATTTGTCAAATGCGGTCGGCAGCAAGCCTCCCTTTTTTGTGCGACCTTGACAGAGACAAATGCCGCCACCGAACATCTCAACAATTGCACTCGGCCCGTACGGCCATTGGGTTGGATCTCAACATCCCAGCATGTCCCAGGAATTTTTCCTCCGGTGGCTTGGTGGCGCACGTCTCTTGTCGCAAGCAGTGTTCAATCGTATCTGTGGTTTCACCCCATTCACACAGCTAAAATTTACATCCTCAATAAAGTCCACGTTTTATGGGACTTTTCTATTATTATTCTCTCGTGACAGTCGATCAGAGATGTCCCAGACATCCTATCCTGTTTCACGTGCCCCCTCTCTCGGGGCATTTCTTCTTTCTCATTCATCATTCACCCCAGACATGTCACTCACACTGTTCACGTTTCCCCATTAAGTTTCATGTTATTTCTCCATTTTTATTTGCCTTTTTCTTTTTTCTACTTTTATTGAACATTTTCATTTTCCTATTGGGGCCACTCCCCCCTTTCAAAATTCACATTTTGACGACTTTTGACTAGGGGAGACAACCCCCCCCCCCCCCCGAGCCAGCCACGTGCACATCAGATCCATTAACTATGCCCCTGATGAGCCCCTCTCTCTCCCCCCACACCAGGCACGAGCATACAGCAAAAACCGTGAGTGAAAGCTCCTCACCTCAATCTCAGCCAGCCGGCCGGACGCTCAGTGCTCACACCCAGGTGGACGAGGGCTCCTCGGGGAACAAGAGAACTGTTCATGATGCCAAAAATGTGGTGAATTATCTTCGATGTTCTGCTGGTCTCCAAGATCAAACGGTGGATAGGTGGCTGGCTCAGGGAAGGAAAACTTCAGTGACACACGGCTGATTGGGGAAAGATTGTATTCAACCGATGTCAGAATTGAAGTGTCCCTCTCTAGCCAAAAAAAAAAGTCTTCTCCCGCCTTGGGTCTTATACCCCGTGCCCCCCCTTACTCTGGCGCACGCACACGAGGGCTGCTGGATGTCCTCTGACCCCCCAGCCTGCCTTGTTGATTCTAACCAAATGGCCGATTCCTGTATCCTGGTGCCAGGAAGTCTGCCTTCCTGGCCCAGGCCCCATAAAATCCCATGCGTGCGTGACCTAGTCACCTCTAAGCTTAGAAATGAAATATACATTGCATGAGACCTAAATAAAAATACATTACATATTCATTTACTTTTGGACTTTGGCCGGAGGGCGACATTCCCACAGCGGCGATCCAACAGGAGCGCAATGACCGCGAGCAATGGCCGATTGGAACGGCCGCGCGCAATAGCCGATCGCAACGGCCGCGTGCAATGGCCTTTCCAAAACCGCACACTTCCTTTCGGTTGAAACTGCAATGGCCGATCGGAATTGCCGTGCGCGACGACCGTGCGCAATGGCCGATCGGAACGGCCGCGCGCAATAACCGATCGCAACGGCAGCTTGCAACGGCCGCTTGCAACGGCCGCTCCAACGCTGCCCACTTCCTCTTTGTTGAAATTGCACAAAGTGCGAGGGCCCATTGGCTTTGACTGGAGGACGACATTCCCACAGCGGCGCTCCAACAGCAGCGCAACGACCGCGCGCAATGGCTGATCAGAACGATAGCGCGCAATGGCCGATCGGAACGGCTGCGCGCAATGGCCGATCGCAACGGCCGCATTGGTTCCCCTGTCGGGGAGAGATGACGAAAAATCCGTCTCGTGCACACTAAGTAAACAGCTCCCCGCTCGTTGCAGCCGCTGAAAACCTCCCCTTCCCTCCTCATTGAAAATGCACAAAGTCTGACCGACGAAGCCGAAAAAAGTCAAGACGAACGTGTGCAGATGCACTCGGGCGTCGCGCTGCGGTTCCCCGTTTGGGCAGAAACAACTCAAATTTTGAAATATTTCCTGTCCGCGACAGCGCTGTAACAATATTGCATCCGGAGCGCTGCGGGTGCGTGATGGGACGGAAATGACGAAAAATCAGCCTCTCCATGCCAAACAGCCATTGCACGTAGTCGTTGCGCGCGGCAATTCCGATCGGCCATTGCATTTTCAACCGAGTGGAAGTGTGCGGCTTTGGAGCGGCTTCTGCGCGCGGCCGTTGCGTCGGCCATTGCGCGCGGCCGTCCGATCGGTCATTGCCCGCGGTCGTTGTGCGTTGCCGTTCCGATCGGCCATTGCGTGTGGCCGTTGCAATCGGCCATCGCGAGCAGTCGTTGCATGCGGCCGTTCCGATCCAACCACGCGACTATGCAACTGTAGCGCGCCAGACTCATTATTGTCATAGCGCTGTTGCAGACTATTGTAGAAATAATTCCCAAATTTGAGTTGATCTCCAGGCTAGAGAGGCTGATTTTTCGGCATTTCCGTTCCACCGCGCACCCGCAGCGCGCGGAATGCATTATTGTGACACCGCCGTCGCAGACAGAAAAATATTTCATAACTTGAGTGGAGCTCCGTGTGCGAGAGACTGATTTTTCCTTATTTCTGCCCAACCGGGGAACCGCAGCTTGACGCCCGAATGCACCTCTACGTGTTCGGCTTGACTTTTTTCGGCTTCATTGGTCAGATTTTGTGCATTTTCAAAGAGGAGGGAAGGGGAGGTTTTCAGCGGCTGCAGCGAGCGGGGAGCTGTGCACTTAGTGTGCACGAGACGGATTTTTCGTCATCTCTGCCCGACAGGAGAACCCTAACGGCCGTTGCGATCGGCCATTTTGAGCGGCCGTTGCGAGCGGCCGTTGCGATCGGCCATTGCGCGCGATCGTTGTGATAGGCCATTGCGCGCGGTCGTTGCTCGCCCCCGTTCCGATCGGCCATTCCGCGCGGTCATTGCGCTCCTGTTGGAGTGCCGCTATGGGAATGTCGCCCTCCGGCCTAAGCTCAAAAGTAAATGAATGGGCCTTTACACGTTGTGCAATTTCAACCGAGAGGAAGTGTGCGGCTTTGGAGCGGCTTTGGAACGGCTGTTGCGTGCGGCCATTGCGATCAGCCAATGTAGGCCGCCGTTCCGATCGGCCATTGCACGCGGTCGTTCCACGCAGCCGTTCCGCTCGGGCATTGCACGCGATCATCGCGCTCTTGTTGGAGCACCGCTGTGGGAATGTTGCCCTCCGGCCAAAGCCCAAAAGTAAATGAATGGGCCCTCGCATTTTGTGCAATTTCAACAGAGAGGCAGTGTGCAGCTTTGAAGCGGCCGTTGCGCGCTGACGTTGCGATCGGCTATTGCGCGCACCCGTTCCGATCGGCCATTGCGCGTGGTCGTCGCGCACAGCAATTGTCGAGTTACATGGTGGATAGGATGGTGAAAGATGGTGCGTGAGAGTGTATTGGATTTGGCCCAGACGAATTGGCTAAAATGAAATTCCAAATTTCAAAGCTTGACATGGAAGACCTGAAGAAGGGGGCCTGAGTAGGGGTTACTTAAAAGTTAGTTCTTCAAAATTAACTATTGTTAAATTGGTAAAGGGGAATTTGTTGGTTAGACCAGTAAACCTCCATTCCCGTTCCTTATTTCACCAGAAGATGGTGCCAAAGTCAGATTGACCACACAGTAGATTAATAGTTTAAATGAAGACTTGTTCTGAAGCACAGCAACACACAATTTTGGATTATGTTATATTATTTTGTTTTGCTATAATATACTTTGAAACTGCTTGAATATTTTATTTTGCTAACTAGGGAAGCCCATGCTCATCGTTAGGTAATGAGAATGAGACATGTTAATCACAGTTAGAGTAATCTGCAATATACTTTATTTTATTTTGCAATATTGTATAGTTAGTAGCAACTTGAGCAGCATCATAGCACTGATGTTTCATTTCCACATGAATGTATTAAGAGTTGAGTAAGGACAATGGGCTGACAGTGATACCGTGGGTGGAAGACTGCAATCCCACGCTTGAGCTTGACCTAGAGGTCACCAGCTTGTCAAAATACATTTTGAAGATGCTTGAGTGTTTTAACGTGCTAACTAAGAGAACCCACGATCATAGTTATGATTATGTGTTAAATTGATTATTGTGAAAGTATGTGTTATTATTGTCACGATGTTTGATCAGTATCAAACATGTAGTACCAATGCGTTAGATTGAACTTTAGTCAGTTCCGATCATTTTATAGGAGATCGTTTGAGAAACGCGATTGTTTACAGAGGGCTGGTTATTGGCTAGTGGATGCATACCGCAACCCTAGTCAACCTCAGTTTGTTGCAGTATAGCTTCTATTTTATGCGCCTTATAATCCGGTGCGCCTTATATCTCTATGGCATCCGTCTGTCTCGAGAGACAATGGTAGCGCCTTGGAGCATGGAATCACTGGAGTAAAGTACAGCGTCTTGAGTGGCTCAGCAGTCCGATTCTAGCATGACAGTCTCTCCCACAAGCCGGACATACGAATTGAGTTGGTCGCTCTTGGGCCTGAGCTTCCTGTCTCTGTTTCCTGCGTTCACGCTTGCTTTCCAAATGCTGGATTCTTTTTTCCTCGCCTTTCCTGACTCCTTCATGAATGACTTGGCGCCAGGACTTACGATCCATCGCTTGAAGTTCCCAATTTTTTGTGTCGATACCTGTAAGGACCATGTCTCTTTTACACGCATCCTTAAAGTGCAGCATTGGACGACCCCTCAGGCGATGTCCTGAAGCGAGCTCAGCGTAGAGTAAATCTTTTGGGATCCTTCCATCATTCATGCGGCGCACATGTCCAAGCCATCTCATTCGACGTTGAC
Source organism: Syngnathus acus (assembly GCF_901709675.1). Taxonomy (NCBI): domain Eukaryota; kingdom Metazoa; phylum Chordata; class Actinopteri; order Syngnathiformes; family Syngnathidae; genus Syngnathus; species Syngnathus acus. The sequence continues at coordinate 14,481,218 of NC_051091.1, read as the reverse complement.
AAAGCAGGAGATGCATACTGAGGGAACCAGCCTTTTCCAGCACCAAAGTGTTCGTGACGCGCTCTTGCCAAGTGATGTCCAGAATCCGACGTAGACACCGGATGTGAAACCTTTCCAGTCGGTCCTCTTGGCGAGCATAGGTGGTCCATGACTCACTACCGTACAGCAATGTTCCGAGGACGCAAGCCTGGTAGACTTTGAGCTTGGTGTTCACTGTGAGTTTTTGGTTACCCCATACTCGCTTGTGAAGCTTAGCCATAACAGCTGAGGCTTTGCCTATGCGCCTTGAGATTTCGGCATCCAGTGACAAATCGCTGGCGACCGTTGAGCCCAGGTAGACATATTCATCCACAACCTCAAGCTGATTGTTTTCGACACTGATTGACGGTGGTACCTGTATGTTCTGACCCATGACTTTGGTCTTGGTGATGTTCATCGACAATCCAAATGCTTTACAAGCATTAGTAAAACTGTCCATCAATTGTTGAAGCTCACTCTCTGTGTGTGCGACTAAGGCTGCATCGTCTGCAAACAACAGTTCCCGTACTAAAAAGGTGCGGACCTTGGATTTACTCTTTAGGCGAGATAGGTTGAACAACTTTCCGTCACTCCTAGTATGAAGATAGGCGCCTTCTTCAGAATGACTGAATGCCAACTTGAGCATTTGTGAAAAGAATATTCCAAATAATGTTGGAGCCGAGTACACCCCTGTTTCACCCCATTCTTTGTGGTGAATGGTTCCGATGATGTGCCGTCGAAGTTATAATCGACTTATATATGGACAAAGTTTTAAAATGGGCCGTTCATTGAAGGTGCGCCTTATAATCCGGTGCGCCTTTTAGGGCGGAAAATACGGTAGTAATAATTGCAAATTTCAATTCTATGGGTAAACTTAACCCCTCTCCCCCAGCCCAAATGATCGGATTGGATGACAGAGGCCTTCAGTCTATCCCTGAAGTGGAGGGCGGATAATTTTTTCTGCAGTTTATAAGCCAAATCACTTCCTCCCCTCACTCTCTTATTGTTGGCTCTGCTCTTGTTCCTGCTCTGTTTGCTGGCTCACTTATCTTGCTCTCATAAGGCCCGTTTTACGACCTTTCCCCCAGGGGTTTGGGGCTCGGGCCTTGTGCCTGTCCTCTTCAGAAGTACTACATGGTCGCAGCTGGACTCTGCTTGTAACCTAGTGGCCACGTGGCCCCACTCGTGCTGGAAGACCTCTTTGCTGGGTGGATGCCAGCACTGGTCCACACGGCCCTTTTGTACAAAGGCTGCGACTGAGCACTTGTCGCCTTCTGACCGACTCCACAATGGTGGATTTAGCATGCTAGAACCTTTTTGAGATCCAAGCCAAGCCGAACACTGCAAAAGCCAGGTGTGCATTACCAGACAGGCACTGCTGGAAAGCTCCCCCTTTGACGTGCTGTGTGAAGCCAGCCTTTCCAAACTTTCTCATTTCCCATTTTTACCTTTTTCTTTCAACCTTGCTGCCATCTCCTTCCTACGTGGCCTGGCTGACTGCAAAGACACTCCAAACTCTTCAACTTCAAACAGTGAGTGCAATCTACCAGTGTACAAATATTGGTGCGTAGATTTGGGAATGGGCGTTTAAGATTGTCCATCTCTTTAACACCTGTTTTGAGCTGTTTTTATCTTTCATCTCGTCTATCCGATGATATACTTACTATTTCTTTACTATTCTTTTACCATAGTTAGTTTGCTTTCTTAACGTACTCATTGTGATTCCTACGTAGATTTAGATAATAAATGTCGACATTATTAAACGGCATTGGTTATTTGTTTGTGTGTGTGTGTGTGCGCGCGCGTGCGTGCGTGCGTGCGTGTTTGTGTGTATGTAGCTAAAGTATACATACTGTAAATATGTTTTAGAACTCTTTTATTATTATAACAACTTTTTTATAACAAGGTACAAGTGTACATACTGTAAATGTGTTTTTAGAACTCTTATTATTATAAAAAAATTATAGCAAGGTACAATACTGTAAATATGTTTTTAGAACTCTTATTATTATAACCAGGGCTGTGGACTCGGTCGGATTTTTGCACCGAGTCCGAGTCCGTGTCCGAGTCCGGCCTCTTGACCACGAGTCCGAGTCCGGCTGTCCATTTTTCTGTTAATTCATGTGACTGCTTAGTCTTTATTCAAGGCTAATTTAGATCAAAATCTAAATAATTACAACAGTTTTGTGATGGCTTTGTCTTTATTAAACATAAAAACGAAATACAATAAACAGATACTTTCAAGTTTCAATTCAACGACTTGAGTTTGTTCTTAGGAACAAAATCGCCTCAACCAAGTCAGCCTTCATCGCGCCGCGCTGATCAGACATGATAAACCTGAGCCCGGAAAACAGGCGCTCTACGCTGTTAGTGTCCGAGTCGCTGCCTTGAGGCCGGACGGATAACGATCAGCTGTAACAAATGGGCTCTCTTTCATTCAACCAAGTGCCAACATTGCCCCAATTTCTTCATCTATGTCGGTTGGCGAGGTGGCGGCCGACAAACGCTGGCGGCGCTCAATGCTGTCAAGTTCTTTTTCAAACTCATCCTCCTCCGTCGATGTGGAGCCATCAACCTCGGCCTTCATCGACGGCCCCTCCAGGTGCTGGTGGGTACGAGACCGGATTCGCCTCACAACGGCACGGAGGCCATTCTTGGCGCGCTCCATCTGCTCTTCGCTGAGGAGAATGCGGTAACGCGCATCGACGAAGACGGCTGCCAGAAAAAAATCATTTTCGAAGAGCTTGTCCTCTCGTTGCTCCATTGAATTGGCGATTGGTGAAGCCAGAGGGGGCTACTTGCGCAACGCTGCCTTCAAGGCCGACCACTCCTTGAGAAAGCTGCCGGGGGTGATTGAGGCCGACTGGAGCTTGACCGTGACATCGTATGGCATCTTGAGGATCGTGGCCAAGGTCTCAAGCTTCTTCCATTCTGACTCGTTAAGGAGAAGTTCCGGAGAAGCAGCCGCCAAGTCCTGGACATGCTCTCGTAGATGAAGGAGCCGTTTTGTCATGAGGTAGGTGCTTCCCCAACGGGTGGGCACATCGACGACAGGGAGAAGACCTCCTCGACGACGGAGGACAGCAAGCAGATTGGGGGTCCGCAGTCTCTTCACCACCCGTCGGACTTTATCCAGTAGTTTCATGACATGCTCCGCCTTCAATCCGTCACGAATTGCCAGTTGCAGCGTGTGAATAGCACAGCGCATGTGATGAATCATTCGAAAATCGGCATCCTGAATCCCAGCGAACTTCTCAAGCTGGACCTCGTCGTCCAGATTGACGCCCCCCTCGTCCTCATCCATTTCGTTTTCAGTATCATCTGCATCTTCGTCGTCCTCATTGATGAGCCGCACGGCTTTGCTCATGGTCGCTGCGTTATCGACGACGATGGAGAGGACATGCAGGTCAAAATCCTTGATGACGGCGTTGATGACATTCTTGACCGCCTCACTGTCATGCCCCCCGTCGGTGTCCTTGATGGCAAGAGTCTTGATTTTAATCTCCCCGTCGCGGGTTGTTATTTAAATTCTTCCTCTTTAGTGACAGAGATGTCTTTTGTTCCCTGTCAGCCATCTGTCTCCGAGTCCTTACTGTCCTTTTGTTATGTGTGTGTGTTTTTGTTCCTGTAAGAGGCCTTCACCAACAATGAGCAGAGCATATTTGCATAGGCGAAGTGTTCTGATTTGGTTCATAGATTGTTGTTGGTCAGAACTGTTTTTCTTTGTCAAGCGTTATATACAGTTTGAAGTAGTTGCGTACAAGTTATCCCATATTTACTCAATGTTTGTTTAAGTGTTTAGGACAAGTTACTTATTGTTATTGTGTGTTAATTTACTAAGTAGATAAAGTCTAGCAAAGGTTTAGTTGCATTGTTCCACAGGAAAGCGGCAATTCAAGTTATCTGATCTCACTCGCGGACGAGTCAGCCAACAATAGGAGACGAACAGCTGGTTGAGTGCTAATTTACACCACACTACATTCTTTAGCTAATCAGCGTTGCTACAGACACAATCTCCCCTCCCTTTAGTGTAGCAACGCCTCTGTAACCAGGGCAACCAAAACATTAAATAACCGTAGCTGGGCTGTGGACAGTATTCCTACGCGCATTCTCAGCAGCATGATGAAAATAAAATTGAACGTATTTTTTTTATTGTCGGACTCGGTGGACTCGCTCAAAATCAGCACCGAGTCCGAGTCCGGCAAAAATGCCCGAGTCCGAGTCCCCGAGTCCGAGTCCACAGCCCTGCTACTTACCTATGTTTCCCTTCCATATCGATCCGTAGATTTACTCGAAACATTAACAGAGCAGCCTATTTTGACATGAAATAGCCTGGTACGTATAGCAGCTATCGTTATAGCATTAGCCATCCGCAAAGTCCCACGAGCCTCAGCTCGCAATCTCCCATGAGCCTCAGCAAAGTATAAACAATCGCGTTTCTCAAACGATCTCCTATAAAATGATCGGAACTGACTAAAGTTCGATCTAACGCATTGGTACTACTTACCTATGTTTCCCTTCCATATCGATCCGTAGATTTACTCGAAACATTAACAGAGCAGCCTATTTTGACATGAAATAGCCTGGTACGTATAGCAGCTATCTTTATAGCATTAGCCATCCGCAAAGTCCCACGAGCCTCAGCTCGCAATCTCCCTTGAGCCTCAGCAAAGTGTAAACAATCGCGTTTCTCAAACGATCTCCTATAAAATGATCGAAACTGACTAAAGTTCGATCTAACGCATTGGTACTACTTACCTATGTTTCCCTTCCATATCAATCCGTAAATTTACTCGAAACATTAACGGAGCAGCCTATTTTGAAATTAAATAGCCTCGCGGGTACAACAGCTATTCGGTGACGCCCCCTGACTACAGTTGCCGTAATGTTGGGAAGCGATGCGACCTTGTAATTTACTAGTCGTACTAAAACGTACTGAAACATTTTGGCAGAGCACTGTGTACAACCAGTATGGATCAACAAATTCATCAATTGATCCATATATAAGGCGCACTGGACTATAAGGCGCACTGTCGGCTTTTGAGAAAATTTTAGGTTTTTAGGTGCGCCTTTTAGGGGGGAAAATACGGTACTTTGTGTATCAACTAGCTTTGAAATCCATCTATTGTTCACTCGAATTGTTCACTGGGAGTTTAAGACCAGGGGATGGTTTTTTGTACACGTAAAGCCCTTTGAGACTTGACTGTGATTTAGGGCTATAGAAATAAACTTGCACATTGTATTTCTAAATTATACCTGGATGGATGGATGGATGGATGGATGGATGGATGGATGGATGGATGGATGGATGGATGGATGGATGGATGGATGGATGGATGGATGGATGGATGGATGGATGGATGGATGGATGGATGGATGGATGGATGGATGGGTTTGGGTAGTGGGTCGATGGATGGATGGATGGTCCCACTCTTTGGAATGACCTCCAACTAAATCATGGGCAAGCCACCCTACATCCCATCTTTAAAACTCATCTTAAAACACATTTAAATGTTTGAGCTTTTGATTCAAAATGAGACATTGGTTTTACTGTTTTTGTGTTTTTTAACTTTCTTCGTTATAGTTTTTTTGTTTTGCCTGTGTTTTTAGCGTGTGATTTAATTTTGCTCCATGTATGTACATGTGGCAGTGGTTCCTGTAAAGTGCTCCATAAATATAATTGAGTTAGTTTTGATCTAGCTACAATTTATGTGAGCGAACTGTTCCGAACATTTGATTTAACTAACTATTTTTTAATCTATCAGAAAAAATCAGAAATGCTTGTATGCTGAGCATTATGAGCCGTACATGCAGTTTTTTCTAACATTCAATTTTGTCCAGTGGGAAGCATGGTGGAATACTGGTTAGCACATCGCCTCGCAATTCAGTGGTGCAGGGGCTGTCAGCTGTCACTTCCTGATCCGGCTTGTCAGCAAATTTGCAAGCAGAATCAAGACGCAGCCCCTGCTGTGCCGTCCAGCTCGCTTGTATTCTTCGATCAAAAATCAACAAGACCTTTAGTTCCAAGCAGTTCTCCTAAAACGCCAGCGTGACTTGATTGAAAGATGGCGGACCGGCAGCGAAGGAGGAGGTGCGCGTCGCAGGACAGCGACGACGATGACGACGATAAAATGGAGGAGATTCAGAAGGCCTTGAAAGACCTGGCAAAGAAAATGGATGAAATGGTGGAAAATGTAGGAAAAATAAGCGGTCTGGTTGAAGATGTGAGGAAACTAAACAACCTACTCGCGCTGAAGGACGAGAAAATTGTGGAGTTGGAAAAGAGACTTGACGAGTTGGAGCAATATACACGGAAAAAGGACGTGATCATCAGCGGTCTGAAAACAACACACCGCACATACTCCAACGTCACCCGAGAAGAGAACAACGATGCGGACTTGACTGAGGGAGAAAAGCAGTCGCTGGAGGAACAGGTGATTCAGTTCTTCAAATCTCCATTCATAAGGAGAGTATCGCTGCCTGCCATACTCTTCCCAAAAGAATTGCACAATCAGAGCGAACCATCATTTTGAGATTTGTAAACAGAAGACACAAAACTGAGCTTTTGAAACAAGGAAGGAAACTGAAGAATACACAGGTGTACGTGAACGAACACCTTACGAAGAGGAACGCCGAGAAACGTGCGAGGGTTCTGAGGAAACAAAATAACATCTATTCAACATGGACAAGAGACTGTAAAATCTCGATTCGCGCAAATGGTTTACTCGGTGAGGAGGCGAGGGTCCTACTTATCCGGGACTTCAAAAACCTGGAGAAATATGAAACTGCACAGCCAAATAGAACATCTTCTAGCTGCCCAGATTTATTATTTTTGTCACTGTTCGGTATCCTTTTGCCAATTGTTTTTTGGAATTACTGGAAACAGTTCCATCCTATTGTCGCTGGACTCATCTTGGAAGTACTCTTTTTTTCATCTTGTGGATGCCTTTTTCGCACTTGAAGAGCACGGCTTGGTAGTGGTGAGTAGGTGTCTTGCTATATACTATGCCGGATTACTGGTATTTTTTCTTTTTTGGCTAAGAACGCCGACTGACTCTATCACAATAACACTTTCTTTTAATATCCCCCATGAACTCAAACTGGACTTGTTTTTCATAAATACACCTGCCGATTTTCTATACCACCATTACGCAACTTTTTTGCTGGATTTATTTTGGTTAAATTGTCTCAACTATTTGGCTGCCATTACAAATGATATGTGTGCATGCGTGTGCGGGTGCGTGTGTGTGTGGACGTGGAGCTGTGGGTGTGTATGTGCTCAAATTTGGATGTGTGTGGATGGGAAGACGACTGTTTGCGTTCACCTTAAAAATTACCATGCAGGAATAGGATATAGATATAGACCCGGAAAGCAATTTCTTTGACTGTGCAACTGTTGTTATTACACTGAAAATCAATTCAAGGAGAAATTCAACTTAGAGCAAGATATATCAATAATACACTTCAACAGTAGGAGTTTATACGCAAACTTTGATAAGATTAAAAACTATTTACAGCATTACACCATGCAATTCAATATAATTGCCATTTCTGAGAGTTGACTTAGAAGGATATAATTTCAACTTTGTGAATAGGGCAAATAAAAAGGGTGGAGGAGTTGCACTGTATATAGACAGTAGGTTAAAGTATAGGATTGTAGAAAGTATGACAACTGTTATTAATGACTTATGTGAATGTATTACTGATGAAATTGATATGGGTAAAATGAAAAATGTCATCGTTAGCTGTGTTTATAGAGCACCCAACTCTTCTATTAAAAATTTCAAAGAGTATTCGAGGCCATGGTTTCAAACACTGAGCAGAAGGTAGCCTTTTTATGTGGGGACTATAATATAGACTTCTTAAATCCAAATAAAACACCTGCGATAGAAGATTGTATAGATGCAATGTATAGTAAAGGCTTATATCCTAGCATAACCAAACCAAGCAGAATTACCACCCACTCGGCATCAGTAATAAACAATATTCTTACCAATAATATGACCAGTAATTTAGAAAGTGGATTATTAATAAACAATATCACTGACCATCTGCCGGTCTTTGTTATCCATGAATGTAAACATAAGAACTTAGACAATAGCAAAGTAAACATACAAAGGAGATTAAGAACAAATGGCCCTCTGAATGCATTTAGAAATGATCTGATCGCTGAAGACTGGAGGAATGTTTATGAAAAAGAAGATGTTGATTCAGCCTATTATTTATTCCCAAGTACTTTTTTGACTTTATAGCATAAAAACTGTCCAACTCAGCGACCAAAGAAAACTTCAAAACGACCAGATAAACCGTGGTTCACTGGGGGTCTGTTGAATGCCTGCAAAAAAAAGAATAAATTATATAAAGACTTTATTAAACACAGAACTGAGGAGAAAGACATTAAATATAAAAGATATAAAAATAAACTAACAGACATTCTTAGAAAATGTAAGAAAGATTATTGTAGTAAATTGTTGGAAACATAAAAATAACATAAAGAGCACATGGAATATTTTAAACTCAATTATAAGAAGAAAAAAACAAGTGCTGGATGTCCAAATGAATTCTTTGAAAATGGTAAGATAATTAAAAATAGTGATGAAGTGGTGGCAGGATTCAACAAATTATTTGTGAATGTAGGGCCCAAGCTGGCAGATGAGATAATCCCTCCACAAAGGGGAGGTGTATCACAATGTTTTGGGGAACGAAACCCGGCTACCATCTTTCTGAGAGATACAGATAAAACTGAAATAATTGATATTGTTAAACAATTTAAGAACAAAACATCAAGGGACTGTGAGTATATCGATCTGTTCTTAATTAAAGCATATGTAAAGGTACCTTTAACATGTTTTATAAACCACTCAGAATGTTCAATTATATTCACCTGTATCCAAATAATATTATAGAATTTGAAATAAAATTGCATTCGTGAGCCAAACGCAGTCAATTTGTGTGTATTTCTCGATCTTTCCTGCCCCTGTCATGAACCGCGCCATTCTGGATCACATGGTACCGTGACGTAGATGATAGGACTCCCCCCATTGTTTACCGATTGATAGCGCGAAGATCCATACAATTTCCTGGTGTTTTGTCTCCAATACTTCACATATAAGCATAATAGAGACAACAGAGCCCTCCCAAGTTCACCCCCCACCCCTCCCCGAAAGTGCACGGCTCTGTGCAATTGCCAAAAGGGAGATTCTTGGGGTATGAAAATATTACCTTTATGTTAGTTGAAAAATAAAAAAAGTTTAGGCTTATAACTATAGGTGTAACTTCGGTAGTAACATACTGTGTGCAAAGGGAAAATAAGAATTAGCACACCAAAGTATTAATAATCGTTCATGGGTTTTCCCAGTCCTAAAAATTAATTTTCCTAATGTTTTCTACCCTATAAAAAAATATGTTGCCGAATATATTATTAAACGAAGATTTCTTTGCAACTTTCTTAGAATTTATTAAATTGGACACCCAAAACAATATCAGTATATAGCCATTGATTTTCTCCGGCTGTACCTTCCGTGCCTTAGTTTTGCGATGCTTCAGTCGCTGGGGTACTTCTCACTGATTCAAATTTGTAGCCTTGTACCCCAAGAAAGAAATCATAGTCTTCTTCATTTTCGTCAGAAGGTGAAGAATCATCTGAGGGAGATTCGTCAGACGACATCGCTTCCACTTCTGTATCCACCATTATGCTTACATGGGCTAAGTAACTTGGCAACGCTCGGCCTCCTATAATCTACGTCACAGTCACTTCGGCAATTTCCGGGATGAACTTCAACGATCACGTACAAACCGTTGATTTTTCATCGATTACTCCTCAATTCGCAATTTAATTCAAAAGTTCACAACAGTTTCCAAAAATACAAGTCCATCTTTATCAAATACATTTTGGGACCCCATAGTGTCTTTACATGCCCTTTAAATATGTAATAGTAGCTATAGCAGATCCCATAGCACATATCTGCACCCTCTCACTGAAACTGGGCTCCTTTCCCACAAAAATGAAAATAGCCAAAGTCCTTCCCATCTTTAAGGCCGGTGAGAAAAATCTTTACACCAACTACAGGCCAGTCTCATTGCTTCCCCAATTTTCCAAAATCTTAGAAAAGATATTTGCTGTTAGATTGGACAGTTTTATTGATAAGTGTGAGATATTAACTGATAGTCAATATGGTTTTAGGCCTAAGCGATCTACATCTTTAGCGCTAATTGACCTTGTGGAAGAACTGTCAACAAGCATTGACGACAAGAAGTTTGCCATAGGAGTATTTATTGACCTTAAAGGGGCCTTTGATACAATTAATCATGACATTTTGCTTCAAAAACTGGAAAGGTATGGGATTAGGGGAATAGGGTTCAGTTGGATAAAAAGCTACTTAGAACATAGGCAACAGTTCGTGCAGATGGGAGAGAAAAAGTCAATGCTTTTAAATATAACCTGCAGTGTTCCACAAGGATCAATATTGGGACCAACATTATTCATATTATGTATTAATGATATTATTAGCACCTCTAATATTTAGAAATGTGTCATTTTTGTTGATGACACAAATATCTTTTGTGAAGGAGAGAACCTACAACAACTAATGAAGACTGTCTCTGATGAGCTTGCCAAGCTAAAACTGTGGTTTGACTCAAATAAATTATCTCTTAACATAAAGAAACCAATTATTTGATTTTTGGGAACGAAAAATCCCAGAAGACATAACTATTGAAGTATTGTGTAATAACACCAGATTAGATAGAGTTTATGAAAACTCCTTTCTGGGAGTAATAATTGACCACAGTCTTAGCTGGAAACCGCAAGTCAAACGCATCTGTTCAAAATTGGCAAAGACCAGTGGGTATACTTTGTAAAGTCAGACGCTTACTGAACCAGAAAACAATGTACACTTTATACTGCTCGCTGTTTCTTCCTTACATGTCCTACAGTGTTGAAGTGTGGGGTAATACCTACAAAACCACCCTAAAGATGGTATGCACAATGCAGAAAAAGGCAATTAGAATTATCAACAATGTTGGCTATTGTGAACACACAAATAATTTATTTATTAATTTACAAACATTACAATTTATGGATTTGGTAGATTTCAAGAACACACAAATTATTTATAAAGCTAAAAAAAAAGACTCCTAATAATATACAAAAATGGTTCATAGAAAGAGAAAGTGGTTACAATCTAAGAAGGAGAGGGAATCTTTTACAACCTAAGGTGCGCACCACCCTCAAAAGCATGTGCATATCTGTCGATGGGGTAAAGCTATGGAATAATTTACCTGTAACGATCAAAGAAAGTAAACACATTGCCCAATTCAAAGAACACTTTAAAAATTTTACACTAGAAAACTATAGTAATTGAAATCTTTTGCTTGTCTGTTTTCAGCTATATAGTCCATATCTTTATTTATTTATTTTTCTTTCCTGAATAACTGTTTTTCATTTCCAAAATTATCTTCCTCCGATAAATCAAGTTTCTGTACCTCAGAAAAACTAATCAGCAACCATGTTGAGAATTATGATGTATAAAAGGGGTAGGAAAAACCAAGCAATAGCTTCTTCCTTCTCCTTTTTTGAACATGTTGATTTATTTGTCTTCTTGGCATAACAGGAAATTATATGAAAATGTGAAAAAATGATTTTGTGTTTGGTTGATCTCATGTTCAAAAATAAACTTCAAGTTCAACTTCAACTTCAGGGTTCGATTCTAGATCCAGCCTTCCTGGGTGGAATTTGCATGTTCTCCCCGTGCTTGCCTGAGTTTCCTCCGGTACTCTGGTTTCCTCTCAAATTCCATAGACATGCATGGCCGATTGACCACTCCAAATTGCCCATAGGTTGCTTGTCTATGTGTGCCTTGCGATTGGCTGGCAAGCAGTTCAGGAGGTTCCCATCAGAAGTCAGCTGGGATAGGCTCCAGCATACCCGCGACCCTCGTGAAGATACACAGTTCAGATAATAGATGGACTGTGCAAAATAAAGATCGGTAGATCCATCCATTCACTACAAAATTGTTTTGAGTTTTATATGTGCAAGATATCCGCTTGTGTTATGCAAGTATGTTTTATTATTATTATTTCCAGCCTTTATGAAAGCAATCTGTTTAACACAGAAACATGGTGTACCGTATTTTCCGGACTATAAGGCGCACCGGACTATAAGGCGCACCTTCAATGAATGGCCCATTTTAAAATTTTGTCCTTATATAAGGCGCACTGGACTATAAGGCGCACCATTAATGCATCATGTCAGATTTTTAATCCAAATCAAATCATTCTCCATTTTATCTTTTTTATTTCAACTTCAGACACAAAGAATTACTTCATAATCACAAAATAATGATCCATAGTCTTTTTGATTCATGATTCATAGTCTTCAGCGGGCCACTTATGATTGATTTCATGACACAATGCTTCGGGCCAGTTTAAATTTAGGAATCTGGTCCATATATAAGGCGCACCGGACTATAAGGCACACTTTCAGCTTTTGAGGAAATGTTAGGTTTTTAGGTACGCCTTATAGTCCGGAAAATACGGTAATTATATACAGGTCAAACATAGTTGAGGAATTTAAAGTCATCTGAACTCATTCAAATTTGTGTGCTGTTTGTTGAGAGTATTATGCACATGTTCCTCAGTCTTCTTCATGGACAGCTCTTACCACTGGGTCTTGAAACATTTTCTGAAACACAGAACACAGTTCAAATCAAAATCGTATTTGAATAAAATCTAAGTAATATGGGTTACATATGGTGCAGATGAGCTCTATAAACTTATTTTTCCAAAATGACTTATTTGAATAAAATTAAAGTACCGTATTTTTCTGACTAAAAGTCGCTCCGGAATATAGGTCGCATTAGCCATAAAATGCACAATAATGTGAAAAAAAACATATATAAGTCGCTCCGGAGTATAAGTCGCATTTTGGGGGAAATTTATTCGACAAAATCCAACACCAAGAACAGACATGAATGAGCAACAACAGGCTAAACGATAGGTATGCTAATGTGATATAAACACAAACGAAGAGCTGAGAACGGGCCTGACGTAACATTCAGAGTTATTCAAAAAACTATTACATAAATAACACGTTTATACAACCATCTGTGTCACTCCAATTCATTAAATCCATCGATCATCCTTTATGTCAACAATGCCAGCCGGGTGCGCGCCGCTGACGGCGGTTGCACTTCAAAACAGGCCCATATAACGATATATAAATTGTATATCAAATAGCTATTATATAAGCAATAATATTATCAAACCATCTGTGTCACTCCAAATCATTAAATCCATCGATCGTCCTTTATGTCAACAATAACGGCTGGGTGCGCGCCGCTGACGGCGCTTGCACTTCAAAATATTCCACAGGCCCCTATAACGATATATAAATTATATATCAAACAACTATTATATAAGCAATAATATTATCAAACCATCTGTGTCACATCAAATCATTAAATCCATCGATCAAATTCCTCGTCCTTTGTCAACAACGCCGCGCGTGCGCCCTGACATCAGCCTCGTCGCTATATCGCTAGTATATAACTATATTGTAGCTGTAACCAAGTAAGAGGAAAGACGTGGGTTTGGTAAACGGCTCTTTATTTAACAAAACAAGAGTTCAACGAGCCAACAACTACTGAACTGTAACGATAAAAACATATACAAGTTGCTACACTAAATAAAATATATCAAATAACTATAACATAAATAGTTCACCGCCACACAGCCCCAAGCACCGGCGTGGAATTCCAGGCGTGTGGCGGCGTGGACTTCCATCCCCGGAGGTGGCACTTCCAGCCACGGAGGTGGAAGAGGGGACCGTACAGCCACCCGGTCGAGCACCGGCCCCCGACTTCCATCCACGGAGGTGAAAGAGAGCTCCTTAGAGTAGGACCGGGCGTGCGTAAAAGCCATGTCCGAGCCCCATCCACTGCCCCCGGACAGCCACCCGGCCGAGCGCCGGCCCCCGACTTCCATCCACGGAGGTGAAAGAGAGCTCCGTAGAGTAGGACCGGGCGTGCGTAAAAGCCATAATAGTTTTTCAAACCTTCTGTGTCACTCCAAATTATTAAATCCTTCAAACTCTTCGTCCTCCGTGTCACTTACAAACAAAGCCGCTAATGATGCCGGTAATACGTGGGGCCCTTCGTCATCTTCGTCATCCCGTATTCGAATCTTTGTTCTTTATGTAAACAACCGCCGCGCCGCTGACGCCATTTGAAATTCAAATTATAGTAATCCCTTGCTACATCGCGGTTCGTTTATCGCGCTTTCACTTTTTATTTTTTATTTTTTTGAATTTTGAAAATTTGTGAAAAAATTCACATATAAGTCGCTCCTCAGTATAAGTCGCCCCCCCACCCTAACTATGCAAAAATACGTGACTTATAGTCCAAAAAATACGGTATTATGGGTTAGACGTGGGGCAGATGAGCTCTCGAGTCCCCAGAAGGATCACTCTTCAGCACTCTTTCCAAGGACACCAAAAAGTATGGGTACTCTGAACTGCTGTTTGGTGCATAGACACATACAACAGTCGGCACCCATCCCCTGATCCAAAGTGGAGGGGAGGCTACCCTCTCATCCACCAGAATGAACCCCAATGTGAAGGTGCTAAGCCGAGGAGCAATAAGTTTGCCCACACCAAAGGGGGGCCAAGGGAAATCAAAGTCTGATATTATCTGTGAGCCGTGCTTTATCTAGTCCCTCACCTAAAGCCTGTTTGACATGGGTGACCCTGCCAGGAGCATAAAGACCAAGACAACTTAGCTCAGCGGTTTCAACATACGGCCCGTGGGCCGGAACCGTCCCACAAGAAGGTTCAATCAGGCCCGCGTTCGATCAGGCCCACAGGATAATTTAAAAGTGAAAAAATGCATAAAAGACACGGAATTAATATTTTTAATAAAATGCAATTCATGCAAGGCGGCTCGGTGGAGCACTGGGTAGCACGTCCGCCTCACAGTTGGGAGGGTGCGGGTTCGATTCCACCTCCGGCCCTCCCTGTGTGGAGTTTTCATGTTCTCCCGGGGCCCGCGTGGGTTTTCTCCGGGCACTCCGGTTTCCTCCCACATCCCAAAAACATGCTTGGTAGGCCGATTGAGCACTCCAAATTGTCCCTAGGTGTGAGTGCGAGTGCGTATGGTTGTTTGTCTCTGTGTGCCCTGCGATTGGCTGGCAACGGGTTCAGGGTGTCCCCCGCCTACTGCCCGATGACGGCTGGGATAGGCTCCAGCACGCCCGCGACCCCCGTGGGGACTGAGCGGTACAGAAAATGGATGGATGGATGCAATTCATGCATTATCCGCTATGGGGGCACACTGTTTTGATTAGAAGTCAAGTCAAGTTTATTTGTATAGCCCTAAATCACAAGCAGTCTCAAAGCGCTTCACATAGACAAAAATTGACAATTATTCTCAAAGCATCCCCTGATCTTAAGCTCCCAAAATGGCAAGGAAAAATGCAATGGATGCAAAGAGGGCACAAATAATACATAATATGAAAATCAATGAAAAAGTGGACGTCCAAGTCAAAGTGAAGAGCTGCCGGAGGTGCCCTCGATTGTCCTGGCAGTGTCTTCGAGGAGGTTGAGCTGCAGTTCCCTCATCCTGAATTGGTCCACGAGAATCCAGATAGCTGCTGTCAGCTTGGGTGCCACCTAACCACTTCCCCAGCCGGGGAGGGGTGGGGAGAGGGAGCGAAAACAAACTCCAGCCGAATCGGCCACTACAGGTCAATTAAAGGCCATATCATAGAAATGTGTCTTTAAACGTGTCTTAAATGTTTCTAGTGAGGTAGCAGTTCTAATATCCATTGGTAGGGCATTCCAAAGCTCTGGAGCCCGAATAGAAAATGCTCTAGAGTCTAGACCCTGCAGACATTTTCTTGGCCCTCGGTGTCACTAAAAGACTAGCGTTTTGCGAACGAAGGTTACGAGACGGAACATAAGGAACAACTAGGTCGACGAGATATGAAGGCGCTGCTAAGCCATGCAGTGATTTATAGGTTAATAGAAGAACCTTGAAGTCATATCTTAAATGGACTGGGAGCCAATGTAAGTTGGCTAATATTGGGGTAATGTGATCAAATTTTCTTGTCCGTGAGAGCAGCCTCGCAGCAGCATTTTGTACTAACTGTAGACTTTGGATGCTGGACTTAGGAAGACCAGAGAATAATGCATTACGGTACTCCAGGCGCGACGTGACGAACGCATGTATAATGGTTTCCGCATCACCGGTCGAGAGGATCGGACGAATCTTAGCAATATTACGAAGGAGAAAAAACGCAATTCTGGTTATATTCTTAATGTGCTTTTGAAAGGAGAGCGTTTGGTCAAATATTACCCCGAGATTAGTTACAGTATCGCTCTGAGTGATAGTACGGTTATCTATAGTTATAGTGGTTTCCTTAAATAAGTGTTGATAACGAGTTGGACCAATTATCAACATCTCAGTTTTATCTGGGTTAAGACGAAGGAAGTTGAGAGACATCCATTGCTTGATCTCCGCAAGGCACGCCTCAAGATTACAACAATCCCGCGGATCTGTCATCGATAACGGCATATATAATTGGGTGTCATCCGCGTAGCATTGCAAACTAATATTATATTTACGTATTATGTCCCCAAGCGGAATCATATAAATATTAAATAGAATTGGTCCGAGTACCGATCCCTGTGGGACACCAGGGTTATTGCATGATCATCAGCGCCGGTAATCGGCGGTCTCGACTGAGCGATTGGAATGGTATTCTTGATCTCATTCATTTGTAAGATTATCAATAGAGCCGATATATGCGGGAAATATGGCAGTTGCCGGCGACAGTAACTCAGATAGCGCAGTTGCAGTCATGGAGTTAAAATTACGGCTGCTATAATTCTGATTGCTCTCTTGTCTATGACAAAGAACTAAAATTTCAAATTTTATTAAGTAATGATCAGACAAAACAGTAGTGTATGGCAGTACTGCTATATTTGAGGTTGCAAGTCCTCAGGATAATACCAGATCTAAGGTATTTCCATTCTTATGTGTTGCTGCCTGTACGGCTTGCGTAAAACCAAACGTATCAGTTAAAGTCTGAAACGCCGATGTAAGTGGCTCTGACGGTAAATTCATGTGGATGTTGAAATCGCCCATGATTATTATATTATCCGCATTTGTCACTAGATCAGCCACAAATTCTGAAAATTCATCCAGGAAGCCAGAGTAAGCCCCGGGTGGACGGTAAATAACAGCAAGATAAAATAACGGTAAAGCGGTGGATCGGACAGTCAGAACTTGAAATGTTTCAGAAGACAACAATGTTCTGATCAGAGAAGACAGACCCAACACAGCAGACGGTAGCAATGCGCCAATTGCTGCTTGTTACGACGTTGTTTCTACCCTGGTCTCTACCCCTCCCCTAGACCCTCATTAGCCAAAATGTCATTATCCAAAGGGAGAAAAGTAGATACGTAGTGTAGAATTTTCAATGAAAAATGGACCACGTCCTATTTATTTATAGATAAGCACGGAAAACCTTAGTGCTTTGTGTGTTTGCAACAAGTTTCGGTATTGAAGGAATATAATATTCAACGCCACTACGAGACTCTTCAGAGCGAAAATTATGACGGCTTGCAAGGACAACTGAGAAGAGATAAGATCAACGAATTGCGGGCGGGTCTAAGGAAACAGCAGTCAACTTTCTTCCAGAACCGACAAGTCAGTGAAACAGCGGTAAAAGCCAGCTACCTGATTACCAGCGAAATAGCATTAGCATCAAAGCCGTACTCCGATGGTGACTTTGTTAAACGATGCATGATGAAGGCGGCTGAACTTGTATGTCCCGAGAAGCGACAAGCTTTTGCTAGTATTAGCCTGACGAGGAATACTATAGCAGAGAAGATTTTGGACCTATCAGCAGATTTAGACAGCCAATTGAAACAGAGAGTCAAGTCATTTTCCGTTGCAATTGACAGGAGCACTGACATCACAGACGTGGCACAACTGGCCTTATTTATTCACGGAGTTGATGAGACATTGACTGTTACTGAATAGTTTCTTGAGTTGGTGCCAATGATGGACACCACAACAGCCGAAGACATGCAGATTTGAAGGGCAAATTTGCCTCCGTAGGTCTGGACAAATTTGATCAGTATCTACTATCAGGGTACCCCAAATTAACAGCCCTGGCTGCTAACATTTTGTGCATGTTTGGGACAACTGACCTTTGTGAACAAATTTTCTCAGTAATGAATATCAATAAAACAAAAATGCATTCAAGGCTCCAAACAAGCACTTAAATGACATTCTGAAAGTGACAGCTCATCAGGACATGGCACCTGGTATTGATGCACTTGTACAGGCCAAAAGATGCCAAGTATCAGGAACAAAAACAAGTCCAGACTAGACTAATGCCTTTAAAACGCTTCCTTAGATATTGTTTGCATTGAAAAAATACAGTTCTGTGAAGATGAATCCTTACTGTGGTGATTAAAGAAATGTGTAATTTAATGTTAGTCAGCAACTTCACTACAAAAAAGTACGGTGGATTTCTACTGTTCATGCAACTCCATGAATGTTCAATATGTATTGTATGTGTGTTTCATGTATGAAGTTTACACATTTACAGGGCATGTGAATACTTTCTTCTTTACACATTTAATAGCACTCTCCTTAGTTTGTAAGGTGTAGGCAGGGATTAAATTTAGATTTTATATGCACATGTGTAAATGGTTTGAAAATTCCTTTCTTTATAAATCTCGTTTAATCTTAAAGTGCATTACTGGAAATGTTTTAGGTTGTGTTAAAGTAATGCTATTTATGTTTTGTAAAAGGAATGTTCATTAAATTCCAACATTTTCCTAATGTTCTTGTGCTTCTTTACACCCCAAAATAAAGGAAAGACATGATATTTTGGTTATTTATAGCATAGTATGGTATAATTTCAATGGTCCGGCCCACTTGACATCTACTGAGGCCGTATGTGGCCCACATTGTGAAATGAGTTTGACACTCCTGACTTAGCTCCTTGGATCATTGGGAATCTCAAAACCCTCCAACACGATAAGATGACAAGAGCTCATGGAGATGTGGTCTAATATTAATAAAAGAAATAGGTATATGGTTGTTATCTAGGTTATGTGGATTAACAACTTTGTGTAAAGGGTTAACTCTGGCCTGTTTCCAGCGAAGTGAGACTTCCCATGTGGTATGCATTTACTTGAACAAGGACACTGCAGAACAATACATTGACCAAGTCAGGAAAGATGCTTGCTGACAGGTTATAGCAGGGGTGGGCAAACTACGGCCCGCGGGCCACATCCGGCCCACGGGACCGTTTAATCCGGCCCGCCAACCCTGAATTAATTGTATTATTAAACTTTTTTTTTTGTCATTTTGCCTGCAATGACTGCGTTTCCCCAGTAGATGGGGAACCCCTCGCCTGCGCATTTACTGCCGGAAGCCGTGTCAGAAAGCTCGGTGCACACTCACAAGTGCGTGTACGTACGTACTCAGTAGTACGGACATGGCGCACTCGCGCTCTATTTGTATCAGTCCCGAATTTAGAGCGTGGGCTGTGACGACAGCATTCTTGTAATTCGCTCGCTGAGCTTTCAGATACAGTTTTACGCTAAAGCCACCCACAAACCTTCCCCTGGAATCCTTCCATTAAAATGAGTGGCCCGAAGAAAAGAAGTGAGTGCCGAATGTTAAAAGAGTGGCCAATTTGGCTCGACGTACGCGACGTGACGTTCAGCCACATCAACCCGTCACAGATCGAGGTAAACGGATCTCTCCTAAGAATTGCCACAACAAATTTTACTCCAGACTATGATGCACTCGCAAAAAAGGGAGACCAACAACACTGTTCCCACTGAAAATGAAGGGGAGGCTCTCAAGTTTGTTGTAAAAAAATGCATTTTGAATATGATTTGTACACATAGCAGGGATTGAAACTAGCGACCATTCTCATTTTCAAACAATGCAGGATGCTCAAGGACATTGATGCACCACCTGTTTGCGACTAATCTTAACCTGTAAAGTTCTTAAGGCTTACTTTAAGGAAGTGTTTCCCGTTTCCTCACCTCTGTTACCAGGTGTTTGTGAGTTAAAACTCTGCTCTGATGTTCAGATACCCCTCACCGTGTTGCCGTTTTGATTACTTTATTTGGATGTATGCTTTCACCGATTCTTCAAGATGATATATTTGGTCAGAATGTTTGCTGTTTGATGTGATCTCATAAGATAAACATCTTTCATTAATCTGACCTGCAGGCACTGAAGTGATGGAGACTGTTATTCATAATAACAGTGTCGTATTTTATGAGAATCACTGATAGCAGTTTTTTAGTGAATTATTTTTATTTTTTTTAATGCTGTTAATAAATGCATTTGTTTTCAAAAAACTTGTTTGGAATATCCATGCTTTACTACCTACTAAAGGCCAAAATCTTTTATGCAATGACCTTTACAGGTCGCTTATATTACTTCACACAAACACTACATCCATCTGCTCCTGGTTCGGCCCTCCGGTACAAATTTAGAACCCAGTTCGGCCCGCGAGTCAAAAAGTTTGCCCACCCCTAGTGTAGGCTCTGCCGAACCCCTGAGACAGACTCACCGGATGTGTGCTCAAACCCAGGTTAAGAACCACTGGTCTAAAGAATGCTTTAAATGACCCATGTCCCAGCTTTAAATGTCATGTATCTGGATGGGCAACTGACAGTTCAGAACAGAAGGTCAAAAAAGGGCACGCCAGAACTCATGCATGCCTGATCTTGTTTGTGAAGGTTTTAGATGCGCTCTGTTCACAGAAGTATTTGTACAGACTATCTGTTAAACTATCTTAAACTGTTTTGAAATATTCATTAAAATTGTGAAGCGGCCCTGTTCATCAGAAAAAACAAAAAAACAATTGCTTGTCTGTGTGCCTTGCAATTGACTGGTGACCAAAACAGCACATGTAAAATAAAGTAAAATAATCAGTAAAATAACAAAGTAATAAAACAGATAAAATATCATTAAAAACTAGCAAGAGTATGCTTTCCGAAATTAACTCTTTGTATGCCAGCGACGATAATACTCGTCATCGACATTAATGACGTAATGTTCCGTCGAATCATTTTTATTTTATTATTGGGTAGATAAGACTCCTCAACACCTCTCCACTTAAAATCAAGTCGATAGAGCATTGTAGTGGTTAAGTCCAACCACTTGATGGAGTTATGGAGAAAGGAGTCCGAGAGTGACAAAATGGTGAAAAGGAAGCGATCAGCTTTCAAGTTGCTTACAATTGAGCATACTATTGCTCTTTGTGAGTGCGGTAGAGCAAAACGACGGAGCAAATTTAGAAGACATGGCTGTGAGTACGCGATAGACACGGAAGTACGCATAAAAAGTCACTGCCGGCCCGGGCATACACATACTGAGTGGCAATTGGTGTTTTGGAACATGGCAGAACGGAAGCAACCGGCTTTCAAGCAGCTTACAATCAAGCAAAGTATTGTTCTTTGTGTGTGCGGTAGAGCAAAACGATGAAGTGAATTTAGAGGAGATGGCTGTGAGTACGCGACAGACACGGAAGTCCTCTTCAAAAGTCCCCGTAGTGTGTGCTTTCTGCCGCAGTTTGGCTGAATCGTCGTCATTTGGCGAGTATTCTGATGTGGGATACAGTGCACATAAAGTGCACGCAAACATCACTGTAAGTAGCCCGACATTTGAAAAGGCAGGCCACCTCCCCAGCCTGTGGTGCGTGCCTTATCTAGGTAACTGTAATCTAGGAACCAGCCCTCATTCAGTGCACAATGAACAGATAATGTCTAGCCCTTTTTCCTGTACATGCTGACTGACGAATCCAGCTTTATTTGTTGATGATTGTATGTTCAGTTGCTCGATTGAGATATGATGAGGGGAGACACATTTATTCAGGGGTTGGAGCACCGTGATATCCGCTCTAGAGTTTATGGTGCATTGGCTCTTTCCAATATGCACATCGGCAGCTGTCGTCCAATGACGCTTGTGACACAGTTGTTGTGCATCAGGGCACTCAGAAGACCACAGGGATGTTGTGGTGCAGTGGTCGTGAGAAAACAGAACAAATTTGCGGCCGGATCCACGGTGCATGGAGCGGGGTTGTCACGGGAGGTCCGGTGCTTGCAGCATTGGACTGGTGTTGTGCCGCAGATGATCTGTGCAGGTGCTGAATGAGGAACACAGACTGCCAGTGCCAATGGTGAGGCTAAACAAAGTCATTTAGAGTAGGGGTCCCCAACCACCGGGCCGCGGACCGATACCGGTCCGTGGACCGATACCGGTCCGTGTGTCACTTGGTACCGGGCCGCCAAGCCGCACAGAAAAAAAAAAAAATTTTTTTTTATCGACGATCAATTAATTCAGGTCAAGACACTCGTCCCTGTCACGTGACATGTTTCCCCAGTCGAGCCCGCAAAGCTAGAAAAAATGAGTAAGAATTTATTTTCAAAAAGATAAAAAAATTGGCGATTTTCTCCCAATTACATCCGTCGGTTCAGGTCAAGACGCTCATCTCGGTCACGTGACATGTCATCTCAGTCGAGCCCGCAAAGCAAGCAAAAATGAGCAAGAAACAGAGATGTTTGGAAAGCTTCTTCGTAAAGGGAAAAAAGCCCAAAGAGGAGACGGAAGAAGAATAGGCTACGACTTCTAAGAAAAGGAAAGCTGCATTTAAAAGAACATTTCTGGAGTCCTACTTAAAATATGGATTTATCGCCACAGGTGACTCTGACGCGCCAAGCCCACTCTGCATAATATGTGGCGACAGGCTAACTAACCAGGCAATGAAGCATTCAAAACTGCTTCAGCACATGGAGACCAAGCATCCTGCAATAAAAGACAAACCTTAATCACTTCGGGTGTCATTGTCTCCGATTACGTCTGTATCTGAGAAACAAGCTCAGTGAACCCACTAATTCAACGTAACGGTGAGTTTTATTTTTGTCATTTATACTTGTTTTTATGTCAGTCGTATCATTTTATTTCATCGTGTTTATATATTTATTATAAATGTATTATTTATTTATTTATATAAATGTATTATTTATTTATCTAAAGGCCGGTCCGCGAAAATATTTCTGACATGTAACCGGTCCGTGGCGCAAAAAAGGTTGGGGACCACTGACCTAGCGTGTTGGTAGAGCCCATGGAGATGGTAATACAAATGTAGTGACCCGTTTCACGGCCGGATCCGTTTAGAGACTACAGTGCTTTGCCAGGGAGCCGGCTAGTGCTAGCATTAGCACGATGATGGACATTTGTATTCCAGCCGTACAAAGACAGTTCTCAACACCAGAAGGAGTGGGGCACAAATGTGGTAGCAGTCCATAAAAATAGTTTGCAGAATTATATTTAAGATAAAAAATACTCAAACGTTAAGAATTAAATAATGGCCCATAAATCCCGACAGAAAGCAAGAAAAGTGTAACTTTTTTTTTTTTTACCTTTTTTTTTGAGGGCCTCCATTGATTCAAATTCCAGACGAGCCAGTTTGATCTGAATGTGTTCGGGAATATTTGGAACCAGGAATGCCAAGATAAACTTGAAGGCTAGCAATCCATGCTGAAATTGAAGAAAAAATATAGTTTACATGCTATTGTGATTTCATGTGAATTTTTTTTTCTTGAACAAAACAAGGAACAAGGGATTAATATGACAACAATTATGAAAATATAACAACAATATTTGGTGACAAGTGTACCTGGGCCTTATTCACTAACAGTGTATGAGCAGACATTTGTGCTTAAATAATGCATACACACATTTGCCCCAAATTTGTGATTCAGTAATTTGATTAATTAAGTTGTGTTCATAGCTAATTTTGGGCAAACAGTCATCCCTCGCTACTTCGCGGTTCATTTATCGCGGCCTCAGTGCATCGCGGGTTTTTATGAAAATATATATTGCAGATATATTCGGTGCATCACGCCTTTTTGCAGCCTCACTTGGAGCGCGGGGATTTGTCTGCCCATATGACTTTACAGCACACTATTGACCAGTAGATGAGCCGAGACCAATGGGAACATGTTGATTTCTTTTCTTGCCGCTGATTGGCTTAGAACTGTAAGAGCAGTTCCATCCACGCTTTATCTCAGCCTTCCGCAGTAGCGCTAGGTATCTCTTCCACTTCGTTCTCGATAGCAGAAACGGCAGCATCTCTGATTTGCACTTCATTTTGTCACGAACGAGGCAAGACAACTAAATGCAACACAGGCTCACACAAAGTTTAAAGGAGACAAGGAGGGCTGGAATGACTGCAGACAGGTAAGCCGGTCAGCAAGGCGTCATGGGTCATCGAAGCAGAAGGGCATATCAAGCTTTTTAAAGCTATATAAAAAGTATTTAAAGATACAATAAAGTGTTTCAAAGTACAATAAAGTGTTTAAAAATAAAATTGTAAAAGTCTTGTGCGGATGCCCTCGCGCTAGGCTGCGGGGCGCGTCAGCCGGTCAGCCCGTGCTGAGCGGAGCCGTGACACGTTTACACTTTAAAATGTTTGAAAATAAAATAAAGTGTTTAAAAATAAAATTATAATTGTCTTGTGCGGATGCCGGTCAGCATGGCAAAAGCAGAGCGAAGTAATGACACGTTTACATTTTAAAATTTTTAAATGTTTAAAAATACAATAAAGTGTTTAAAAATAAAATTATAAAAGTCTTGTGAGGATGCCCTTGGACTGGGCCGCGGGGGTGCTTCAACCGGCCAGCACAGTGAGAGCAGAGCGGAGCTGTGACACGTTTACATTTTAAAATGTTTAAAAAAGTGTTTAAAATAAATAACGTTTTTTAAAGTACAATAGAGTGTATAAAATTAAAATGATAAAAGTCTTGTGCAGATGCCCTTGCGCTGGGCCGCTGGGGCGTGTCAGCCGGCCAGCACGCAAGAGCAGAGAGGAGCCGACACGTTTACACTTCAACACGTTTACACTTTGTAAAAGGTTCATAAAAGTCTTGTGGATATTTATTGTAACTATATATTTACTCTTATTTATTTTCTTATTTATTTAAATAAATACCGTAATTTTCGGACTATAAGTCGCTCCGGAGTACAAGTCGCATCAGCCATAAAATGCCCAAAACTGTGAAAAAAAAAACATATATAAGTCGCTCCGGAGTATAAGTCGCATTTTGGGGGGCAATTTATTCGACAAAATCCAACACCAAGAACAGTCATGAACGAGCAACAACAGGCTAAACGATAGGTATGCTAACGTGACATAAACACAAACGAAGAGCTGAGAACGGCCCTGACGTAAAATTCAGAGTTATTCAAAAAACTATTACATAAATAACACGTTAATAAAACCATCTGTGTCACTCCAATTCATTAAATCCATCGATCATCCTTTGTCAACAATGCGTGCGCGCCGCTGACAGCGCTTGCACTTCAAAATATTCCACAGGCCCATATAACGATACATAAATGTTTCTACATTAATGAACGTTGGTGTACTGATGTCACGGTGTTGAAAGAGTTTTGCAGCCCTCTCCTAGAAACACTTTTCATAAACTGCCGGCCGTTCTATTCACCACGGGAGTTCTCCTCGGTCGTCATGGCGGCTGTTTACATTCCACCACACGCACGGGCGAGTGAAGCCACGCAGATGCTCGCTGACCAGGTAACAGACATGGAGAAACTTCTACCAAATTCATTAATCATTGTTCTGGGTGATCTCAACAGGGCGAACCTCGCACACGAACTCCCCAGATACAGACAGCACGTAACGTGTCCCACCAGAGGGGCACAGACTCTGGACCACTGCTACACCGTGATCAAGGATGCATACCACTCTGCGGCTCGTGCAGCTTTAGGACTCTCGGACCACTGTCTAGTTCATCTGATCCCGGCCTACAGGCAGAAACTAAAAACTTCTAAGCCTGTGGTGAGGACTGTGAGGAGGTGGACAGTGGAGTCAAGGCAGGACCTCCAAGCCTGCTTTGACTGCACCGATTGGGGAGTTTTCGAAGCTGCAACTTCAGACTTGCATGAACTCACTGACACTGTCACATCATACATCAGTTTTTGTGAGGATCTGTGTGTGCAGACTAAGACCTTCTGCACGTACAACAACGACAAACCTTGGTTTACACCGAACCTCAGGATTCAAGATTCAAGATTCAAGAGTTTTTATTCGCCATGTTTGAGCGTGCCAAACAAGGAATTTGACTTCGGTAAAACACACCCTCTGTTCAACATATAGGTGACTAACAACACTCAGGACATGTGAATAATGGCAAAAACAGTGTAGACAAATTCAAAAGGTGTGAAGAGCAGGATGTTATTGCACAGTAATGCCTCTGAGACTCTATGAGTGGTGTGAGTTCATCAGAGCAACAGCCCGGGGGAAGAAGCTGTCTCGGTGTCTGCTGGTTTTGGCGTACCGAGCTCTATAACGCCGTCCGGAGGGGAGTAGTTCAAACAGACTGCAACCTGGGTGAGAAGGGTCTGTAGAGATGTTCCTTGCACGTTTCCTGGTCCTGGACAGGTACAAGTCTTGGATAGATGGGAGGTTGATTCCAATGATCTTTTCTGCAGTCCTGATAGTCCGTTGCAGTCTGTGCTTGTCTTGTTTGGAGGCTGATCCAAACCAGACAGTGATGGAGGTGCAGAGGACCTCCATCACTGTCTGGTTTGGATCAGCCTCCAAACAAGACAAGCACAGACTGCAACGGAGGAGGCTGCGCAAAGTCAAGGAGGAGGCCTACAGGAGCGGCGACCGCGACCTGTTTAGGCAGACCAGAAACACACTGAACCGAGAGGTCAGGAGAGCCAGGAGGTGTTACGGGGATAACCTGAAGAGACACCTCTCTGCCAATCCTGATCCCTCAACAGTGTGGAAAGGTCTGCAGAGCATCACGGGCTACAAGAAACGAACCCCCCGTCCTGTGGAAAGCCCAAGGCTTGCTAACCAGCTAAACGAGTTCTACTGCAGGTTTGATCGGTCCTCCCAGACAACGGGACTTCCTGCAGCACAATCTACATACTCACCTCTCCCCACAACGGCCCTGTCCACACCTCTATCATCGTTGTCACCCACTCTCTCTCTTGCAGAGGCCGCGCCCGCACTCCAGATCCGCGAGGAGGAAGTGCGCCAGATGTTCCGGAGACAAAAGACCAGGAAGGCACCGGGCCCAGACGGCGTGTCACCTTCCTGCTTGAAAGTCTGCGCTGAGCAGCTGGCGCCCACCTTTGCACGGATCTTCAACCGTTCTCTGGAGCTGTGTGAGGTGCCCTCGTGCTTCAAGAGCTCCACCATCGTTCCAGTGGCCAAGAAGCCCGCCATCACAGGTTTGAATGACTGTAGACCTGTCGCACTGACATCTGTGGTCATGAAATCTTTCGAGAGGTTAGTGCTGAACCACCTGAAGGAGGTCACGGGCCCCCTGCTTGACCCCCTCCAGTTTGCCTACCGGGCAAACAGGTCAGTGGATGATGCGGTCAACATGGGACTGCACTACATCCTGCACCACCTGGACACCCCAGGAACGTACGCCAGGATCCTGTTCGTGGACTTCAGCTCGGCGTTCAACACCATCGCTTCTGACATCCTCCAACAGAAGCTCATCCAGTTTGCGGTGCCTGCCTCCACCTGTCAGTGGATCACCAGCTTCCTGACCAACAGGAGACAGCGTGTGAGGCTGGGGAGCATCACATCTGACACCCGGACCACCAATACTGGAGCCCCTTAGGGGTGCATCCTCTCCCCACTGCTCTTCTCTCTCTACACCAACAATTTCTCCTCAGGTGACTCTCCTGTGAAGCTCCTGAAGTATGCAGACGACACCACTCTCATCGGACTGATCCAGGACGGTGATGAGACTGCGTACAGACAGGAGATGGAGCGGCTGGTCCACTGGTGCAGCCAAAACCACCTGGAGCTGAACCCGCTCAAGACCGTGGAGATGACAGTGGACTTCTAGTCACCTAAATGTTGAACAGAGGCTGTGATTTACCGAAGTCAAATTCCTTGTTTGGCACGCTCAAACATGGCGAATAAAAACTCTTGAATCTTGAATCTTGAATAGCTCTTTGTGTAGACTAGAGTGTCACAGTTTGACAACATACACTGACATACTTTCTCTCTCTCTCTCGTGTAACGTCAGAGCTCCAACTTGGTGTCGTGGAGCCACGCCAGCATCTCTGGTCCCAGGTCAAAGAGGCCGGACTCCGAGGGTGGTCTATATAGGGGGCAGGTGTTGATGATGTGGTCGGCTGTCTGCTCGGGGTCTCCGCACTCGCATGCCGCACTGTCCGCCAGTCCCCACTGCCGCATAGACGAGTTGAAGCACCCAACACCAGTTCTTAAGCAGTTCAGTGTGGTCCACTGCTGGCGAGGTAGTTCGTCTCCTCCTTTGGCGCCGTCTCCTGGTTCCTAGATATAACGGTGCATGAGGGAGGGGCCAGCTGCCTCCCACTCCTGCTTCCAAGCTGCTGCCAGCCAGGTATCTCTGGAGATGTCTTCAGGGATGGAATTGAGCATCTCTTGTGCTGCCATGTTGTAGGGGTGGCGTGCCTTGAGTCTGCTTGGTGGAGCTGGAGTTGTTGTGGCAGGATGTGCCAGTTGTTATTTTTTGCCTTCCTGGCAAGAACGAGGGTGAAAGCCTCTCGCCGAAGGTTGGCCGGCGCTATTCCCGCAAGGACAGGCAGGAGGGACACAGGGGTGGATTTCAGGCATCCTGTTATAGTTCGGAGGGCGTTGTTAATTGCCACATCCACCTTTTTGGCATGGGGGCTTCTGTTCCAAAGGGGAGCGCAGTACTCTGCTGTCGAGAAGACCAGCGCTTGGGCAAGATTATAGCAGAGGCTCCCCACGTTGTTCCAGCAAGGCGGCGGATCAGTGCAACCCTGGATGTCACCTTTGCCTTCAGATCTTCAAAGTGTTGTTGAAAGGATAGGGTCCGATCCAGACGCACGCCGAGGTACTTCGGGGCTTGTTGAACCTCCAGGCGTTTGCCCTCAATGCTCACTGCCAGTTCTCTCCTTGCTTCCCTGGTGCTGAGATGGTATGATGCACCAACAGTCTTTCCAACGCTGAGCTGGAGACGCCACTTTTGAAGGTATGCTGCCATGGTGCGCATGTCTTCATTCAGGCCGTCTTACGTCGCCTTCCACGTTGGTCGACTCAGCATGATGGCAAGGTCGTCTGCATAGCCATACTTTCTGGATGGCAAACTTTAAACGAGACTTTTTATGGATATCTTTGAGAAATGGCTTTCTTCTTGCCACTCTTCCATAAAGGCCAGATTTGTGCAGTGCACGACTGATTGTTGTCCTATGGACAGACTCTCCCACCTCAGCTGTAGTTATCTGCAGTTCATCCAGAGTGATTATGGGCCTCTTGGCTGCATCTCTGATCAGTCTTCTCCTTGTTTGAGATGAAAGTTTGGAGGGACGGCCGGGTCTGACCCTTGCGGTACCCCGCTCCTCAGTCTACGGAGCCTACTGCACTGCCCACTGCTGGTTTGGAGAGTAAAGCTGCGGTTGGAAAGCGTCTCCATAATGAACTGCACCATGTGCCGGTCCGGTATGGTCCTCAGCAGCTTCAGGTGGAGTCCCCGGTGCCACACGGTGTCATATGCGGCAGTTAAGTCCAGGTATACCACTCCACATACTTTCTACTGAGGTAGTAGACAAGTCTAGTTCCTCTCTGACCGGTCTCACTGATGATATGGTGCTCGCTCCTAATAACAGTACGTGTGTGCCAAATATTAACTATCAAATTCCTACGGTTGTCTCCTCTTGCTGCGTTAATAAACATTTCAAACGTAATGCCAGGCTTGGACAATGCAATCCCACTCATATATTGTCCAAAAATCCTCCCATGGGTACGAAATCTGATCAACCGATTAGACTTTATGAATATTAGATCACTCCCCACGAAAGCGCTACAAGTTAATGATCTCATTAGAGATCATAATCTTAACATTTTTGGTATTTGTGAGACCTGGTTAAAACCTAATGAATTGTTGCCACTTATTGAGGCCTCGCCTCCAAACTTTGTGAGCTCGCATGTTGTGCGTCCTCGTAAGAAGGGTGGGGGTGTAGTCCTTATCTCCGATTCTGATCTCAGACTTAGCCCTAGCTCGATTAACGCATTTAAAACTTTTGAAGTTCTCGTCCGATCCACAGCCTTTCTGTCGTTTTATCTCACTGTTATCTACCTTCCACCAGGTGTTTACTCTATCTTCCTGGATGAATCTTCAGAATTTGTGGCTGACCCGGTGGCCCATGTGGATAATATAATGATTATGGGAGATTTTAATATTCATATTAATTTTCCGTCAAAGCCACTTACTGTGGCGTTTCAGACAATAATTGATACGTTCGGTTTCACACTGGCAATACAGGCAACGCATAAAGTTGGAAATACTTTAGATCTGGCACTATGCCGAGGCATGGTAACCACAAATATAATGGTATTGCCGTACACTACTGTTATGTCCGATCACTACTTAATAAAATTTGAAGTTTTGGCTCTCTGTCAATGACAGAAATGCAATCAAAGCTACAGCAGCCGTGATATTAACTCCGTAACCACGACTGCGCTCTCCGAGTTACTGCCTCTAGCAACTGCCGCATTTCCCTCTTATAATGGCACAATTTTTAATCTCACAAATGACTTCAATGCGGCTCTGTTAAAACGCCCTCGATTCAGATTCTTTACGGGCAACCTCAGTATGTGCTCATGGGAGGCTGTGAATCAGGCATGGTGAGAAGCAGCATGGGAGGATCGCAGGGAACGGTGCTCTCTCCCTTCCTGTTCACCCTGTACACCTCTGACTTCCAGTACAGCTCCGGGTTCTGCCATGTGCCGGATGATACTGCTATTGTTGGCTGTATTAGAGATGGACTGGTGCTGTGGGGGTGGCGTCAAGAAGAGGAATGCCTCCCGCCTGGACAAACTAGTGAAGAAGTGGGCTTCTGTTGTAGGCACGAAGCTACCTGGTCTGGCGTCTGCGGCAGATCAGCGGGCGTTGGCTCGGCTGCTGTCAATCAAAGACAACCCCGAACACCCACTGTACAGCATCGTCATTGGGTGGATGAGTAGATTCAGTGATAGGCTGCTGACACCGTCTTGCTCCACGGAGAGGCTGAGGGGTTCATTCCTTCCCTATGCCGCGGGACTTTTTAACTCGTCGCGGGGTTTGGGGGCACGCCCACGGTCGTAACACTGTTTGTTGTTCATTTATTTGATCCATTAATTTATTTATTTGATCTATTTAATTATTTATTAATATTAAGCTATCTTCTGTTATCGATGTTAGTATTGTTTATCTGTTTATCTATCTGTGTATTTCTGTGTCTAACTGCTGGCTCCTGAATTTCCCCCCGGGGTATCAATGTTTGTTAGCGCGGTGGGACGATACGACCGTGGGAATTTGATAGTAAATATTTGTTACACATGTAAAATTATCTGAAACAGGCACCGTTTCATCAGCAAAACCGTTCGGGGTGGAGTGATTGGATTTGTCTACTACCCCAGTAGAAAGTGTGTTTATGTGTACTGTAACACTATTCAAACTGTCACGCTCTAGTCTACACGAGGAGCTATGTGCATGCTGGAAGTCTAGCCTAGCGCTAGTTAACTTTAACTTAACAGACTCCAAACCCATCCTAACAGGTGGTCTAATCACCTGTGCCCCGGCCTGCTCTAAAGTGACCTGTCATGAGTGGCTCAAACAGTAATCTACATTCCTAGAAAGAGTGAAGGCGCCTTCACGGTTAGGGTGAAGGCCGTCCTTCCTCGGCAGGTCGGGGCGGCCCCAGAAGGAGGGCCAGTTATCTATAAAATACAGTCCCTGCTTTTTACAGAACCCAGCCATCCATCGATTAAGGGAGACTAATCTACTAAACCTCTCATCAGTGCCTCTCCCAGGCAGGGGGCCAGAGACAAATACTCGATGCCGACTCATCTTTCTGGCGAGATCACAAGTCCTCGCTATGTTTTTCTTTGTGATCTCTGATTGTCTCATCCTAACATCATTGGAGCCGACGTGTATCACTATGTCCGAGTAGCTAGTGTTGTTGGAACTACGCTGTTGACTAGACCTATTGCGAGTCAGCTCCCTAAGATTAGCTTCTATGTCGGGTGCTCTGCCCCCAGGAATACACATTACCGTGGCTGGATTTTTAAGCGTAATATTTCGGGTAATGGAGTCCCCTATGACCAAAGTGCGAGGGCCAGTAGACCGAGATGACTTTGGACGGCTATGCGTCTTACCTGGGAAATGTTTAAGCAGGCGGCCCCCCAAGGCTGCGTGCTCAGTCCGCTGCTCTTCACCCTGCTGACGCATGACGGCACTGCAACCTACAGCAACAACCGCATAGTGACACACGACTCTGGTGGGTCTCATCACCAAGGGCGACGAGACTCAATACAGGTTGGAGGTTGACCTTCTGACCACGTGGTGCAGGGACAACAACCTCCTGCTGAACGTCAACAAGACCAAGGAGATTGTTGTTGACTTCCGGAAGGGTCACACCCAACACCTGCCGCTGACCGGTGCTGTGGTGGAGAGAGTGAGCAGCACCAGGTTCCTGGGGGTGCACATCAGTGAGGATCTCTCCTGGTCCACCAACACCGCATCACTGGCGAAGAAAGCTCAGCGCCGCCTGTACTTCCTGCGGAAACTCAGGCGAGCAAGTGCTCCTCCGGCCGTCATGACTACATTCTACCGTGGCACCATTGAGAGCGTCCTCTCCAGTTGTATCGCTGTTTGGGGTGGTAGCTGCACTGAATACAACATGAAGGCCCTGCAGCGCATAGTGAACACGGCTGGTAAGATTATTGGTGCTTCACTCCCCTCCCTGAAGGACATTTACACCTCCCATCTCACCCGCAAGGCGACCACGATTGTGAGTGATGTGAGTCACCCCGCTCACTCTTTGTTTGATCTTCTGCCCTCTGGGAAGAGGTACAGGAGCCTGCTCTCCCGCACCACCAGACTCACCAACAGCTTCGTACTCCAGGCTGTTAGGATCCTAAACTCTCTCTCCCCTTCTGCGTAGCGTCCTGTACTTTTGCGCTATATTCTGACGGTCTGCTGTATGCACACTTGCTCCATTTTTGCTCCTCTTATTTATTATGTTATTTGTTTATTTATTATTTATTCATCACTCTTATTTATTCATTGTTTGTGCCTTCTTGTTTTTATTTTTTTGTGTTGTTTACTTGTACGTATGTATATTGTTTACTATGTCTTGTCACCGTGGGATAGTGGGAACGTAATTTCGATTTCTTTGTGTGTCTTGGCATGTGAAGAAATTGACAATAAAGCAGACTTTGACTTTGACTTTTTTCTGTAGCTGGTAAAGTTTACTTGTAATAAGTCTATATAGTGTGGGCTATAATGCTAAATGTTTCGACTCTATGGTGGGAGACCATTACGTTAGATTTACAGTGTGTGTATGAATAAGATTTTTTTTTAAATATAAACATTAGAACTCTGTGAGTCGTCACCTTGTCGTGGTGGAGGGGATTGCGTCTCCTAATGATCCTAGGAGCCGAGTTGTCTATGGCTTCATGCCCTTGGTAGAGTCACCCATGGCAAAAGGGTCTGAGGTGAGGGGCCAGACAAAGCACGGCTCACACGAACCCTTTATGAAGAATAATATAAATGGATTTCGTTTTCCCTCGCCTGGACGCGGGTTAGGTCTGGAGCCAGGCCTGGAGTTGGGGCTCAAAGGCGAGCGTCTGGTGGCCGGGCCTTCACCCATGGGGCTCGGCTGGGCACAGCCTGAAAAGGAAACGTGGGTCCCATGGGCTCACCACCTGTGGGAGGGGCCAAAGGGGTCGGGTGCAAAGTGAGCTGGGCGGCGGCCAAAGGCGGGGACCTTGGCGGTCTGATCCCCGGCTGCAGAAGGTGGCTCTTGGGACATGGAATGTCACCTCTCTGGTTGGAAAGGAACCCGAGCTGGTGTGTGAGGCAGAAATGTTCCGACTAGACATAGTCGAACTTGCCTCCACACACAGTTTGGGTTCTGGTACAAGCCCTCTTGAGAGGGGCTAGACCAGGGGTCCCCAAACTTTTTCCTGTGAGGGCCACATAACTTTTCCCTTCTCTGATGGGGGGGCCGGTGTCAGTTTGTAACAGAAAAAGTGTGACGATCGTAGGGGAGCTTAAAACATTTATTGTTTTCCAGAAAGCCACACATAACCAAATAACGGTTATTTAATAACCCTTTCCAGGTTCTTTACAGAAAAAAAGTCAGGAAACAAATAATAACACTATTAATGAAATAAATAATAACTAAATAACCCTCTCTGAGTTCTTCACAGAAAAAAAAGGAAATAAATAATAACTAAATAACTCTCTCTGGGTTCCTCATAGAAAAAAAAGCCATGGAGCATTAACTTTCTGTTGTGCCATGCACAATCTTAACAGATAAAAGTTCAGCTCAGTTGTCAGAGCAGAATCTCTCTGACACACATGAGCAGTCTCTTAAAGTTCTTGTGTTCCTTCCTTATAATCCTTTTGTAGGTTCCAGTAGGCTTGTAGACACCGCTGTCTTTATTGTTAAAGTTTGCTAGTGCGTCATAGTCTGGAGTAAAATTTGCTGTGGCAATTCTTAGGCGAGATCCGAGGTGTTGGTCCGTTTACCTCGATCTGTGACGGGTTGATGTTGACGTTCATGTGGCTGAACGTCACATTGCGTACGTCGAGCCAAATTGGCCACTCTCTTTTAAACGCTCGGCACTGTGTCCACCTTGCTTTTCCTTGGGCGACTCATTTTAATGGAAGGATTCCAGGGGAAGGTTTGTGGGTGGCTTTAGCGCAAAACTGCATCTGAAAGCTCAGCGCGCGAATTACAAGAATGCTGTCGTCACAACCCACGCTCTAAATTCGGGACTGATACAAATAGAGCGCGAGTGCGCCATGTCCGTACTACTGAGTACGTACACGCACTTGTGAGTGTGCACCGAGCTTTCTGACACGGCTTCCGGTAGTAAATGCGCAGGCGAGCGCTTCCCCATCTACTGGGGAAACGCAGTCATTGCAGGCAAAATGACCACAAAAAAAAGTTTAATAATACAATTTGTTCAGGGTTGGCGGGCCGGATTAAACGGTCCCGTGGGCCGTATCCGGCCCGCGGGCCGTAGTTTGGTGACCACTGGGCTAGACTCTCTTCCACTCTGGAGTTGCTCACGGTGAGAGGCGTCGAGCAGGTGTGGGTATACTTGTTGCCCCCCGGCTGGGCGCCTGCACATTGGGGTTCACACCGGTGAACGAGAGGGTAGCCTCCCTCCGCCTTCGGGTGGGGGGAC
Source organism: Syngnathus acus (assembly GCF_901709675.1). Taxonomy (NCBI): domain Eukaryota; kingdom Metazoa; phylum Chordata; class Actinopteri; order Syngnathiformes; family Syngnathidae; genus Syngnathus; species Syngnathus acus. The sequence continues at coordinate 14,445,917 of NC_051091.1, read as the reverse complement.
GGGTCCTGACTGTTGTTTGTGCCAATGCACCAAACAGCAACTCAGAGTACCCACCCTTTTTGGGGTCCTTAGAAGAAGTGCTGGAGTGCGCTCCTTCTGGGAACTCTATCGTTCTACTGGGTGACTTCAATGCTCACGTGGGCAGTGAGACCTGGAAGGGCGTGATTGGGAGGAATGCCCCCCCCGATCTGAGCCCGAGCGGTGTTCTATTATTGGACTTCTGTGCTCGACACATATTTTCAATAATGAACACCATGTTTAAACATAAGGGTGTCCATGTGTGCACTTGGCTCCAGGACACCCTAGGCCGCAGTTCGATGATTCGACTTTGAAGTCGTGTCATCGGATTTGCGGCCGCATGTTTTGGACACTCGGGTGAAGAGAGGGGCGGAGCTGTCAACTGATCACCACCTGGTGGTGGGTTGGCTCCGATGGTGGGGGAAGATGCCGGTCTAACCTGGCAGACCCAAACGCTCTGTGAGGGTCTACTGGGAACGTCTAGCAGAATCCCGTCGGGAAGAGCTTCAACTCCCACCTCCGGCAGAGCTTTGAGCATTGAGTCAGAGTGGACCATGTTTCGTGCCTCCATTGTTGAGGCAGCCGATCGGAGCTGTAGCTGTAAGGTGGTCGGTGCCTGTCGTGGCGGCAATCCCCGAACCAGCTGGTGGACACCGGCGGTAAGTCAAAGTCAAAGTCAAAGTCTGCTTTATTGTCAACCTCTTCACATGCCAAGACACACAAAGAAATCGAAATTACGTTTCCACTATCCCACGGTGACAAGACACGACATACATACAAGCAAACAACACAAAATAAAAACAAGAAGGCACAAACAATGAATAATAAGATTGATGAATAAATAATAAATAAACAAGTAACACAATAAATAAATAAATAAGAGGAGCAAAACGGAGCAAGTGTGCATACAGCAGACAGTCAGAATATAGCGTAAAAGTACAGGACGCTACGCAGAAGGGGGGAGAGAGTTCAGGATCCTAACAGCCTGGAGTACGAAGCTGTTGGTGAGTCTGGTGGTGCGGGAGCGCAGGCTCCTGTACCTCTTCCCAGAAGGCAGAAGATCGAACAAAGAGCGAGCGGGGTGACTCACATCACTCACAATCGTGGTCGCCTTGCGGGTGAGATGGGAGGTGTAAATGTCCTCCAAGGAGGGGAGTGAAGCACCAATAATCTTACCAGCCGTGTTCACTATGCGCTGGAGGGCCTTCATGTTGTAGTCAGTGCAGCTACCACCCCAAACAGCAATACAGCTGGAGAGGACGCTCTCAATGGTGCCACGGTAAAATGTAGTCATGACGGCCGAGGAGCACACGCTCTCCTGGGTTTCCGCAGGAAGTACAGGCGGCGCTGGGCCTTCTTCGCCAGTGAGGCGGTGTTGGTGGACCAGGAGACATCCTCACTGATGTGCACCCCCAGGAACCTGGTGCTGCTCACTCTCTCCACCACAGCACCGTCGATGGTCAGCGGCAGGTGTCGGGTGTGACCCTTCCGGAAGTCAACAACAATCTCCTTGGTCTTGTTGACGTTTAGCAGGAGGTTGTTGTCCTTGCACCACGTGGTCAGAAGGTCAACCTCCAACCTGTATTGAGTCTCGTCGCCCTTGGTGATGAGACCCACAAGAGTCGTGTCGTCAGCAAATTTCACCATGCGGTTGGCGCTGAAGGTTGCAGCACAGTCATGTGTCAGCAGGGTGAAGAGCAGCGGACTGAGCACGCAGCCTTGGGGGGCCCCCGTGCTCAGCGTGATGCTGGCGGAGGTCTTGTCGCCAACACGTACCACCTGAGGTCTCTGACTGAGGAAGTCTAGTAGCCAGTTGCAGAGGTAGGTACTGAGGCCCAGCTTGGCGAGTTTGCAGATGAGTCGTTGTGGCACAATGGTGTTGAAGGCAGAACTGAAGTCCACAAACAACAATCTCACATACGAGTCCCTACTCTCCAGGTGGGTGAGGGCCGAGTGGAGGGCCGAGCAGATGGCATCCTCAGAGGACCATTTGGCTCGGTACGCAAACTGGAAGGGGTCTATGGTGGGGGGTAGAATGGATCTGATGTGCTCCATGACAAGCCGCTCAAAGCACTTCATGATGATGGGCGTCAGTGCCACGGGGCGGTAGTCATTGAAGCAGGACAGGGCAGGTTTCTTTGGCACAGGTACGATGGTGGCAGCCTTGAAACACGAAGGGACAACGGCCTGCTGCAGGGAAATGTTGAAGATGTCCGTGAAGACACCCGTCAGCTCCCCAGCGCAGTCCTTCAGCGCTCGACCCGGGATGTTGTCAGGGCCCGCCGCCTTACGAGTGTTGATAGCGGCAAGCGCCCTCCTCACGCTATCAGCAGAGAGGCACAGGGGCTGCTCTTGTGGAGGAGGAGGGGCCTTCAGCGGGCAAGTGCTGTTCTGAGCGTCGAAGCGAGCAAAGAAGCGATTGAGATCGTTGAGCAGACGGATGTCGCCCTCACAGCTCTGCGGTGCGGGCTTGTAGTCCGTGATGGTCTGAATGCCCTGCCAAAGGCACCGTGCGTCCTTGCTGTCCTTGAAGTGGGCGGTAATCCTGCAAGAGAACGCCCTTTTCGCCTTCTTGATGCCCCGGGACCGGTCGGCCCTCGCTGTCCTCAAGCCAGCCTCATCCCCGCTCTGAAGGCTTTGTCCCTGGCCCTCAGCAGCCTGAGGACAGGCCCAGTCAGCCACGGCTTCCAGTTAGCCCGAGTGACGATGTATTTCGAGTGGGTCACATCATCAATGCACTTCGCGACGTAAGAGGAAACAGAGTCAGTATACTCCTCTATATCCGTCCGATCATTGCAAGTGGCCGCCTGCTTAAACATTTCCCAGTCAGTAGAGCCAAAGCAGTCTCGATGGGATGCCGTCAAGCTGAAGAAGGAGTCCTATCGGGCCATTTTGGCCTGTGGGACTCCGGAGGCAGCCGACAGGTACCGGATGGCCAAGCGGACCGTGGCTTCGGCGGTTGCTGAGGCAAAAACTCGGGCGTGGGAGGAGTTTGGCGAGGCCATTGGAGAATGACTTTCGGACGGCTTCGAGGAGATTCTGTTCCACCATCCGGCGTCTCAGGACGGGGAAGCATTGCATTGTCAACACTGTTTACAGTGGAGATGGCGTGCTGCTGACCTCGACTCGGGACGTCGTGAGTCGGTGGGGAGAATACTTCGAAGACCTCCTCAATTCCACCGACACACCTTCCATTGTGGAAGCAGGGCATGGAGACTCTGAGATGGACTCTCCAATCTCTGGGGTCGAAGTCACTGAGGTAGTTAAAAAACTCCTCGGGGGCAAGGCCCCAGGGTTGGATGAGATCCGCCCAGAGTTTTGAAAGGCTCTGGATGTTCTGCGGCTGTCCTGGTTGACACGCCTCTGCAACATCGCGTGGACATCGGGGACGGTAGCTCTGGATTGGCAGACTGGGGTGGTGGTTTATGAGGGGGGACCGGAGGGTGTGTTCCAACTACAGAGGAATCACACTACTCAGCCTCCCAGGTAAGGTCTATTCAGGGGTGCTGGAGAGGAGGGTCCGTTGGGAGGTCGAACCTCGGATTCAGGAGGAGCAGTGTGGCTTTCGTCCTGGCCGTGGAACAGTGGACCAGCTCTACACCCTCGGCAGGATCCTCGGGGGGGGCATGGGAGTCCCCCCAACCAGTCCACATGTGTTTTGTTGACTTGGAGAAGGCGTTCGACCGTGTCTCTCGGGAAGTTCTGAGGAGGGTGCTTCGGGAGTACGGAGTGGCGAGCCGACTGATAAGGGCTGTATCACCAATGTCAGAGTTTGGTCCGCATTTCCGGCAGTAAGTCGCGTTCCCAGTGAGGGTTGGACTCCGCCAAGGCTGCCCTTTGTCACCGATTCTGTTCATAACTTTTATGGACAGAATTTCTAGGCACAGCCGAGGCGTTGAGGGTGTCCGGTTGGGGGACCTTTTGCAGACGACGTGGTGCTGTTGGCTTCTTCAAGCCGTGATCTCCAGCTCTCACTGGAGCGGGTCGCAGCCGAGTGTGAAGCGATCGGGATGAGGGTCAGCACCTCCAAATCCGAGTCCATGGTCCTCGGTCGGAAAAGGATGGAATGCCCTCTCCGGATCGGGGATGAGATCCTGCCCCAAGTGGAGGAGTTCAAGTATCTTGGGGTCTTGTTCACGAGTGAGGGCAGGATGGAGCGCGAGATCGACAGGCGGATCGGTGCAACGTCGGCAGTAATGCGGACTCTGTACCGACCGGTCTGTCGTGGTGAATCGAGAGCTGAGCCAAAAGGCAAAGTCTCAACTGAAGTGGCTGGGGAGAGGGAAGTCTGGGAGTCCCTCCTAAAGCTGCTGCCCCCGCGACCAGACCCCCGATAAGCGGAAGAAGATGGATGGATGGATGTAGTATAGTTATATAGGCCTGTGGAATAATTGGAACTGTAATTGACGACGAGTCTGATGTCAGCGCCACATTTACTTCCGGAGTCAGCGGTGTTGTTTATAAGTCAAAGTCAAAGTCAGCTTTATTGTCAATCCCTTCATATGTCAAGACACACAAAGAAACCGAAATTCCGTTTCCTCCATCCCACGGTGACGAGACATACAAGTAGGCGACACAAAACAAAAACAAGAAGGCACAAACCATAAATAATAAATAAAATGAGCGATGAATAAATAATAAACCAATAACCCAATAAATAAGAGGGGCAAAACCGAGCCAGTGTGCATACAGCAGACAGCAAGAACAGGACGCTACGCTGAAAGGGGGAGCGAGTTCAGGATCCTAACAGCCTGGAGTACGAAGCTGTTGGAGAGTCTGGTGGTGCGGGAGCGCAGGCTCCTGTACCGCCTCCCAGAGGGCAGAAGATCAAACAAAGAGTGAGCGGGGTGACTCACATCACTCACAATCTTGGTCGCCTTGCGGGTGGAATGGGAGGTGTAAATGTCCTTCAAGGAGGGGAGAGAAGCACCAATAGTCTTACTAGCCGTTTTCACTATGCGCTGCAGGGCCTTCAAGTCGTAGTCAGTGCAGCTGCCACCCCAAACAGCAATACAGCTGGAGAGGACGCTCTCAATGGTGCCGCGGTAAAAAGTAGTCATGACGGCCGGAGGAGCCCCCGCTCGCCTGAGTTTCCGAAGGAAGTACAGGCGGCGCTGGGCCTTCTTCGCCAGCGATGCGGTGTTGGTGGACCAGGAGAGATCCTCACTGATGTGCACCCCCAGGAACCTGGCGCTGCTCACTCTCTCCACCACAGCATCGTCGATGGTCAGCGGCAGGTGTTGGGCGTGACCCTTCCGGAAGTCAACAACAATCTCCTTGGTCTTGTCGACGTTCAGCAGGAGGTTGTTGTCCCTGCACCACGCGGTCAGAAGGTCAACCTCCAGCCTGTATTGAGTCTCGTCTCCCTTGGTGATGAGACCCACCAGAGTCGTGTCGTCAGCAAACTTCACTATGCGGTTGCCGCTGCAGGTGGCAGTCATGCGTCAGGAGGGTGAAGAGCAGCGGACTGAGCACGCAGCCTTGGGGGGCCCCTGTGCTCAGCGTGATGCTGGCGGAGATTTTGTCGCCAACACGTACCACCTGTGGCCTCTGACAGAGGAAGTCCAGTAGCCAGTTGCAGAGGCAGGTACTGAGGCCCAGCTTGTCAAGTTTGCTGATGAGACGCTGTGGCACAATGGTGTTGAAGGCAGAACTGAAGTCCACAAACAGCAACCTCACATACGAGTCCCTCCCCTCCAGGTGGGTGAGGGCCGAGTGGAGGGCAGAGCAGATGGCATCCTCAGAGGACCGTTTGGCTCGGTACGCAAACTGGAAGGGGTCAATGGTGGGGGGGAGAACTGACCGGATGTGCTCCATGACAAGCCGCTCAAAGCACTTCATGATGATGGGCGTAAGTGCCACGGGGCGGTAGTCATTGAAGCAGGACGGAGCAGGCTTCTTCGGCACAGGTACGATGGTGGCAGCTTTGAAACACGACGGGACGATGGCCTGCTGCAGGGAAGTGTTAAAGATGTCTGTGAAGACACCCGTCAGCTCACCAGCGCAGTCCTTCAGCGCTCGACCCGGGATGTTGTCCGGGCCCGCCGCCTTACGGATGTCGATAGCGGCAAGCGTCCTCCTCACGCTGTCGGCGGAGAGGCACAGGGGCAGCTCGTGGGAAGGGGGAGTGGCCTTCAGCGGGCAAGTGCTGTTCTGAGCGTCGAAGCGAGCAAAGAAGCGGTTGAGGTCATTGAGCAGACGGACGTCGCCTTCACAGCTCTGCGGCGCGGGCTTGTAGTCCGTGATGGTCTGAATGCCCTGCCAAAGGCTCCGTGCGTCCCTGCTGTCCTTGAAGTGGGCGGTAATTCTGCACGAGAACGCCCTCTTCGCTTCTTTGATGCCCCGGGACAGGTCGGCCCTCGCAGTCCTCAAGCCAGCCTCATCCCCCGCCCTGAAGGCTTTGTCCCTGGCCCTCAGCAGCCTGAAGACAGCCCCTGTCAGCCATGGCTTCCGGTTAGCCCGAGTGACGACGGATATTGAGTGTGTCACATCATCAATGCACTTCCTGATGTAGGAGGAAACAGAGTCAGTATACTCCTCAATGTCCGCCCGACCGTCGCAAGTGGCAGCCCTCCTAAACACGTCCCAGTCAGTAGAGCCAAAGCAGTCACGAAGCGCATCAGAGGCACCCTCAGGCCACACCCGCACCCGCTTGCGAACTGGTCTGGATGTTCTCACCTTTTATCTGTATGCGGGCAAAAGCATAACAGTGATATGGTCAGAAAGTCCAAGATGGGGGAGGGGGGCGGCTTTGAAAGCTCCTTTATGCGAAGAGTAGACCAGGTCCAGGAAGCTGTCGCCACGCGTAGGAAAATCAACATGCTGGTGAAGCCTCGGAAAAACAGACTTCAGGTTAGCATGATTAAAATCCCCAGCGAAGATGGTGAAACCGTCAGGGTGCGCTGTCTGTTGGTCACTGACAGCCTGGTACAGTTCACTAAGAGCCGCGACCCTGTCGCCTCCGATGTTGGAAGGCGGGATGTAAACCGCGACCAGCAGAATCGCGGTAAATTCCCTCGGCAGGTAAAAAGGACGGCACTTAATGATCACAAACTCCGCCAGTGGCGAGCAGTGCCTGCATACCACCACAGAGTCCCGGCACCACTCGTCACGGATGTAGACGCATATTCCACCTCCACGAGATTTCCCCCCTCGTACAATGGCCCGGTCCGCCCGATAGCACGCTAGCCGCTCCAGACGTACAGCCGAGTCCGGAATGTTGACGGTCAACCAAGTCTCAGTGAACACGAGCACACAGCAGTCGCGCACCGTCCGGTTTGTAGATCTCAGCAAGCGAATGTAATCCATTTTGTTGTCCAGCGATCGAACATTCGCCAGAAGAATGGAAGGCACGGCCGGGCGAGCCGGGTTGGCCGCCAGCCTGGCCCGGACGCCCCCACGCTTGCCCCTCTTCAGCCTCCTCGCACACCGCTTTCGACGCTTCCCAACCGGGGGAGGAACAGCAGACGAGTGACAGAGAGGACGAGGATTTCGCTGGATTTAATGATTTGTAGTGACACAGATGTTTCGATAAACTTATTTATGTTATAGTTATTTGAATAATTCGTAATATGTTACGTCAGGCTCGTTCTCAGTTCCTCCTTCATGTGTTTATTTAATGTTAGCATACTGTACCGTTCAGCCTGTTGCTTATTAATGTCTGTTTTTGGATTATGTCAAATCAATTTCCCCCAAAAATGCGACTTATACTCAGGTGCGACATATATGTTTTTTTCCCCTTTATTGTGCATTTTATGACTGGTGTGACTTATACTCCGGTGCGACTTATATTCCGGAAAATACGGTAGCTAGAATTGCTCTAAAAAAATAGCTCAATAGCGATGCAACCTGATCCAATCAAACAATAAATAGGGAATGTATAATAATGGGAAAATATCTTTTGATAAAGAAAAAATATCGACCTGAGTAATCATTTTTTAGTGCTGGAGCCTATCCCAGCAGTCATCAGGCAGTCGGCAGGGGACACCCTGAACCGGTTGCCAACCAATCGCAGGGCACACAGAGACGAACAACCATTCGCACACGCAGTCACACCTATGGGCAATTTGGAGAGGTCAATCGGCCAACCCAGCATGTTTTTGTGATGTGGGAGGAAAATCCGGGGAAAAACCACGCAGGCATGGGAAGAACATACAAATTCCCCACGGGGAAGGCTGGAGGTGGAATTGAACTGTGAGGCGGACGTGCTAGCCAGTGCATCACCGTGCCGCTCCCTTTTTTGTCTCTTTTACATTAAAAAAAGCAAAATATGCAGAGATGTAAATCCCCCCCACAAAACAATTGAAAAATTAAAATTTTAAAAATAATGCTAAAAAAATGCTATATAGATTGCACTTACTCCGGGCATTATGGGGAATGCAAACCACATGATAATCGAGGGAACACTGTATTGCAAATGTTTTCTCTTAATTTTCTTTTGGCAATATCAAGGTAGCATTATGGAATGCCTGCACACAAATGGACACGCATGCACTCGCACGCATGCACTCGCACACATGCACACGTACACACACACACACATGCACGCACACACACGCACACACACACACAACCACACACACACACACACACACACACACACACACACACACACACACACACACACACACACACACAGTGACAACCAGGTTCTTCACTAATTTATATATTACCTCAATAGCCACTGTCCACAGCATGAGATGCATCTCAGAGTCAGGGAAGTAAGCTCTGACTTGAGGAGACATGCCAATAAGTGTACAGTTGGTCACAATTGCAATGACACTCATGGCTTCAAAGGCAAGCTAAATACAAAGGGGAAGAGCAACAAACAACAAATTGTTCAGTATATTTGTAATTTGCGTTTTGTTATTACCTTTTGACTTTTTGCAACAACCTGTCTAAGAAATGTTCCTATCTTAGCCACATTGTTCTTTTGACACCTTGTTAAACATATCTAATTTTGCGATTTGCAGAGCTTTCTCTGTAATTTGCAAAATCAGTCAGACAATAAAATAAGTTCTTTTACAGCAGTATCACATTTTCATTCCTGTGATGTACCATAGATGTAATCAGTGATATTTCAATTAAAACTTACGTATCACATTAATGAATTATTCAGTTTTACGTTTTACTCATTCAGTTGTGGTCTATATAAAGTAGAACAGCGATGCTTTTGTCTGAATTCCTCGTTTTGATAGCATCACGGTCCCTCTTTTATACTTGTTCCAAGGTGCGCCGTTTTGGTGCGATCTGTTTAAATGCAAATGAGATACTGCACCCCACTCCTTCCAGGCCACAAGATGTGCGCCTCCCTCTCCGGTCAACATATTTGTAGTTTTTTAGCCGAGGTACCGTTTACTTGCGCCGCAAACCCTTTGATTGATTAAAAGATGTCAACAGCAGTAGACTTGACCAAAGCACAAACAAGCAACTTTGGGAAGCTGAAGGACTCGATAGTATGAGATCAAATTGTGTTTGGCATACGTGACAAATGTGTGAGAAAAGAAATGCTGAGCGACAGTGACCTTTCTTTGGACAGCGCTCTGAAGATCTGTCATGCGAGTGAACTTTCCGCCAGGCACGCAAAAACATTTGTACAAAGTGACGCTGCTGCGGATGGCACCTGTGTAACGGCATTGGCTTTGGGGTACTACCCTTCACATACTCCATCAAACAGAGAGAATGCACAACCTGTGATTCATGCACCAAGAAGGGTCCCAGTTGCTCTCCGCGGCAGACTTAAGGAAGAACTGGACCGTATGGAGAGTTTGGGAGTCAAACAGAGAGTGGAAGAGCCCACTAACGGTATATTATATGGTCTGTGCTGGGATGTGCTCTGTATATTGGGACTTTTATTTTGAAGAATGGTGCACACAAAGTGTTGTTTTTGCTGTTTTTGTTTGACAGATGTGCTCAATAAATGGGAGTCGCTGATAGTGTAAGGGTACACTTGCTTGTCTTGTGTGTCAACACCGTAAGTTCGATACCCACATATGGTATGAATGGTGTGTGAGTGACAGTGTGAATGTGTGTGTGAATGACCAAAAAAAAAAAAGATATGCTCAATAATAACCAGGTGTTACCAATGTGTTGATTGGCACTGGCAAACCAAAGCGAGTTGTGATGGTCGTCATTTTGTTCGGTCTCCACAGTATTACTTATTCTATTGATATAACTCTGCTAACAGTTGTACTAAGTTCATTTTGTCTTCACTTATAAATTAGTTGACTGGTTCTTTCATCACAGACAAATGATTTAGGTTGTTTTATTTACCTGACATGTTTCGGCGTGTACAAGCGGCGGCTTGACTTAGCTTGCATGGTCATAATGTTGCACGCCAACACTCACGCACGTTGCCTCTCAACAAAGTTATTGAAATCACTCAAATGGCCACTTCGTACACTGGGCCCATAACCTGTTAGCAGAGTTAGTTGACTGGTTCTTTTATCACAGACAACTGATTTAGGTTGTTTTATTTACCTGACATGTTTCGGCGTGTACTTTTGCCTTCATCAGAGTGTCACTGGTGTAGGTGTGACGCGTCTTTATCAGCTGATGGATGAAGTCGTGGCACACCTGTCAGATATGACAGGTGAGTCACGCTCTCTGCTGTCCGTTCACCCCTCCAGAATGCTGCTCCAGGTGGTAGAGAGCATGAAAGCTCCCGGAACAGCCCCGGATGAATACAGACCCACATTATGGAAACGCTACGTAGACGACATTCTGGAGAAAGTGAAAACAGGACATACACAACACCTCACAGACCATCTCAACACCATAGACACCACTGGCAGCATCAAATTCACTCACGAAGAGGAAACGGATCAATCCATAGCTTTTCTGGACTTGAACATACACCACACAGACAACGGAGATATCAAAATAAAAGTACAGTCAAACCTCGGTTTTTGAACATCCCGGTTCTCGAACAAATTGGAATTCGAATGAAAAATTCGAGATGTTTTTGCATCGGTTGTCGAACAAAATTCGGAGGTCGAACCTCGCGAGATGAGCCGAAAGGACCAGAGAAAACCCGACCGTGCAGCCCGGATGCCGACTGACTCCGTTCGTTATTGTATTTTCGTTCCTTTGAGTGAGGATTGTATTAACCCCTAATCATGCCTCCGAAGAAAGCAAGTGGGAGCATTAAAGCCATCCTAAAACACAAAGACGCACTTAAAGCAATGCGACAGTGAGCGCCCGGCGCGATGCGGTTGCGTGATCGGACCAAATTAAGTTCCCTACGCACTGAAGTCCACTTAAAATTTTTAAAGTACATAAGGACTTTAAAAATATTTTCTAAATTTCAGCGACGGCTCTGTCACAATAATGTGACCAGTGCAGTGCAGTTGCGCGGTCGGTGGTGCGCTACGGTTGCGCGTTCGGCGGTGCGCTGCAGTTGTGCGATCGGATAAAAATGCGCAATTGAAAAAAATGCTTAAAAAAGGCGGGGTTTTTTTGTCTTGGAACGTATTAAAAATGTTTTCCATTATTTGTAATGGGAAAAATAGATTCGGAATTCGACCGATTCACTTCTCGAACCGTCTTCTGGATTGTGGTCGAAAACTGAGGTTTGACTGTACACAGAAAACACACACACACCGACCAATACCTCCTCTGGACATCTGAACACCCCACTATCCACAAACTGTCAGTAATCAGGACATTACACGAACGTACAACAATAATCACGGACCAGGATGATAGAACACAGGAAGAAAAACACATACAACACGCACTTAAAAGGTGTCAGTATCCACAGTGGGAAATAACTAAAGGTGCAGGACAGGTCAAAAACAAAAACAACACAACACAGGGGGGAAAGAAAAATCAAACAAGTACCGTATTTTCCAGACTATAAGGCACACCTAAAAACCTCAAATTTTCTCAAAAGTATAGTCCGGTGCGCCTTACATATGGACCAAATTCCGGCCCGCGGGCCAAATGCGACCCGCATCTAAATTTAAACTTGCCCGAAGCATTGTGTTATAAAATCAATCATAAGTGGCCCGCTGAAGACTATGAATCATGAATCAAAATGACTATGGATCATTATTTTGTGATTATAGCAATTTGTTGCATCTGAAGTTGAAATAAAAAAGATGAAATGGAGAATGATTTGATTTGGATTAAAAATCTGACATGATGCAACCTGGCCTGTTTACTGCAGTCACAAACACCAATATCACCCTTCTTATTCATACAACAATAACAACAATAAAACAAACTTAATACATCTAATAAAAAATTCATTCAACTTTCATAAAATTGTTAATTTGTTATTATTTTAATCTTTAACTTTTGTGGTAGTGCAATTGACGACAGATTCTCATTTGCAATATCAACCTATCTGCAAAGGATATAGTAAAGGATATAGTTACATATTTACAAGTTCATTCACAATGGTAATGGTTCATGGAATGTTGGCGCAAAGACTGTCTCAGAAAATTAATGCATTAATGGTGCGCCTTATAGTCCGGTGCGCCTTATGTATGGATGTTTTAAAATGGGCCATTTATTGAAGGTGCACCTTATAGTCCGGTGCGCCTTATAGTCCGGAAAATACGGTAAACAAGAACACAGAGGAATTGTGACGTTGCCATATGTGAGAGGGGTTACGGAATGCATCCAAAGAGCCATGAGGAAACAACATAAACACACCGGTCAAACCACACACAACACTCTGTCAGATACTGGTTCATCCAAAGGACAAAATACACCCGGAAAATAAATGCAACTCCATATACGAGATCCCATGCAAATCATGCAATAAATCATACATCGGGGGAGACAGGGAGGAACTTTACTACAAGAAAAAAAGAACACAAGAAGGAGTGTGAGAAGGAGACAGCAACAAGACAAGTGCAATTAAAAGAACAAGCACAACAGGAACACTACAAGTCAGCCATCACCGATCATTACAAAAGAGAAAATCACATCATGGACTGGGAGAAGGCCAGAGTCATCCGCACCGAACAAAACAAACATCAGCGTTGGCTCAGGGAGGCCATCGAGATCCGCAAGCGGGGCCCGAGGACCATCAACAGGGACGAGGGAGCTACCATGCTCTCTTCCACCTAGAGCAGCATTCTGGAGGGGTGAACGGACAGCAGAGGGCGTGACTCACCTGTCAAATCTGACAGGTGAGCCACGCCTTCATCCATCAGCTGATAAAGATGCATCCCACCTACACCAGTGACACTGTGATGAAGGCGAAAGTACACACCGAAAAATGTCAGGTAAATTCATCCATCCATCCATTTTCTGAACCGCTTAGTCCCCACGGGGGTCGCGGGAGTGCTGGAGCCTATCCCAGCCGTCATCGGGCAGTAGGCGGGGGACACCCTGAACCGGTTGCCAGCCGATCGCAGGGCACACAGAGACAAACAACCATTTGCACTCGCACTCACACCTAGGGACAATTTGGAGTCTTCAATCGGCCTACCAAGCATGTTTTTGGGATGTGGGAGGAAACCGGAGTGCCCGGAGAAAACCCACGCGGGCCCGGGGAGAACATGCAAACTCCACACAGGGAGGGCCGGAGGTGGAATCGAACCCGCACCCTCCTAACTGTGAGGCGGACGTGCTACCCAGTGCGCCACCGAGCCGCCATGTCAGGTAAATTAAACAACCTAAATCATTTGTCTGTGATAAAAGAACCAGTCACCTCACTCTGCTAACAGGTTATGGGCCCAGTGTACGAAGTGGCCGTTTGTGTGAGTTAGATAACTTTGTAGAGAGGCAATGTGCGTGAGTGTTGGCGTGCAACATTATGAACATGCAAGCTGAGTCAAGCTGCCGCTGGTCCCAGCTGGTTTTTGACGGTGATGAGAAGAATTATGAACTGTGAGAGACGAAGTTCTAGGGACATGTTACTGTAAGGACTGAAACACACCATCCTCGAAGAGCCCGACTGGTGTACAAGCAGCGCGAAGGAGGAAGAAGACGATGCAACTATGAACGCCAAGGCTTATGCGGAGGTGATCCAGTTCCTGGATGACAAAAGTTTGTCACTTGTCATGCAAGGAGCACCTGATAATGGTCGCAAAGCTCTTAATATTTTGAGAGACTATTATGCAGGCAGATGCAAGCCTCGGATCATTTTCCTGTACACTGAACTGACATCTTTAAGGAAGGCCAGTGGAGAAAGCATGACTGATTGTATCATCCGTGAAGAAACAGTGATCACAGCTTTGAGAAATGCTGGAGACACTGAGTGATGGTCTGTTGGTGGCGATGGTTTTAAAAGGACTACCAGAAACATTCAAACCATTCTCAGTTCATATCTCATAGAGTGAGGACCCAGTGAGTTTTGCAAACGTTAAAAGCAAACTCAGAAGTGGACACTGACAAGATGCGTGGGGCAGCGACATCAGAGGACAACGTCATGAGGGCGGCCGGCAGTGAAGCGCACTCCAGCAGGTGTTGATCGACGGGAAGATGGGACCACAGATGTGGTGTGTTTCAGAATGCGGCGTGAGAGGACACATAGCCAGAGTGTGCCACCGCAAGCAGTGGTGCGACCTCTGTCAAAAGTTCATCCCACTGCTTCACGACCAGCAGAAGAAGACCGCAACGTCGGGACGACGTGCGGACAGTATCTGAGGTGCACTACAGCAGCGAGTTCACGTTCGAGGTGAGCGATTATAATGCAGTTCAGCAACGACCCCATGTCAAGCATTTTAAAGACTTCCCACATCATCACGAACATTACGCGGTTGAAGACGTTTGACGATGGATTCCGGTCAGAGACTCACTTCATGGAGCTGGCTCATGGGACGAAATCCAGTGGGGTTGCAGAGGGCAGGGGAGATGCGGAGGTGGTGCTGATTGACAGCAGGGGGCAACGCCATAAAGCTACCCTGTCACAGGTATTGTACATTCCCACCTATCCACAAGACATCATCGCCGTGCAAGCTGCGACCACCAGAGGAGCCACTGTTATCTTTGAGAGGTAAAAACATCCTCAAGTGCAGAGATGGCACAAACTTCAACATATACCTGTCACGCCCGTGCCAGAGGACACTCAGCCAGCGGCAACTTCCCTCAGCCACACCCCTTCATTACCGCAATGACTGTCACCTGCTCCCTCATGTATTTAAACCCTGTCCGCGTGTTTCCTCTCCGTCGGTGTCTCCTGTTTCTTCCCGTTTGTGCCTGTTGTGTCTTGTGTGTAGGCTCACGGTCAGAACCTCTTCCTGGTCTGCGCTTGGTAAGAGGGGAATCCCGTTTCCCGCTCGCTATCCGTGAGCCTCTTTCCGCCGGTTCCTTTGTTCACCTTCCCCCTTCCCTTCAATAAATCCTGGTTCAAGCTGCATTTGGTCGCCCTGGCTCAACTCAATCCTGACAATCCTGTATTGGCCCGAATATAAGACAGCCCCGATTATAAGACGACCCCCTCTTTTTAAACACTCAAGTTTGAAAAAAGACATTTTGAACACCAAATTTAATTTTTATACAGAAAATAATTACATCTGAAACAAATGATTATAACAATATATTCAAGAGAAAAAGCATGTTATTTTGCCTCATTCAAATCATGCAAAAACTGTCTATCACATCTTAATATCTGAACATCTAAATATGTAAACTAAAGTGCAATCACATTTGTAAATGAATGACTTCTGGTTTTTGAAACGTAAATAAACAAATCTACTGTGATAAACAAATCTGAATAAGGAAAAACATTGCAATAAAATAATGCAAACTGCTACCGCTATTGTTAGGGAGCCTGAGGACTGTATAGGCCAGCGGTCGGCAACCCGCGGCTCCAGAGCCGCATGCGGCTCTTTAGCACCCCCTAGCGGCTTCCTGGAGTTTTTGCAAAAATGCGCAACGTTTTTATTTTTTCTTTAAATACGGTTTTTATATGGTAATCATGACTCAAACATTCTTATGCTGTAAAAATGTATGAAGTTGTAAATATATTAAAAATACAGAATTTAAGAATGACGCCAAATGGCAAAATTGCGTCATAGCCTGCGACACAGCACAGGTGAGTTGTAAACAAACAGGTGTGTGAGTGATGGGTCATGGATTCAAAAGGCAAAAAGAGAAAGATTGCTGATGAGAGCAGAGGCTTTAAGAAAGAATGGACTGAACTCTGCTTTCATTGCCAATACTGAAGCATTGCCTGCATGTTTGATTTGCAATGAGAAGTTGTCAAAGAACAAGAAGAGGAATTTGGAGCGACATTTTCAGCTAAAGGATGCTAAATTTGTTGCCGATCACCCAGTTGCAACTGAGAGGAAAGGTGCAATTGCAGTGCTGGTGGAGAAATTTGAGGACCGAAAAAACAGTTTCAAGATGTAGATTGCATCTCCAAACTCTGTTACTTCTGCAAGTTTTGTTGCAGCCCGGGAGATAATAAAACGCGGAAAACCATTCACCGAGTACATGAAGGATTCATTCATTAAAATATCAGAGTGCCTATTTTCGGACTTCAAACACAAAACCGAGATCATTCAGAAAATTAAAGACATGCCTCTCCGCACAAACAATATCACCGATCAGCAAATCAAGGACATCAATTCGGCTCCAGCTTTCTCAATTGCCTGTGATGGATGAGTCGTGTGACGTGACCAGTATCGAACAGACAGCGCTGATATGCAGGTACGTGAACTCTAATGGGCTGCAAGGAGAAATGATCAAATTGACACCACTATTTTTCTTTACATTATTTTAATAATAGGCATAAAACTTCGTGATCGGACAAACGGCACAACAGTGGACAGTAGTAACAATGAAATGTATACAGTATACTCATTTTGTGTCAAAGACGCACACGATCACAGCAACATACCAGCAACCTTTAACTTACCGCTGCGCACAAGTGAAAATAGGTATAATGTCTAGACCCCGAATATAAGACAACCCCCACTTATTATTATTTCAATGCAAAAAACATTGTCTTATATTCGGGCCAAAACGGTATTTCATTTATGGTTATTTAGTATAGCGGAACCGTTACGCGCAGTTAGTTATGTAACATGTGCCGTCTACTAGTGTTGTGTGACGTCAGAAGTTGAGCGTTGACTTACGTGCTGTATTTTTGTCTGTTGCAGAACCACACACACACACACACACACACACCCTCACACATGCACGCACACACACACACACGCATGCACTCACACACACACACACACACACACACACACACACACACACACACACACACACACACACACACACACACACACGCACACAACTCACCCTTCACACACTTCATACAATAATCACACACACAAGAATCACATTCACACACCCAAAGACTCACCCATGAATACTACACACACCTGCTCTCACATCCTTACGACCAAACTTAACCCTTTTGCCAGTTTGCCTGTATGCCCCTCTGAACCACAGTGCCTGTTACTTTTTTTGCCAATAATTCAGTAACGCAATCAAAACTGAACCACGTCTTCCCTCCTGTGTTCTGACCGACACCCGGGGGCGAAAAGAGCATAACCAATCCGAGCCAAGCCCCGATACCAGGGGTGGGCAAGCTTTTTGACTTGCGGGCCGAATTGGGTTCTAAATTTTGACCGGGGGGCCGAACCAGGAGCAGATGGATGTAGTGTTTGTGTGAAGTAATATAAACCAGTGGTCCCCAACCTTTTTTGCGCCACGGACCGGTTACATGTCAGAAATATTTTCGCGGACCGGCATTTATATAAATAAATAATACATTTATATAAATAAATAAATAATACATTTATAATAAATATATAAATACGATGAAATAAAATGATACGACTGACATAAAAACAAGTACAAATGACAAAAATAAAACTCACCATTACGTTGAATTAGTGGGAGCACTGAGTTTGTTTCTCAGAAACGAGCCGGTCCCATCTAGACGTAATCGGAGACAATGACACCCGAAGTGATTACGGTTTGTCTTTTATTGCAGGATGCTTGGTCTCCATGTGTTGAAGCAGTTTTGAATGCTTCATTGCCTGGTTAGTTAGCCTGTCGCCACATATTAGCTTTGCGGGCTCGACTGGGGAAACATGTCACGTGACCGGGACGAGTGTCTTGACCTGAATTAATTGATCGTCGATAAAAAAAAATTTCTGTGCGGCTTGGCGGCCCGGTACCAAGTGACCCACGGACCGGTACCGGTCCGCGGCCCGGTGGTTGGGGACCACTGATATAAACGACACGTAAAGGTCAGTGCATAAAAAGTTTTGGCCTTTAGTAGGTAGTAAAGCATGGATAATGAAAAAAATCTTTTTGAAAACAAATTAAATTAAATTAAGAAATTATTAACAGCATTAAAAATATACATATTTCACCAAAAAACTACTATCAATGATTCTCATTAAATAAAACACTGTTATTATGAATAACAGTTTCCATCACTTCACCGCCTGCAGGTCAGATTTATGAAAGATGTTTATCTAATGAGGCGAAATCACATCAAACGGCAAACATTCTGACCAAATACATCATCTTGAAGAATCAGTGAAAGAATACATCTAAATAAAGTAATAAAGAAATCAAAACGGCAACACGGTGACAGATACGATGACGATACTGCGTACAGACAGGAGGTGGAGCGGCTGGTCCACCGGTGCAGCCAAAACCACCTGGAGCTGAACCCGCTCAAGACCGTGGAGATGACAGTGGACTTCAGGCGAGACCCTTCACCACTTTCACCCCTCACTATCCGCAATAATACTATTCTCTCCACAGACACCTTCAAGTTCCTGGGATCCACAATCTCTCGGGACCTGAAATGGACCAGCCACATAGACTCTGTCCGGAAGAAGGCCGAGCAGAGGCTGTACTTTCAGAGACAGCTCAGGAAGTTCAACCTGCCACGGGAGCTGCTGAAGACCTTCTATACTGCCATCATCCAGTCTATCTCTGCACCTCCATCACTGTCTGGTTTGGATCGGCCTCCAAACAAGACAAGCACAGACTGCGATGGACAATTAGGACTGCAGAAAAGATAATTGGAATCAACCTCCCATCTATCCAGGACTTGTACCTGTCCAGGACCAGGAAACGTGCAAGTAACATCTCTACAGACCCTTCTCACCCAGGTTGCAGTCTGTTCAAACTACTCCCCTCCGGACGGCGTTACAGAGCTCTGTACGCCAAAACCAGCAGACACAGAGAAAGTTTCTTCCCCCAGGCTGTCGCTCTGATGAACTCACACCACTCTTAGGTTCTCAGAATCATTGCTGTGCAATAACATCCTGCTCTCCACACCTTTTTTGAATTGTCTACACTGTTTGTACTATGTGTCCTCTCTGCATCCATTGCAGCCTGGTCATCCTGGAAGAGGGACCCTCCCATCTGTGGTCTCTTCTCAAGGTTTCTCATTTCCCCTAGCTGGAGTTTTGAGTTTTTCCTTGCCCTCCTGGGAGTTTAAGATCAGGGGATGTTTGAGAATATTTGTCAATTTTTGCACATGTCCTGAGTGTTGTTAGTCACCTAAATGTTAAACCGAGGCTGAGATGTACCGAAGTCAAATTCCTTGTTTGGCATGCTCAAACATGGCCAATAAAAATTCTTGAATCTTGAATCTAGTGACCTTAAGAACTTTAAAAGTTAAGATTCGTCGCAAACTGCATTGTTTAAAAAGGAGAATGGTCGCTAGTTTCAATCCCTGCTATTTGTACAAATTATTTTCAAAATGCATTTTTTTTTTTACAACAAACTAGAGAAACTCCCCTTCATTTTCAGTGGGAATAGCATTGCTGGTCTCCCTTTTTTGCTAGTGCATCATAGTCTACAGCAGGGGTCACCCCGCCCGCGGGCACCAGGTCGCCCGTGAGGACCGCATGGGTCGCCCGCAGGACTGTTCTAAAATAGCGGCACTTGTCAGTGAGCTGCATCTATTTATTTTACAGTCAAACCTCAGTTTTCGAACGTCCTGGTTCTCGAACAAATCGGAATTCGAACAAAAAATTCTAGATGTTTTTGCTTCGGTTGTCGAACAAAATTCAGAGGTCGAACCTCGCGAGATGAGCCGGGAGGACCCGAGAAAACCCGACCGCGCGGCCCGGATGCCGACTGACTCCGTTGTTATTGTATTTTCGTTACTTTGAGGATTGTATTAACCCCCAATCATGCATCCAAAGAAAGCAAGTGGGAGCAGTAAAGCCATCCTAAAACACAATGACGCTCTTAAAGCAATGCGACAGTGAGCGCCCGGCGCGCTACGGTTGCGCGATCGGACCAAATTAAGCTCCCTGCGCACTGAGGTCCACTTATAATTTTGGAAAGTACATCGGGACTTTAAAGATGTTTTCTAAATTTTAGCGACGGCTCTGTCACAATAATGCGACCAGCGCGGTGCAGTTGCGCGGTGGGCGACGCGCTACGGTTGCGCGTTCGGCAGTGCGCTGCAGTTGCGCGATCGGACAAATATGCGCAAATGAAAAAATGCTAAAAAAAGGCGGGTTATTTTTGTCTTGAAACGGATGAAATAGATTCGGAATTCGACCAATTCGCTTCTCGAACCACCTTCTGGAACGGATTGTGGTCAAAAACCAAGGTTTGACTGTATTTTTGCTATTCTTGTTAAAATCACACTTACATGTGAACTGGAAATGACAATAATAACACAGTGAAAGCCAAATTGAGCAAATTGGCTATTTCAGAAGTGTGTGTCAAACTGGTAGCCCTTTGCCTTAATCAGTACCCAGGAAATAGCTCTCGGTTTAAGAAAGGTTGGTGACCCCTGGTCTACAGTAAAATTTGTTGTGGTAATTCCAAGGATAGAGCCGAGGTGTCGGTCCGATAACCTAGATCTTTGACAGGCTTTGTTGACGTTCATGTGGCTGAACATCTGCTCACCCATGTAGGTCGAGCAAAATTGTCCACTCTTTTAACACTCGGCACTCAGTGTCCACCTTTCTTTTCCTCGGGCCACTCATTTCAACACTAGAAGGTATGTGGGAGGCTTTAGCGTAAAACTGTATCTGAAAGCTCAGCGCGCTAATTACGAGAACGCTGACGTCCTAGCCCACACTCGAAATTCGGCACTGATAGAAATAGAGCGTGGAGTGCGCCGGTTCCGTACTACTGAGTACGTACACGCACTTGTGAGTGTGCACCGAGCTTTCTGACACGGCTTCCGGGAGTAAATGCACGAGCGGGCACTTCACCATCTACTGGGGAAACATAGTAATTGCAGGGAAAATGACCCAAAAAAAAGTTTAATTGTACAATTTATTCAGGTTTGGCGGGCCGGATTAAACGGCCCCGTGGGCCGGATGTGGCCTGTGGGCCGTAGTTTGCCAATGTCTGCACAATATAGTCCTCAGTCTCCCCAACAATAGCGGTAGCAGTTTGCACTATTTTATTGCAATGTTTTTCCTTATTTAGATTTGTTTCAAGACTACAGTTACAGTTAGACTTCACTTTGATGGTTAATGCAGTTATTGCAATTTTGTTGTTTTATCACAGTAGATTGGTTTATTTACATTTCAAAAACCAGAAGCCATTCATTTACAAATGTGATTGCACTTTAGTTTACATATTTAAATGTTCAGATATCAAGATGTGATAGACAGTTTTTGCATGATTTGAATGAGGCAAAATAACATGCTTTCTCTCTCGAATATATTGTTATAATCCTTTGTTTCAGATGTAATCATTTTCTGTATAAAAAATAAATTTGGTGTTCAAAAAGTCTTTTCAAACTTGAGTCTTGAAAAAGATGGGGTCGTCTTATAATCAGGGTCGTCTTATATTCATGCCAATACGGTATTACACTTTTCTACAACCTTGGAGACTCCAAGTACACAGTAAAATGAATATAAAAGCAAAAGAAAGTGGATTTTCCGTGATCTTTAAACTAATTTTGCTCATTACACTTTAAGGCAGAAGTTTCCAAACTACCACAAGAAATAGTATAAGTAGAATAGAATATGGTCTACGCTTCAACTTTTGCCCGAGTGTATTACACTTTTTAATTTCAACACCAGGGAGAGTACCTGTGCTGCTACTACTGTTGATGAAGGCAGTTGCTCAACCAATAAGGACAAAAGTAGACAAAGAAGAACTGTACCGTCCCCAAGATAGTAAACATGGCAGAACCAAAGAAGTGAATGATAGAAATTGAGTGGAGAAATGCAGAGACACATTGGAAGGTGAATATTACTTCAAAGAAAAGGCTGCAATGGCCAGCCCAACTCATCGCGAAACATAGCAAGCTTTTTTCAGATGAGACCTCATACAAGACTGCCTCGTTAAAGTCGCCAAAATAATGTGCCCAGAAAAGGTGCAGGACTTCAAAAACATCAGTGCCGTTCCCAATTTAGGTGAGTAAAAGATATCTTCCACAGTACCCGTGTATTACGAAGCATTTATGTGGAGGTAAACATGCGACAAATACCCATAATGCACATAAATTCTGTCACTAGCCTGTTTTTGCCCACCACTTGGGTTTTTCTTGTTAACACACAGAGTACACACCGCTGTGCACTGTGCATACACTGCGCATGCAAATTCATCTGATCTCATTTGATACGGATTTGCTCCTTGAGCAAGTGACATTTGCACGGATTTTTGGATCGTCACCGGAGCAGGATGGCCCCATTTACATATCCAGCGCAGCTAAAATTCACCAGAATAATGTACTAAAATTATCTACACTTCTGTTATTAAGTCCAATTCAGTCTGTTAATGTTGATAATCGTTTCAAATAAATGTTAATAGGTGTGATCCTAAGCCGAGTAACTTCAACAAGCTTGAAATTTACCCATCCCATTTCCCCTTTATTATTTCTCTGTACTGTAAATCTTACATCTAAGAAGAAATCTGAGGCTGCTGTTCTGAGAATGAGCTACCAAAGCTTTTTATTAATAAATCAATAAAGATCCATTGATGGACATCGTGGACAGTGCCTCTGGATTGGCAGACTGGGGTGGTGGTTCCCCTCTTTAAGAAAGGGGACCGGAGGGTGTGTTCCAATTACAGGGGAATTACACTCCTCAGCCTCCCTGGTAAGGTCTATTCAGGGGTGCTGGAGAGGAGGGTCCGTCAGGAGGTCGAACCTCGGATTCAGACGGAACAGTGTGGCTTTCGTCCTGGCCGTGGAACAGTGGACCAGCTCTTCACCCTCAGCAGGATCCTCGAGGGTGCATGGGAGTTCGCCCAACCAGTCCACATGTGTTTTGTGGACTTGGAGAAGCCGTTCGACCGTGTCCCTCGGGAGGTTCTGTGGGGGGTGCTTCGGGAGTACGGGGTACCGAGCCAACTGATAAGGGCGGTTCGGTCCCTGTATCACCGATGCCAGAGTTTGGTCCGCATTTCCGGCAGTAAGTCGGATTCGTTCCCGGTGAGGGTTGCACTCCGCCAAGGCTGCCCTTTGTCACCGATTCTGTTCATAATTTTTATGGACAGAATTTCTAGGCGCAGCCGAGGCGTTGAGGGTGTCCGGTTTGGGGACCTCAGCATCGCGTCTCTGCTTTTTGCAGACGACGTGGTGCTGTTGGCTTCTTCAGGCCGTGATCTCCAGCTCTCACTGGAGCGGTTCGCAGCCGAGTGTGAAGCGGTCGGGATGAGGGTCAGCACCTCCAAATCCGAGTCCATGGTCCTCGATCGGAAAAGGGTGGAATGCCCTCTCCGGATCGGGCATGAGATCCTGCCCCAAGTGGAGGAGTTTAAGTATCTTGGGGTCTTGTTCACGAGTGAGGGGAGGATGGAGCGCGAGATCGACAGGCGGATCGGTGCAGCGTCGGCAGTAATGCGGACTCTGTACCGGTCCGTCGTGGTAAAGAGAGAGCTGAGCCAAAAGGCAAAGCTCTCAATTTACCGGTCGATTTACGCTCCTACCCTCACCTATGGTCACGAGCTATGGGTCGTGACCGAAAGAACGAGATCCCGGATACAAGCGGCCGAAATGAGTTTTCTCCGCAGGATGTCCGGGCTCTCCCTTAGAGATAGGGTGAGAAGTTCGGTCATCCGGGAGAGACTCGGAGTAGGGTCGCTGCTCCTCCACGTTGAGAGGAGCCAGATGAGGTGGCTCGGGCATCTCATCAGGATGCCTCCTGGACGCCTCCCTGGGGAGGTGTTCCGGGCATGCCCCACCGGTAGGAGACCCTGGGGACGACCCAGGACGCGCTGGAGAGACTATGTCTCTCAGCTGGCCTGGGAACGCCTTGGGATCCCCCGGGATGAGCTAGATGAAGTGGCTGGGGAGAGGGAAGTCCGAGAGTCCCTCCTGAAGCTGCTGCCCCTGCGACCCGACCCCGGATAAGCGGAAGAAGATGGATGGATGGATGGATGATGGAAAGCTGTGATGAATGCAGTGTTGTCTTTACGTATATATTCAACAATATATTTGACCACTTTTAACTGATTTTTCTAACATCAATACACTAAAGTTAAGGCTATAGACCTAATTTCTAGTAGGTGGCCCTCCCATATGTTTATGTATGTGGCCCTCATTGAAAAAAGTTTGGACACCTCTTCATTAAGATTACAATGATTCTTCAGATTACACTGATTGAATCATAATTTTTGTAATGTGACATTTGCATGACAGAGCTGTAACAGTGTCGCTTTCGTCAAACCTCTGACAAGTGTGATTTTACTGAACGTTCTATCTTTGGCCCTGCCCCTTAAGGTATCATGCCAAGTTAATAAAACAACCGGAAGTCCCATTCCTTCGCCTATATTTGGATTTCAGAGTAATGTCATATTTCTGAAGGCCGTGATATTTTTAAACACGTGATAATATGACCAGACATGTCTAATGAGTGGCATCATACTTCCGGTCCTTGATCATTTGCCCATATTTGGCCATCCTATGACATCCATCCGACAGCTGCCCTTTTTAAACATGTGACTTACACGTACATGACCAAACATGCCTTGAGGGTAGAAGCAAATCCAGTAAACAGGAGAACCTCCCCCAATTAGGAGTCTTATAAATTAATAAAAGAACCTTAAAATTGATCCGAAAGCAAGCAGGGAGCCAATGCAGCAACTTCATAATTGGTGTAACATAGTTGTATTGATTAGTATTGTAGGTTAGTGACTGTAATCACAAGCGACAGTTGGGCAAAAAAATATTTAGTCAGCCACCAATTGTGCAAGTTCTCCCACTTACAAGCTGAGAGATGGCTGTAATTTCCATCATAGGTACACTTCAACTATGAGAGACAAAATAAAAACAATGCATAAAATCACATTGTCTGATTTTTTAAAGAATTTATTTGCAAATTATGATGGAAAATAAGTATTTAGTCAATAATGGCTTCGATCTGGGGCTCCACGCAAGATCTCACCCAGTGGGGTCAAAATGATAACAGGAACAGTGAACAAAAAGACCAGAACCACACAGGGGGACCAAGTGAATGCCCTTCATAGAGCTGGGAAGACTACCATCAGTAACACACGACGTCGCCCGGGACTCAAATCCTGGAGTGCCAGACGTGTCCCACTGCTTGAGCCAGTACATGTCCAGGCCCGTCTGAAGTTTGACATTCCATATGACATTCCATATCGCCCAATCCTCTTCTGGATCATTCAAATGCTCTCTAGCAAACTTCAGATGGATGCGGTGATATTCTTGGAGCCCCAGATCAAGGCCATTATTGACCAAATACTTATTTTCCACCATAATTTGAAAATAATTTCAATAGTTTTGTATCATTTTGAACCAAAATCGATGAATTTTTATAGTTATTTTAAAACCGAAGACGATTCGCTCGGAGGAGCCAACTTCCTGTCTAGCCTCCTCTGAGGATTGCGTAATCACACGGCTGCCTATGTTGACAGGCTATGCAGTTAGACATAACTGCTCTCTGTCTTTATGTCCCTGTTTAAGTGTTCAAACACTGTGGCTATATTAACTAATTTCCGTAGTTAAGGTGACGTAAATAATATCTTGTGTTTTTTGTCATCTGTCTGTAACGTCGTGTTTCTTTAGATGAACAAAACGGCTTTGAAAAGAGACCTTACGGAGGTTACGAAAAAAGGTTCTCCAGCCTTATGGCAGGGGGTGCTAGTGATCCCGGGATGCTTCATGCGCCTACCGGTAGAATAAGAGATCGCCAAATTTACAGTGAACAACTGAGGAGCAGTCGTCCATTTATTTCGTTTTACATTCTTTTTCTTTTCTTTCGTTTTACAATGGAGGATTACATATCAAACGATTTTCAACTAGGGATTTTCGGTCGAAGCAGGAGGTCGTCAGTAAAGGAAGAGCAACGCCGGAGTTAAAAGGTTTGATTCGGACAACGGGACTTCGGAAAGGAGTGGAACGCACGATCGTCAGTGCCTCTCCAGTCATGAACCTCACCGCATGTCACTGGTCCACAGTGTGTACAGGGAGCTTGTGTGTTTGCACAGACACTTGAAAAATTAGAGGGAACATTGGTTGAAGTGTATTTATGATGGAAATTACAGCCATCTCTCATCTTGTAAGTGGGAGAACTTGCACAATTGGTGGCTGACTAAATATTTTTTTGCCCCACTGTCGTCTGTAAATAAAGTGGAAATCAACTTGTTGTTCCATTTCACTTTTGATGTCCTTAGAATTTACCTAAATGGTTGTGTGATAAGGCGTCATCAACAATTCCACTAGAAAAAGCCATACATTCAGATATTTATCGAGGACGTTCAACAATTCTAAATACAGTAAGTTACCTTCAGTCCTAATCATGGTGAAATGGAATGTTATTGCTAAACTAAGCTAAGCTAAGCTGATGTGTCCAATGTACAGTCAATGTACAGTCTGGGTCCAAGAAACACACCATCAAATATTTTGGCTATTGAATCAGTCAAGAAATGTAGAAATTAGAGGGCAAAAACTGAAGGAGGCCAAATATTTGTGGGTCTTATAATAGGGACATTGTAGAATTCTTGGTAAGGGAGAATTCTTGGAATCAGTCGGCATAAACTGAATAGTTTAAAGTTAGAACGGTTTGAATCAGTTAAGAATTGTAGAAATTTGGGGGTAAAAATTAAATGAATAAATATTTGTGAGTATTTTAAAGGGGAAATGCAGAATTTTTGGTAATGAAGAATTTTTTTAATCAGTAGGCATGCGATGAGTAGTTTAAAAGTGGAATGGTTTGAATCAGTCAAGAAATGTAGAAATTAGAGGACAAAAAAATGAATGAGCCCAAATATTTGTGGGTATGTAAAGGGGACAATGAGATTTTTCGGTAAATGAGAATTCTTGGAATCAGTTGGCATTAGCCAAAAACCAAAATTGAATCAGTCATGAAATGTAGAAATTAGAGGAGAAAATCTGAATGGGTCAAAATATTTGTCGGTAAATGGGAGAATGTAGAATTTTTGCTAAGGGAGAATTTTTGGAATAAGTAGACATTAGATGAATAGTTTAAAGTTTGAATGGGTTGAATTGGTTGTTAGATTTTGTGCCAGTTCTTTAGCTTTAATTATCTCTATGCTAATAGTAATGACCAGGAGACTGCCTTCTACAAACCGGATTCGGTTGAAGTTGGGAAATTGTGTAAAATATAAATAAAAACAAAATTCAACGATTTGAAAATCCTTCTCAACCCATATTCAATTGAATACACTACAAAGACAACATATTTAATGTTCAAACTGATAAATTTAATTGTTTTTGTCACGTTCCCGCGTCACCTGACTTCCAGCCAAGCCCTACTCATGGAATTGCCAGCACCTGCTACAGCTCGTTAGGTCCCCTATTTAACCTCTCTGTGTTCTGCCAGTGGTTGTCAGTTCGTCTGATTACCCTGCCCGTGACACTGCTGCCTTTTTTCCCCGGACCAATCTTTGTAGCCAACTGCTTCCGTGAACATCGACCACGCTTCTGATCGCCGCCTGTCCTGACTACCTTCCCGCCCTTCGACCACGCTTCTGATCGCCGCCTGTCCCGACTACTTGCTCGTCCTTCGACCACCTGCCTCCGACTACGACTACGCGCTGTGCTCTGCTGCTCAGCCACGCCAGCCAGACCGCAGGTCCAGCGTTCTACGTCCCATTTTTCCCCTTTGCCAATAAAGGATCGTGCTGCACTTGGTAGCCCTGTCTCTGTTCCCTGACAGAACGAACTGACCTAAAATGCAACCAGCGCACGATCCCTCAGACCGGGACCGCCTGACCCACACGGAGTGGGAGCTCAGCAAGACCTCAGAGGAGATGGCGGCATTAACGAGGGCCGTCCAGCAGCAGCAACAGCAGCTCCAGCAGCAGCAACAGCAGCTCCAGCAGCAGCAACAGCAGCTCCAGCAGCACCATCAGCTCCACCAGGAACTGGTAGAGGCTCTCAGGGACCTCAAAGACTTGGCTCTTCTGGCTGCTGCAGACCGATTTGCGCGAGCCCTGTCCACGACCGTTCCGCTCAGCCCCGCCGATCAGCCCACCGTTATGTCCACGCCTCGTCCTGCCTCGGCGCCCAGGCAGCTCGTGGACGTCCCTGAGCCCAGACTCAGCAACCTCGCGAGGTTCGACGGTGACCCCAAGTACGTCCGGGCCTTTCTGACAAACTGCCGCGTCTTGTTTGACCTCCAGCCCGTCACATTTGCCACGGAACCAGCCAAGGTGGGTTTCGTGCTCACTCACCTGACGGGCGAGGCATGGCTGTGGGGAACGGCAGAATATGAGCGGCAGGGACCCGCCTGTTCGTCGTTCGACGCCTTCGCGGCTGAGATCCTGCGCGTGTTTGATTTGGGCTCCGCCTCGGAGGACGCCTCCACGGAGCTCATCACGCTGCACCAAGGCAGCAGATCCGTCGCCCAGTACGCCATCCGGTTCCAGACATATGCTGCCATCCAAGCGACGTCTTTTTCATGGATGCCGCTGCTTATTTCAGCAAGATAATGCCAAGCCACATTCTGCACGTGTTACAACAGCGTGGCTTCGAAGTAAAAGAGTCCAGGTTGTCCCCTGGCCCGCTTGCAGTCGAGACCTGTCTCCCATTGAAAATGTGTGGCACATTATGAAGCGTAAAATACGACAGGAAAGACCCCGGACTGTTGAACAACTGAAGCGGTTCATCAAGCGAGAATGGGAAAGAATTCCACATGAGAAGCTAAGAGAATTAGTCTCCTCTCTTCCAAAACGTTTATTGAGTGTTATTAAAAGGAAAGGTGATGCAACTTCTACTGCACGCGTTGCAGCCATGAAATTCCAAGTTAATTATTATTTGAAAAATTGAATAAGGTTTGAGCATTAAATATGTTGTCTTTACAGTGTATTCAATTGAATATAGGTTGAAAATGATTTTCAAATCATTGTATTTTGTTTTTATTTACATTTTACAGAATTTCCCAACTTCAACCGAATCCGGTTTGTAGTTTAACTATTTAATGTTTGCCAGAAATATCGAGACACAGCTGCGGAGCCTTCTTTGCATGATTGCGGAAGAAGGTCTAACCCCCACCTCCAAGGTCCTTCCTTGCCAACTTTAAGTGTAAGTGGTACTGTAATTTTATTTCTTATTAGTTATGTGTTGCTAGTGTTCCCTGCAGATTTAGTATGGTCGTCACTGAGATTTATACGTTTGTATGTTTGCAGAGCTCCTTCATCTTTGTCAATAAACGTTGTTGATAAAAGGTATAATAAAAGGCATCTCCAAAGAACCATCACTTTCCTGACAATCCTCTGTGTATATTCTCCTCCAAATGATAATTAATCATGAAAATACCTGTGGCTTATAGTCCAGTGCGGTTATATATGAACAAAACAAGATTTTCACCTAATTTTAGCTGGTGCATCTTACAAGTTTGCAGTTTATAGTTATGTATGTTGTTTCATGTTTATGACACGTCTCATATATTGTTTTTATATTATTTGTATTATTTATTCGCATTTCGTCTCATATTTAAAGCCTTTTTGCGACCTAAACCATTTTGTTTTGTAAGCATCGTACTAGGGAACTAGTTGGTGTGCCCAGCGGAAGAATACACCGCGAGAGAGCCTCTGGACTGAGGAAGACGACGTTTAACGACATGGTATACGTATGCCGTTTTGGACTGTTGCGTCGTCTCTCGCGTGTGTTATCATTTTTAGAATTTTCATTATGGCATTATTGTTTTATTACTGTTCCAAATTTTATTTTATTACATTTATTACTGTACTGTTTCATTTTATAACTATTATTACTGTTTTATTACTGTTCGGACTTGTCCCGAAATTGGGTTTATATCGCATACATAGGAACGGATCGACATCGTAAACCGAAGATTCAAAACTGTCACGACTCGTCCCTGATCATGTCCATAGTTTGTCAGTGTGTCTGTGTGCTCGCCCCTCCCCTCCTTTGTGCCCATGATAAGTGTAATCATTCTCACCTGCCTCTTGTTACCTGTCTTGTATTTAAGTCCTGTCTGTGTGTCACTCCCTGTCGGATCATTGTTGTCGTCAGGTCCTGTTGTTTTCTTGTCTCACGTCCTGGTCAGTCAGTCTAGTTATTGTTGTGTTAATGTCATGATGTCTTTTTGGTTCCGGTCTTTGGTAATGTCACCCTGTCTTTTTGTTTCACGTCTTTTTCGGTCAGTCTTGTTGTTCGGTTTTGTTAGTGAGTTATGTCAGTTTGCCGAGTCTTTTTGAGTTTGCTTCAATAAACCCTGGTCCAAGCTGCACTTGGTCGCCCTGCTCCATTTCCACACTCCGCAGCCTGACACAGAACAGGGGTTAAGGGGGGGAGGGGGTCTGTGATACTATGATGATGAGAAATTCAGACAAAAGCTTTGTTGTTCCACTTTATATAGACCATAACTGAATGAGTAAAATGTAAAAAAAGAAGGATTTATAACCATGATATGTCAGCTTTAATGTCAACGTGAAAGTTTAAAAAAGACTACCATAATTTTCGGACTATAAGTCGCGTTTTTTTCATAGTTTGGGTGGGGGGGCGACTTATAATGAGGAGCGACTTATATGTGAATTTTTTGAAAACTTTTCAAAAAAAAAAAAGTGAAACCGCGATAAACGAACCGTGATGTAGCAAGGGATTACTGTAATTTGATTTTCAAGTGACGTCAGCAGCGCGGCGTGGCGTGGCGGTTGTTTTTATGAGGCAATGTGGATCAGTGGGTAGAGTGTTTGTCTCCCAACTTGAAGGTTGTGGGTTCAGTCCTCACCTCCGGTGACCAAAATGTCCTTGAGCAAGACACTGAATCTTTCAGTGGCCTTGTGGTAGAGTGTCCGCCCTGAGACTGGAAGGTTGTGGGGTCATACCAAAAGACTATAAAAATGGGACCCATTGTCTCCCTGCTTGGCACTCAGCATTAAGGGCTGGGATTGGGGGATTACATCACCAAATGATTCCCGAGCGCGGCATCGCTGCTGCTCACTGCTCCACTCTCCCCCAGGGGATGGAACAAAATCACACGGGGATGGGTTAAATGCAGAGGACAAATTTCACCACACTCAGATGTGTGTGACGATCATTGGGACTTTAACTTTAACTTTAAAAAGGACAAAGATTGATCACAGGATGACGAAGATGACGAAGGGCCCCACGTACTACCGGCATCATTAGCGGCTTTGTTTCTAAGTGACACGGAGGACGAAGAGTTTGAAGGATTTAAGGCAGGGGTCTCCAAACTACGGCCCAGTTTTTATTGGCCCGCGGGCCGTAGTCCCATTAGCACCCCCACCCGGAAGAGAAGCGAACGCGCAGCGTTTGACGTCCCCTTAGCACCCCCCCCGGAAGAGAAGCGAACGCGCAGCGTTTGACGTCCCATTAGCAAACCCCCCCCCCCCCCGGAAGAGAAGCGAACACGCAGCGTTTGACGTCCCGTTAGCAAACCCCCCACCCCCCCGGAAGAGAAGCGGAAAAAAATATTGGCCCCCGGGCCCCTTCACGTTAATAAATCGGGCCCTCCTTGCAAAAAGTTTGGAGACCCCTGATTTAAGGATTTGGAGTGACACAGAAGGTTTGAAAAACTATTATGGCTTTTACGCACGTCCGGTCCTACTCTACGGAGCTCTCTTTCACCTCCGTGGATAGAAGTCGGGGGCCGGCGCTCGGCTGGGTGGCTGTCCGGGGACGGTGGATGGGGCTCAGTCATGGCTTTTACGCACGCCCGGTCCTATTCTATGGATCTCTCTTCCACCTCCGTGGCTGGAAGTCCACGCCGCCACACGCCTGGAAGTTTGTTTTGTTAAATAAAGAGCCGTTTTCCAAACCCACGTCTTTCCTTGTACTTTGTTAACGCTACAATATAGTTATATACTAGTTCTGTGGAATAACGACGAGGCTGACGTCAGGGCGCACGCACCGGCGTTGTTGACAAAGGATGAGGAATTTGATCGATGGATTTAATGATTTAGAGTGCACAGATGGTTTGATAATATTATTGCTTATATAATAGTTATTTGATATCTAATTTACATATATATCGTTATATGGGCCTGTGGAATATTTTGAAGTGCAAGCGACGTCAGCGGCGCGCACCCATTGTTGACAAAGGACGATCGATGGATTTAATGAATTGGAGTGACACAGATGGTTTTATAAACGTGTTATTTATGTAATGTTTTTTTTTAATAACTCTGAATGTTACGTCAGGCCCGTTCTCAGCTCTTCGTTTGTGTTTATGTCACGTTAGCATACCTATCGTTTAGCCTGTTGTTGCTCGTTCATGTCTGTTCTTGGTGTTTGATTTTGTCGAATAAATTTCCCCCCCAAATACTCCGGAGCGACTTATATATGTTTTTTTTTCACATTATTGTGCATTTTATGGCTAATGCGACCTATATTCCGGAGCGACTTTTAGTCCAAAAATTACGGTAATTTTTTTGGCTAATGAAAAGGAGTTTGGCTGACTTATCATTGTTAATGCTTGGAAGCATAACACATTAAGAGGGGAGTCAAATAATTGTAAAACTACTTGAATGTAAAACTGTCTCTATGTTGCCAAACCAAAATGTTACAAAAAACATTGTGCATATGAGAGCGTCGCCAAGCTAAACTTTAAAATTAAAGTCGAATCATCATAATCACTATTCTGAAAGGTGTTCTTTTGTTCGCTGTGTAATTGATTTATTTAAAAAAAAAAGTACATTTCAAAATCTAAACTCCCAACTCAGTGCGTGTACAAAAACTTACTTGATAAGATACCCAGTATGGAACAAGATATTTACCTGCCAGATCCCTATGTTCGGAGCTGGGTCAGAGAATGGTCGTTTAAACAAATTGCACATTTTAAAAGCATCAGAGTAAATCTCTGTTATGTTGTTCAAAACCACGAAGACAGCAGCAAGAGGATAAACAGATGAGAACAAACTGACATAACCAAAAAGAAGGAACAATTCCAGGTAGTCATCAAAAGTACCCTGTGAGAATGCAAAATATTGATCGTTAAACGTGTATATTCAGGTTGATCTAAAATTAGTAAAATAACTTTACTTACCAAGTAAGGGCTCATGTCAGTTTCCAGTTGCACTTGTTCAATCAAAGGGAGCTCCATCATCATCTTCTTATTGTATCCCCTTTGAAGCCAGTAGGGCACCAACGCTTCCATGAATTGATTTATGATTTGACTGGTGATCAACAAGGTTGCCAAATTCTTAAAACAGACAGTAGCAGAATTGGTAAATGTTTTAATACGATTAATAAAAATGACAAAAATGCTTTTTGTGACACAAGCACAGGATATAAAAAGCTGTTTCATATGTTTTCTACATTTGTGATGTGGAAAAACCTCTATGCATCATCAAAGTATAAACAGTGATTCACTTTTACCACAACATTAAATCGTGGTAGACTCTTATTCTAGGGATGCTGAATGCATTCACATATATTATTCTACCTTTATTCATGTATGAAGTCCTGAACAGCGATCACTGCAAGGTCAGGATTTTAGAAATTAGTGTCACACCTCTATCACGCATTTTGTAAACCTTCTTCCAAAACCCCCCTTAGTAAGTGTACATACTGTAAATATGTTTTTAGAACTGTTTTATTATTGTAACGATTTTTCTATAACAAGTTACAACACTCTTAAATGTGTTTTTAGAACTCTTATTTATATAACATTTTTTTATAAAAAGGTACAAGTGTATGCACTGCAATTGTGTGGGCACTCCCCGCCTTCTGCTGACGAGTGGGCAACATATGTGCCATAATTCCTCAATTTAAAAGTTTTATTTTGAATCTTATTTTTTCTTAATTTGTAAAAACAAATCCGCGATGTAGTGAAACCGCGATAAACAAAGCGCGATGTAGCAAGGGATTATTGTAATTTAAACTGCAACTGATGACTAGTCCGACGTCAGCGGCGCGGCGCACACGTGGCGATGTTTACATAAAGGATGAAGGATTCGATCGATGGATTTAATGACGTGGAGTGACAGTTTGAAAAAATTGTTGTTTATATTGGCCTGTGGAATAATTTGAACTGCAACTGACGACGAGTCCGACATCAGCGGCGCGGCGCACTCGCGGCGTTGTTTACATAAAGGACGAGGAATTCGATCGATGGATTTAATGATTTGGAGTGACACAGATGGTTTGATAATATTGTTGTTTATATGATAGTTATTTGATATATGTATACTTTATATATCGTTATATGGGCCTGTGGAATAATTTCAACTGCAACTGACGACGAGTCCGACGTCAGCGGCGCGCCGCGCACGCGGCGTTGTTTACAGAAAGGAGGACGAATTCCATCGATGGATTTAATAATTTGGAGTGACACAGATGGTTTGATAAACATGTTATTTATGTTATAGTTATTTGAATAACTGTTAATGTTACATCAGGCCCGTTCTCAGCTCCTCGTTTGTGTTTATGTCACGTTAGCATACTGTATCGTTTATTTTGCTGTTGCTGGTTCATATGTGTTCTTGGTGTTGGATTTTGTCAAATAAATTTCCCCCAAAATGCGACTTAAACTCCGGTGCGACTTATATGTTTTTTTCCTTTTTATTGTGCATTTTATTGCTGATGCGACTTGTACTCCGAGCGACTTTTGGTCAGAAAAATACGGTAGTTGTCGTGACATGGCGATGTAAATGCATTTATTTAAAGCCCTATTGTATTATCATCTTGTTAGCTAACCCTGTGTGAATTTTTTGTACAATTATTCTAAGATCCAAAAGTCTTATTACTCCTATAGGCTTAAACAAGTCCCCTATAAATCGAATGCCAACAATGGCCAATGTTAGGGTTGATAGATTAGTTTGATCCTATGCTTATGTTGGAATGTAACCTGTAATAATTAACCTAGCTTGTCCTGTCTGAACAAAAGTAATAGAACAAAGTGCTAAGATCTTTTGAACTGATTGACCAGCTGCAGAGGAAGCAATCAAAGTTGTTCTGTTTACACAACGTCGTAAAAGACCCCCTGCTATGCTTTGACCAGAGGCCAGGGGCTTCAACCCCATCCTGTCCACTCTCACCTCCACTCTCACCTCCACTCTCGCCCCCACCCTGTTTCTCTCAATAAAAAATGCTCTTGCAAGAGGCCTGAGTCAAACCTCATTCGATCATCGCTGTACGCACAGCGACGAATGACTCTCCACTTGCAAGTGCTTAAAAAGGGCATACTGTCTCCCGTGTGGTTCTTGCAAAAATAAGTGAGAGTGAGCATCACTCTAACAGCCAAGAAGCCCGCCTGCACAGGATTGAACGATTACAGACCCGTCTCCCTGACATCTGTGGTCATTAAATCCTTTGAGAGGCTGGTGTTGAGCCACCTGAAGGACATCACAGGCCACCTACTCGACCCCCTGCAGTTTGCCTACCGAGCAAACTAGTCGGTGGATGATGCGGTCAACATGGGACTGCACTACACCCTGCGCCACCTAGACACCCCAGGGACGTATGCCAGGATCCTGTTTGTGGACTTCAGCTCGGCGTTCAACACCATCACTGTCATGTCTCGTCCCCAGTTTTGTTAGGTGTCTAGGTTGCCATGGTTTCTGTTCGGGTTCTGTCATGTCTCGTCCCCCCTTTTGCTATGTGTCCCTGATCATGTCCATAGTTTGTCAGTGTGTCTGTGTGCTCGCCCCTCCCTTCCTGTGTACCCATGATCAGTGTAATCACACTCACCTGCCTCTCGTTACCTGTGTTGTATTTAAGTTCTGTTTGTGTGTCACTCGCCGTCGGAGCATTGCATGAGATGTGGACAATGCATGTGTCACTGCCACGGGGTTGTTTGGTTCCTGTCTTTTGTTTCACGTTTTTATCGGTCAGTCCTGTTAGTTTTGATGTTAAGCCACGTCGGTTTGCCGAGTCTGTCTTTTGAGTTTGCTGCAATAAACCCTGGTCCAAGCTGCACTTGGTTGCCCTGCTCCATCTTCTGCACTCCGTTCGTGACAATCACTCCTGATATAGAAGCTCATCCAGCTCGTGGTGCCTGCCTCTACCTGTCAGTGGATCATCAGCTTCCTGACCAACAGGAGACAGCAGGTGAGGCTGAGGACCATCACATCCGACACCCAGACCACCAGCACTGGCGCCCCCCAGGGGCGTGTACACTCCCCACTGATCTTCTCTCTCTACACCAACGATTGCTCCTCAGGCGACTCTTCTGTGAAGCTCCTGAAGTATGCGGACGACACCACTCTGATCGGACTGATCCAGGACGGTGACGAGACTGCGGAAAGACAGGAGGTGGAGCGGCTGGTCCACTGCTGCAGCCAAAACCACCTGGAGCTGAACCCGCTCAAGACCGTGGAGATGAAAGTGGACTTCAGGAGAGACCCTTCGCCCCTTCCACCCCTCACCATCCTCAGTAATGCTATTTCCACCACAGACACCTTCAAGTTCCTGGGATCCACAATCTCCCGGGACCTGAAATGGGCCGGCCACATAGACTCTGTCCGGAAGAAGGCCCAGCAGAGGTTGTACTTTCTGAGACAGCTCAGGTAGTTCAACTTGCCACAGGAGCTGCTGAAGACCTTCTACACTGCCATCATCCAGTCTATTCTCTGCATCTCCATCACTGTCTGGTTTGGATCGGCCACCAAACAAGACATGCACAGACTGCAACGGACAATCCGGTCTGCAGAAAAGATAATCGGGACCAACCTCCCATCTATCAGACTTGTACCTGTCCAGGACCAGGAAATGTGCAAGTAACATGTCTGCAGACCCTTCTCACCCAGGTCACAGTTTGTTCAAACTACTCCCTTCGGGACGGCGTTACAGAGCGCTGCATACCAAAACCAGCAGACACAGACACAGCTTCTTCCCCCAGGCTGTCGCTCTGATAAACTCATACCACTCATGGAGACTCAGAGACATCACTGCAATAACTTCCTGCTCTCACCACTTAAATGTTTTTAGTTACCTGGATGTTGTCAGTCACTTAAATGTTGTACAGAGGCTGAGATCAACTGGAGTCAAATTTCCTGTTTGGCATGCACAAACTTGGTCAATAGAGGCTTTGCAGTCACGTGGTTTTATCACGTGATTTTGTGTTATGCCGCCATCTTGGCGGTCAACTCGTCAGCTCGTTCCTACGTGTTTGTATAGATTGTTTGATTTCTGCGCTACATTTTCACCGATTTCATCCGAATTATG
Source organism: Syngnathus acus (assembly GCF_901709675.1). Classification (NCBI taxonomy): domain Eukaryota; kingdom Metazoa; phylum Chordata; class Actinopteri; order Syngnathiformes; family Syngnathidae; genus Syngnathus; species Syngnathus acus. Next base: position 14,408,449 of record NC_051091.1, on the reverse strand, counting down.
GCTGATTTGCTATCCAACGAAGTTGGGCATTTGGATGAAGAATCCAAGAAACGTTACAGAGAGAAGTTGAATCTTGTTGGCACAACGGATCCGTACCTTTTACCGAAAAGCATGCTAAAATCGCCCGAGCATTTTGCAACAGCCGACCTGCCTGAACTCTCATATCCAGATATTTATAATTACCTCGTCGATTTGTTTTGTAATGGCATTTCATAACTTGACATATTAAAAAACTGAATAGAGTGAAATCATTCAGATACTGTACCTGTCTGTTCAAGTTGCTACCATTTTTATTTTTTGTTTATTTTTGCATGATGCCACATCTGATTGGCTTGAAAACTTAACCAATAAAAATTTTAACCTTGTGCCAATGGCTTGAAAACTTTACCAATGTAGATTTTACCTTGTGCCAAATGAAGTAACAAAAACCCTCTTGTTAAAAAATGCTACATTAAAAAAAAATTGTTTCACAAGGTTCATAATAATTTTTTGGGAAATTTCCTAATGCATTCACTCGAGAATTAATTGTTCAATTCCAATATGAAGTTCAATATTTACATTGATAACGTTTTCAAGCCAATCAGATGAAGCATCATGAAAAAATAAACACAAAATAAAAACGGGGGGGTGAACTGAAGAAATCATCCCATTCCCTGCCTTGCTGCTCTTGCTGCCTTTCTAAAAATGCACCCAGCATTTTCAACAATCATATTTGTATCATCCCATATTGTATTATTTCACATTTTGTGAAACAAATCAGGGGTGAATAGTTTGTTTACATACCTGATATGAAGTCCTCATTGCATATCCTTGTGTAAATCGTAGGTTTCCATCGTTCACGACGAATATCCGCGATCCATTTATCACGTTTTTTCATGTTCGCCGGAAATCTATAGAAGCTAAGATTTGGTTTATCGCCTCGTCTATTGCTACATCCAACAGCACAGCAGGTATCCAGCATTTTTAAGCTCAAATAGCAGCAGATATAACAAGAAAGCGTGTGTGAGTCGTTGACCGGCACTGAAAAGTTGACCGCCAAGATGGCCGCCAAGCTAATGTGGGTAGCTTGATGACGTCAGCTGCAAAGCCTCTATAAAGCTGATTCTGATGTGAAATAAATTTCTGTCATAGTGATGTGGTAAATTAAGCAATTTAGCAATTCAGTCTGCTGCTGACTGAATCCAAAAGTTCAATTGTTCAATCATAAAATTTTAAGTTTCACATTAATACGTTTCTACCTATTCAGATCCACTGAGCAAAAAATATCTGATCACGCTGTTTTTACCCATTGTACTGTTTATTCCAAATCTATTAATTGACTTTTTTTAATGCTACTTTTCTGCAACAATAAGCAACCTTATTATTCCGTTTTTTTACCAAGACTCCTCAGTTCTGCATTCAACACCATTGTACCACAGCGACTCATCTGCAAACTCGACAAGCTGGGCCTTAGTACCTACCTCTGCAACTGGCTACTGGACTTGATATGCTCCATGCTAAGAGGGATTTCCTGCTGAGTACAAGTCTCCGGTAAGTCTATGAATTGCTTTACATCCAGTGCAGCAACTACCAGACCCCCAGCAACTAGACTATTCACAGGTTTCTTTTGCCCCATCATGCGCAGAATTTGTTGGGTTTTGCCCATGGCATCTAACCTTTGTCTAAGACAGACAAACTACGTCCCCCAGGCCGCATCTGGCCCACGGCGCCGTTTAATCCGGCCCGCCAAATCTGATTGTATTGGTCAAATTGTATGAGTACATTTTTTTTTGGGTCATTTTCCCAGCAATTACTATGTTTCCCCAGTAGATGGGAACGCGCCCACCTGCGCATTTACCGTAAATTTCGGACTATAAGCCGCAACTTTTTTCTCAAATTTTGAACCCTGCGGTTTACAGTCCGGTGCGGCTTATATAGGAATTTTTCCGTGATTTTTGTGATGACTTGATCACTTTTATACACTCGTAAAAAGGCGAGTTGTGCGGCACCGCTTTGCTGGGCGGAGGGATATATGGACACGGTCACTGGGGAGAAAAGTGGTGTGTTGATCGCATGCCCATCCGCCAGGCAAATAGTGCCGTATAATTCACACAAAGAAGAGACAGAACGAGATCAAGACGGACATTACTGAAAGGAAGCTTTTATACACAAACCGTCATTATGGGGGACAAAAGAAATGCATATGATGCCGCTTTTAAGCTAAAGGCAGTCGATGTTGATGACATTGTGTTGCATCACCCTTTTCTTTATTTCGTGGTCCCGTCTACTCTGGAGCTATACGTGTCGCTCGCTAGTTTAATGTAATTTAACGCTTCGTGCATGAATAAAATTAGCATGAACAGACCCTCATCATGGAAAATGCTAGAAGAAATGCATAAAACCGACGACGAAAGAGATACTGAGAAAGTGTGTGGCAAAGGATAACTAACGCTATTCCAATCGGAAGACTTCGATGGTTTCAATGCACAGGAGGAAGATGAAGACGATGAAGCTCTTTTTTTTACTTTTTACTTGTATGCTTTTTTAATCAGCCCTGTTAGTGTTGTGCTACCGTGTTGCTGCTGTTACCACCGCGTCTCAGTGACTTTTACCGGTATGTTTTATTTAATCAAACCCTATTAGTGCTGTGTTACTTCCGTGTTGCTGCGGTATTACTGCCGCGTCACAGGCAGTGTTTGGAAAGAAATGTTAAGGTATGTTATTAAAACTTTAAAAAAGCTTTCTGTGTCCAGTCTTTCTTTGTTAATAACTCGCGTGCACACTTCCATGTTGCTGCGGTACTACTGCTGCGTCACAGGCAATGTTTAGAAAGACATGTTAAAGTATGTTATTAAAACTTTAAAAAGGCTTTCTGTGTAATGTCTTTCTTTGTAAAAAAACTCGTGTGCACGTGCGGCTTATAGTCCGGTGCGGCTTATATAAGAAAAAAAACTAAAATATCCCCGGATTTTAGCTGGTGCGGCTTATAGTCCGATGCGGTTTATAGTCCGGAAATTACGGTACTCCCGGAAGCCGTGTCAGAAAGCTCGGTGCACACTCACAATTGCGTGTACGTACTAAGTAGTACGGACCCGGCGCACTCCACGCTCTATTTCCATCAGTGCCGAATTTCAAGTGTGGGCTGTGACGTCAGCATTCTCGTAATTCGCGCGCTGGGCTTTCAGATACAGTTTTACGCTAATGCCACCCACAAACCTTCCCCTGGAATCCTTCCATTAAAATGAGTGGCCCGAGGAAAAGAAAGGTGGACACTGAGTGCCGAGTGTTAAAAAAGAGTGGACAATTTGGCTCGACCTACGTGTGTGAGCAGACGTTCAGCCACATGAACGTCAACAAAACCCGTCACAGATCTAGGTTAACGGACCGACACCTCGGCTCTATCCTAAGAATTACCACAACAAATTTTACTCCAGACCATGATGCACTAGCAAAAAAGGGAGCGCAAAAATATATTGATTTCTTTATTACTTTATGTAGATGTATTCTTTCACTGATTCTTCAAGATGATGTATTTGGTCACGTTTGCCGTTTGATGTGATTTCGCCTCATTAGATAGCCATCCCCTCCGTGAGTCGTCACCTTATCGTGGTGGAGGGGTTTGCGTGCCCCTATGATCCTAGGAGCCATGTTGTCTGGGGCTTCATGCCCCTGGTAGGGTCACCCATGGCAAACGGGTCCTAGGTGAGGGGCCAGACAAAGCACGGCTCATCAGCCCCTTATGATGAAAAAAATTAATGGATCACGTTTTCCCTCGCCCGGACGCGGGTCACCGGGGCCCCCCTCTGGAGCCAGGCCTGGAGGCGGGGCTCGAAGGCGAGCGTCTGGTGGCCGGGCCTTCGCCCATGGGGCCCGGCCGGGCTCAGCCCGAAAAGGAAACGTGGGTCCCCCTTCCCATGGGCTCACCACCTGTGGGAGGGGCCAAAGGGGTCGGGTGCATTGCAAGCTGGGCGGCGGCCAAAGGCAGGGACCTTGGCGGTCTGATCCCCGGCTGCAGAAGCTGGCTCTTGGGACATGGAATGTCACCTCTCTGGCTGGAAAGGAGCCCGAGCTGGTGTGCGAGGCAGAAAAGTTCCGACTAGATATAGTCGGACTTGCCTCCACGCACAGTTTGGGTTCCGGTACAAGCCCTCTCGAGAGGGGCTGGACTCTCTTCCACTCTGGAGTTGCCCACGGTGAGAGGCGTCGAGCAGGTGTGGGTATACTTATTGCCCCCCGGCTGGGCGCCTGCACATTGGGGTTCACCCCGGTGAACGAGAGGGTAGCCTCCCTCCGCCTTCGGGTGGGGGGACGGGTCCTGACTGTTGTTTGTGTCTATGCACCAAACGGCAGCTCAGAGTACCCACCCTTCTTGGAGTCCCTGGAGGAAGTGCTGGAGAGCGCTCCTTCTAGGGACTCCGTCGTTCTACTGGGTGACTTCAATGCTCACGTGGGCAATGACAGTGAGACCTGGAAGGGCGTGATTGGGAGGAACGGCCCCCCCCGATCTGAACCCGAGCGGTGTTCTATTGTTGGACTTCTGTGCTCGACACGGATTTTCAATAATGAACACCATGTTCAAACATAAGGGTGTCCATGTGTGCACTTGGCACCAGGACACCCTAGGCCGCAGTTCGATGATCGACTTTGTAGTCGTGTCATCGGATTTGCGGCCGCATGTTTTGGACACTCGGGCGAAGAGAGGGGCGGAGCTGTCAACTGATCACCACCTGGTGGTGGGTTGGCTCCGATGGTGGGGGAAGATGCCGGTCCGACCTGGCAGACCCAAACGTTCTGTGAGGGTCTGCTGGGAACGTCTGGCGGAATCCCCTGTCAGGAAGAGCTTCAACTCCCACCTCCGGCAGAGCTTTTCCCACGTCCCGGGGGAGGCGGGGGACATTGAGTCCGAGTGGACCTTGTTCCGCGCCTCCATTGTTGAGGCGGCCGACCGGAGCTGTGGCCGTAAGGTCATTGGTGCCTGTCGTGGCGGCAATCCCCGAACCCGCTGGTGGACACCGGCGGTAAGGGATGCAGTCAAGCTGAAGAAGGAGTCCTATCGGGCCGTTTTGGCCTGCGGGACTCCGGAGGCAGCTGACAGGTACCGGGTGGCCAAGCGGAACGCGGCTTCGGCGGTTGCTGAGGCAAAAACCCGGGCGTGGGAGGAGTTCGGCGAGGCCATGGAGAATGACTTCCGGACGGCTTCGAGGAAATTCTGGTCCACCATCCGGCGTCTCAGGAGGGGGAAGCAGTGCAACGTCAACACTGTTTACAGTGGAGATGGCGTGCTGCTGACCTCGACTCGGGACGTCGTGTGTCGGTGGGGAGAATACTTCGAAGACCTCCTCAATTCCACCGACACGCCTTCCATTGTGGAAGCAGGGCCTGGGGACTCTGAGGCGGACTCTCCAATCTCTGGGGTTGAAGTCACTGAGGTAGTTAAAAAACTCCTCGGTGGCAAGGCCCCGGGGGTGGATGAGATCCGCCCGGATTTCTTAAGGGCTCTGGATGTTGTGGGGCTGTCATGGCTGACACGTCTCTACAGCATCGCGTGGACATCGGGGACAGTGCCTCTGGATTGGCAGACTGGGGTGGTGGTTCCCCTCTTTAAGAAGGGGGACCGGAGGGTGTGTTCCAATTACAGGGGAATTACACTCCTCAGCCTCCCTGGTAAGGTCTATTCAGGGGTGCTGGAGAGGAGGGTCCGTCGGGAGGTCGAACCTCGGATTCAGGAGGAACAGTGTGGCTTTCGTCCTGGCCGTGGAACAGTGGACCAGCTCTTCACCCTCAACAGGATCCTCGAGGGTGCATGGGAGTTCGCCCAACCAGTCCACATGTGTTTTGTGGACTTGGAGAAGGCGTTCGACCGTGTCCCTCGGGAGGTTCTGTGGGGGGTGCTTCGGGAGTACGGGGTACCGAGCCAACTGATAAGGGCGGTTCGGTCCCTGTATCACCGATGCCAGAGTGTGGTCCGCATTTCCGGCAGTAAGTCGGATTCGTTCCCAGTGAGGGTTGGACTCCGCCAAGGCTGCCCTTTGTCACCGATTCTGTTCATCATTTTTATGGACAGAATTTCTAGGTGCAGCCGAGGCGTTGAGGGTGTCCGGTTTGGGGACCTCAGCATCGCGTCTCTGCTTTTTGCAGACGACGTTGTGCTGTTGGCTTCTTCAGGCCGTGATCTCCAGCTCTCACTGGAGCGGTTCGCAGCCGAGTGTGAAGCGGTCGGGATGAGGGTCAGCACCTCCAAATCCGAGTCCATGGTCCTCGATCGGAAAAGGGTGGAATGCCCTCTCCGGATCGGGGATGAGATCCTGCCCCAAGTGGAGGAGTTTAAGTATCTTGGGGTCTTGTTCACGAGTGAGGGGAGGATGGAGCGTGAGATCGACAGGCGGATCGGTGCAGCGTCGGCAGTAATGCGGACTCTGTACCGGTCCGTCGTGGTAAAGAGAGAGCTGAGCCAAAAGGCAAAGCTCTCAATTTACCGGTCGATTTACGCTCCTACCCTCACCTATGGTCACGAGCTATGGGTCGTGACCGAAAGAACGAGATCCCGGATACAAGCGGCCGAAATGAGTTTTCTCCGCAGGATGTCCGGGCTCTCCCTTAGAGATAGGGTGAGAAGTTCGGTCATCCGGGAGAGACTCGGAGTAGAGTCGCTACTCCTCCACGTTGAGAGGAGCCAGATGAGGTGGCTCGGGCATCTCATCAGGATGCCTCCTGGACGCCTCCCTGGGGAGGTGTTCCGGGCATGTCCCACCGGTAGGAGACCCCGGGGACGACCCAGGACGCGCTGGAGAGACTATGTCTCTCGGCTGGCCTGGGAACGCCTTGGGATCCCCCGGGATGAGCTAGATGAAGTAGCTGGGGAGAGGGAAGTCTGGGAGTCCCTCCTGAAGCTGCTGCCCCCGCGACCCGACCCCGGATAAGCGGAAGAAGATGGATGGATGGATGGATGGATAGATAGCCATATTTCATAAATCTGACCTGCAGGCGCTAAAGTGATGGAAACTATTATTCATAATAACAGTGTCGTATTTAATGAGAATCACTGATAGTAGTTTTTTGGTGAAATATTTTCTAATGCTGTTAATAAATGCATTTGTTTTCAAAAAGCTTTTTTTGAATATCCATGCTTTACTACCTACTAAAAGTAAATAGAATAGAATAGAATAGATCTTTATTTGTCATTGTCACATGTACAACGAAATTTAAAAAGTGCCAACCGATCCGCGCATGCGATAAAAAAGAAATAGAATAAATAGAATAAAAAGATAAAAAAAACAAGCTAAAAACCCACAGAAGAACATACACAGACATAATCATTTACGTTTAGCTGCATTCAATGTGACTACCGCTGTAGGGTAAAAACTGTTGGCGAATCTGCTAGTCCTCGACCTAATTAATCTGTAGCGTCTGCCTGATGGCAACAGTTCGAAAAGGGAGTGGCCAGGGTGGGAAGTGTCCTTCAGAACCTTTTATGCAATGACCTTTATATGTTATTTCTATTACTTCACACAAACACTACATCCATCTGCTCCTGGTTCAGCCTCAAAATTTAGAACCCAATTCGGCCCGCAAGTCATATAGTTTGCCCACCCCTGGTCTAAGATGTTCCGTGCAAAATGTTGTCTGTACTTTTCAACATTTATGTTGCCTTCACAGAAATGTAAGTCACCAATGCCATGGGAACTAATGCACCCCCATACCATCACAGATGCTGGCTTTTGAACTTTACGTTGATAACAGTCCGGATGGTCCGCTTCCTCTTTGGTCAGGAGGACCAGTGTTTCCAAAAACAATTTGAAAAGTTGACTCATCAGACCACAAAACACTTTTCTATTGTGCATCAGTCCATTTTACATGAGCTCGGGCCCAGAGAACCCGGCGGCGTTTCTGGATGTTGTTCATAAACGGCTTTTGCTTTGCATGGTAGAGTTTTAACCCGCACTTACTGATGCAGTGATGAACTGTATTTACTGACAGTGGTTTTCTGAAGTTTTCCTGAGCCCATTTAGTGACATCCTTTACACACTCATGTCGGTTTTTAAGGCAGTGCCGTCTGAGGGATCGAAGGTCACGGACTTGGCCGTGTCGCTTACGTGCAGTGATTTCACCAGATTCTCTGAACCTTTTGATGATAATAGGGACCGTAGATGTTGAAATCCCTAAATTCCTTGCAATTCTGCTTTGAGAAATGTTGGTCTTAAACTGTTCAACTATTTTCTCACACAGTTGTGGACAAAGTGATGAACCTCGCCCCATCCTTGCTTGTGAATGACTATGTTGTCCTTGTAGTGTATTCAATTGAATATGGGTTGAGAAGGATTTTGAAATCGTTGTATTTCGTTTTTATTTACATTGCAGGGGAGAAGTCGCCCAAGCAGACCCAGCTGAGCAAGAGGGGCTCGTGGTAGATGGGGAGATGTACGAGGTGGTGGACAGCTTCTGCTACCTTGGAGACATGCTTAACGCTGATGGGGGGGGTGGACCTAGCAGTGACCACAAGGGTGAGAAGCGGGTGGAAGAAATTCAGGGAACTCATGCCCTTCTTAAGATCTAGGGCCCCGTCCCTGAAGATGAGAGGCCAAGTGTACTCAGCCTGCGTCAGAAGTAGTATGACGTACGGAAGTGAGGCATGGGCCCTGAAAACAGAACACGAAGACAAACTAAACAGAGCAGAAATGAGGATGATCAGATGGATGTGTGGTGTGTCAATGAGGGAGGAAAAGACCAGTGCAGAGCTGAGAAAGAAGATGGGAGTGGAGGCCATAGTGGATGTAGTGAGGAGAGGCAGACTGCGATGGTACGGACATTTAATGAGTTATGTCGTATAACGTAGAGGGAACAAGACCCAGTGGCCGACCGTGGCAGCCGACATGAAGGCACTCGGCATCAACCACGAGATGGCCATGGACCGTTCCCGGTGGAAGAAAGCCATATTGAGAACCCAGTCCAACCCAGCGGCGCCTGGAAAGCGGACTTTAAACCGATGATGATGATTTTACACAATTTCCCAACTTCAACTGAATCCGGTTTGTAGTTCCACACACTTCAACCGATTCACTCCGTTCCACTTTTAACTTATTCCAAATATTAATGACACCGTTGCTCTCATTTCTTTCATTCAAAAAATTTTCCGTTTTCACAAAATGTACAAATTTCCGGCATATTTTTCCCAATTCATTCTTAATGGCACATTCAACATTTCACATTTACATCGTTCCAGTTTGAAATTCACATCATTCAACACATTCAAATCACATTGGGGACATTCCCAAACTTGCCAAATTTAAAAAAATCACATTTTCACGTTTAGAATTTGCGCAAAATTTCACAAAAACTCCATTTTCAGTTCTCATTTCTACATTTTTCAACCGATTCAACTCGTTCCAACTTTCAACTGTTCATCTTTTGCCCACTTACCAAAAATTCCAAATTTTCAGTTTTGAAATTCACACAAATCTTTCCAAAATGTAGTTTTTCCCATCTAATTTCTACATTTTTCAACCGATTCAACACATTCCTACTTTATTCACTTTGTTCACCTTATTCTTACCATATTCATCCCCTTCACCCCCACTTCCACTATGCTTACACAATTCAACTCTTGACCCCCACTTCCACAGTGTGGCGGCCATCTTGGATTGACCCTGAAGTGCCCCCGAAGGAACTCAGAGTGAACCAGAAGTGCCCCAAATAAACCGGAAGTGACCCAAATGAAACCGGAAGCGCCTAAATCAAACCGGAAGTAACCCAAATAAACCGGAAGTGACCTTTTTAAACCGAAAGTGACCCCAAATAAACCGGAAGTGACCTCCGCTAAACCGGAAGTGCCCTAAATTAAACAGGAAGTGCCCCAAATCAAACCGAATCGAAAGTGACCCAAATAAACCAGAAGTGACCTTTTCATACCGGAAGTGACCACAAATAAACCGGAAGTGACCTCCAGTAAACCGGAAGTGACCTTTTTAAACTGGAAGTGACCCCAAATAGACCGGAAGTGAACTCAGCTAAATCGGAAGTGACCCCAAATAAACCAGAAGTGACCTCTGCTAAACCGGAAGTGACCTAAATTAAACCGAAAGTGCCCCAAATAAACCGGAAGTGACCTTATTTCAAGAAGTGCCCTAAATGAAACCAGAAATTATCTAAATTTAAAATGTGCTCTAACTTTTACAATTTTTGTCCGATTCAACCCGTTTAAACTTTTGAACTCCAAAGTGAACCTCTTGAACCCGTAGTTTTCGTTTCGTTGCAAATTTCAAAACTTTTTGACGCAATTTTTTTTTCAAATTCCCAGTCACATTTTTCAACCCGTTCCAACTTTCAACTGTTCATCTTTTGCCTACCTATTCGACAACTTTCAACTTACCAAAAATTCCACGGCAAATTCTCCAAAATTTAGTTTTTCACTCATAATTTCTGCATTTTTTAACCAATTCAACCCGTTCCAACTTTTAACTGTTCATATTTTGCCTACCTATTCAACAAATTCACACTTACCAAAAATTCCACATTTTCAATTTTGAAATTCAACCCAAATTCTCCAAAATTTTGTTTTCTACATTTCTCAAGTAATTCAACTCGTTCAAACATCATTCTGCAGCATTCCCCAAGAAGTCATTCAGTTTCTTAGCCTTCACACGCAATTTCTCCAGAAATTGCTTTTTCTAATTTCAATGTGTTATTATCTGCAGTATTTATTAAGGCGTTATCATTGGTTTTTGGCTGTGGAACAAATTAAACATATTACAGTGTATTCTCATGGAAATATTTGATCCCAAACACGACTATTTCAACATAAGACGTAGATCCCGAAAGCAATTAAATTTACATGTAGAGGTTTGACTGTAGTTAATAGTGTAACTTGTGTGTGAAGGCCTCAACTTTTATGTATCACAATAAGATGTTCAAAAAGTGAAACACTAAATACTTTCTAGATTAGGGGTGGGCAAACTTTTTGACTCGCGGGCCGAACTGGGTTCTAAATTTGTACCGGAGGGCCGAACCAGGAGCAGATGGATGTAGTGTTTGTGTGAAGTAATATAAGCGACCTGTAAAGGTCATTGCATAAAAGATTTTGGCCTTTAGTAGGTAGTAAAGCATGGATATTCCAAACAAGTTTTTTGAAAACAAATGCATTTATTAACAGCATTAAAAAAAATAAAAATAATTCACTAAAAAACTGCTATCAGTGATTCTCATAAAATACGACACTGTTATTATGAATAACAGTCTCCATCACTTCAGTGCCTGCAGGTCAGATTAATGAAAGATGTTTATCTTATGAGATCACATCAAACAGCAAACATTCTGACCAAATATATCATCTTGAAGAATCGGTGAAAGCATACATCCAAATAAAGTAATCAAAACGGCAACACGGTGAGGGGTATCTGAACATCAGAGCAGAGTTTTAACTCACAAACACCTGGTAACAGAGGTGAGGAAACGGGAAACACTTCCTTAAAGTAAGCCTTAAGAACTTTACAGGTTAAGATTAGTCGCAAACAGGTGGTGCATCAATGTCCTTGAGCATCCTGCATTGTTTGAAAATGAGAATGGTCGCTAGTTTCAATCCCTGCTATGTGTACAAATCATATTCAAAATGCATTTTTTTACAACAAACTTGAGAGCCTCCCCTTCATTTTCAGTGGGAACAGTGTTGTTGGTCTCCCTTTTTTGCGAGTGCATCATAGTCTGGAGTAAAATTTGTTGTGGCAATTCTTAGGAGAGATCCGTTTACCTCGATCTGTGACGGGTTGATGTGGCTGAACGTCACGTCGCGTACGTCGAGCCAAATTGGCCACTCTTTTAACATTCGGCACTCACTTCTTTTCTTCGGGCCACTCATTTTAATGGAAGGATTCCAGGGGAAGGTTTGTGGGTGGCTTTAGCGTAAAACTGTATCTGAAAGCTCAGCGAGCGAATTACAAGAATGCTGTCGTCACAGCCCACGCTCTAAATTCGGGACTGATACAAATAGAGCGCAAGTGCGCCATGTCCGTACTACTGAGTACGTACGTACACGCACTTGTGAGTGTGCACCGAGCTTTCTGACACGGCTTCCGGTAGTAAATGCGCAGGCGAGCGGTTCCCCATCTACTGGGGAAACGCAGTCATTGCAGGCAAAATGACAAAAAAAAAAGTTTAATAATACAATTAATTCAGGGTTGGCGGGCCGGATTAAACGGTCCCGTGGGCCGGATGTGGCCCGCGGGCCGTAGTTTGCCCACCCCTGTTCTAGATGCACTGTGAATTTATGAGAAGGTGTCTGGAAGCATACCAACCTGCCTGAGAAGTATTAGGTCTTGCATGATGAAGGCAATGTAAAACAGCGAGGCAAAACAGTTCAAGAAGTTGAACTAAGGAGAAAAACATAAGCCTTAATTTAAAAACAACAGCTTTTATATGTATAAACTGGAATCAAATTCCTTGTTATATACACACATAGTACATACAGTGGGGCAAAAAATTTAGTCTGCCACCAATTGTGCAAGTTCTCCCACTTAAAAGATGAGCGATGCCTGTAATTGTCATCATAGGTACACTTCAACTATGAGAAACAAAATAAATAAAAAAAAATCAAGAAAATCACTTGTCTGATTTTTAAAGATTTTATTTGCAAATTATGGTGGAAAATAAGTATTTGGTCAATAACAAAAGTTCATATCAATACTTTGTTATATACCCTTTGTTGGCAATGACAGAGGTCAAATGTTTTCTGTAAGTCTTCACAAGGTTTTCCACCCACTTTGCTGGTATTTTGGCCCATCATTCCTCCATGCAGATCTCCTCCAGAGCAGTGATGTTTTGGGGCTGTTGCTGGGCCACAATGGCCAAGACTAGAAAGCTTGCAAAGGACACCAGAAAAAAAAATGTAGACCTGCACCAGCCAGGGAAGACTAAATCTGCAATAGACAAGCAACTTGGTATGAAGATCAACTGTGGGAGCAATTATTAGCAAATGGAAGTCATACAAGACCACTGATAATCTCCCTCAATCTGGGGCTCCACGCAAAATGATAACAAGAACGGTGAACAAAAATTCCAGAAACACACAGGGGGGACCTAGTGAATGACCTGCAGAGAGCTGGGACCAAAGTAACAAAGACTACCATCAGTAACACACTACATCGCCAGGGATTCAGTGCCAGACGTGTCACTCTGCTTAAGCCAGTACATGTCCAGGCCCATCTGAAGTTTGCTAGACAGCATTTGAATGATCCAGAAGAGGATTGGGAGAATGTCACATAGTCTGATGAAACCAAAATAGAAGTCTTTGGTAACATTGCATCCAAAGAACACCATACCTACTTTGAAGCATGGGGGTGGAAACATCATGCTTTGGGGCTGATTTTCTGCGAGGGGACCAGGACGACTGATCTGTGGAAAGGAAAGAATGAATGGGGCCATGTATCGTGGGATTTTGAGTGAAAACCTCCTTCCATCAGCAAGAGCATTGAAGATGAAACGTGGCTGGGTCTTTCAGCATGACAATGATCCCAAACACACCTTACGGGCAAGAAAGAAGAACATACACAGACATAATCATTTTCTTTTAGCGGCATTCAATGTGACTACCGCTGTAGGCTAAAAACTGTTGGCGAATCTGCTAGTCCTTGACCTAATTGATCTATAGCGTCTGCCTGATGGTAACAGTTCGAAAAGGGAGTGGCCAGGGTGGGAATTGTCCTTCAGAATGTTCTGTGTTTTTTTGAGACAGCGGGTTCTGTGTAGGTCTTCCAGTGTGGGGAGAGGGCAGCCAATGATCTTCTGTGCTGTGTTGATGACCCCTTGGAGCTTTTTCCTCTAAGCAGCAGTGCAGCTGGAGTACCAAACACATATACAGTATGTTAAAGTGCTCTCTATGGAGCAGCGATAGAAGGACACCAGCAGTCTTTGTGTAATGCTGTGCCTCCTCAGCACCCTTAGGAAGTAGAGTCTCTGCTGGGCATTTTTTAGCAGCTCAGAGGTGTTCACACTCCAGGTGAAGTCCTCCTCGATGTGGACTCCCAGGTAGCGGAAGGAGGACACCCTCTCCACACAGACCCCGTTGATAATAACTGGTAGAATGTCCGTTTTATTTTTCCTCCTAAAATCAATGACCAGTTCTTGGGTTTTAGCCGTGTTTAGGAGCAGATTGTTCTCTCCGCACCACTCCGATAGCTGCACCACTTCGTCCCTGTAGGCAGACTCATCCCCCTTTGAGATGAGCCCCACCACGGTGGTGTCATCCGCAAATTTCACGATGGTGTTGCTGCGGTGGGCGGGGGTGCATGTATGTGTGTAGAGCGTGTAAAGCAGTGGGCTCAGTACGCAGCCCTGTGGGGAGCCGGTACCAAGACTGAGAGGTGTGGATGTATGACGGCCCACTCTCACCCTCTGGCTGCGACCCGTCAGGAAGCTCTTAATCCACCTGCAAGTATTGTGTGGAAGTCCCAGGCCCCCCAGTATGTCCACCAGTCTGTGGGGGAGGATGGTGTTAAAAGCAGAGCTAAAATCCACGAAGAGCATCCGCACATAGCTACCCGGCTGCTCCAGGTGAGACAGTGCAGCGTGGAGGGCTGTAGCTACTGCGTCCTCTGTGGATCTATTTGCCCTGTAGGCAAACTGGTGGGGGTCAAAACCTCTGAACAGGAGTGATGTGATGTGACCCCGTACCAGCTTTTCAAAGCACTTCATCACCACCGGGGTGAGTGCGACTGGCCGGTAGTCATTAAGGCTGGTGATGTGGCGTTTCTTGGGCAGGGGGACTATAGTGGAGGATTTTAAACAGGATGGGACGGTGGACTCGGTAAGGGACTGGTTGAAAATCTTTGTGAAGACTCCAGCCAGCTGATCTGCGCAGTCCTTCAGGACACGCCCAGTGACGCCGTCAGGACCCGCAGCCTTCCTCGAGTTGATGGTCCGCAGCGTGCGCCTCACCTCGTGCTCCTTCACTGTGAGGGTGAAGCTGCTGCGGACTGTGGGATGTGATGTGGCCGCTTCAGGTGGCTCGGACTCGAACCGGGCAAAGAAGTTATTAAGGACCTCTGCCAGTGAGGCGTCCCCTTCAGCAGCTCCGATGGTGGTTCTGTAGTTGGTGAGATGCTGGACTCCCTGCCACACCTGCTTGCTGTTGTTGCTGTCCAGGTGATCCTCAATCCTCTTCTTATAGGCAAGCTGGGCCTCTCTGATGCCTCTCCTCAGGTTGGCTCTGGCTGTGCTGTAGAGAGCCCCGTCCTCAGACCTGAGGAACAGGGCGGTGTCCCTCTCCTCCAGCAGCCGAAGGACCTCCCGAGTAAACAACACAAAAAAAAAATAGAAACAAGAAGGCACAAACAATGAATAAATAAGAGTGATGAATAAATAATAAATAAACAAATAACATAAATAAGAGGAGCAAAAATGGAGCAAGTGTGCATACAGCAGAAAGTCAGAATATAGCGCAAAAGTACAGGACGCTACGCAGAAGGGGGGAGAGAGTTCAGGATCCTACCAGCCTGGAGCATGAAGCTGTTGGTGAGTCTGGTGGTGCGGGAGCGCAGGCTCCTGTACCTCTTCCCAGAGGGCAGAAGATCAAATAAAGAGTGAGCGGGGTGACTCACATCACTCACAATCGTGGTCGCCTTGCGGGTGAGATGAGAGGTGTAAATGTCCTTCAGGGAGGGGAGTGAAGTACCAATAATCTTACCAGCCGTGTTCACTATGCGCTGCAGGGCCTTCATGTTGTATTCAGTGCAGCTACCACCCCAAACAGCGATACAACTGGAGAGGACGCTCTCAACGGTGCCACGGTAGAATGTAGTCATGACGGCCGGAGGAGCACTTGCTCGCCTGAGTTTCCGCAGGAAGTACAGGCGGCGCTGAGCTTTCTTCGCCAGTGATGCGGTGTTGGTGGACCAGGAGAGATCCTCACTGATGTGCACCCCCAGGAACCTGGTGCTGCTCACTCTCTCCACCACAGCACCGGTCAGCGGCAGGTGTTGGGTGTGACCCTTCCGGAAGTCAACAACAATCTCCTTGGTCTTGTTGACGTTCAGCAGGAGGTTGTTGTCCCTGCACCACGTGGTCAGAAGGTCAACCTCCAACCTGTATTGAGTCTCGTCGCCCTTGGTGATGAGACCCACCAGAGTCGTGTCGTCAGCAAATTTCACTATGCGGTTGTTGCTGTAGGTTGCAGTGCCGTCATGCGTCAGCAGGGTGAAGAGCAGCGGACTGAGCACGCAGCCTTGGGGGGCCGCCTGCTTAAACATTTCCCAGTCAGTAGTGCCAAAGCAGTCTCGAAGCGCATCAGAGGCACCCTCAGGTCACACCCTTACCCGCTTGCGAACCGGCCTGGATGCTTTCACCATTTGTCTGTATGCGGGCAAAAGCATAACAGTGAGATGGTCAGAAAGTCCAGGATGGGGGAGGGGGGCGGCTTTGAAAGCTCCTTTATGTGTAGAGTAGACCAGGTCCAGGAAGCTGTCACCACGTGTTGGAAAATTAACAGGCTGGTGAAGCCTCGGAAAAACAGACTTCAGGTTAGCATGATTAAAATCCCCAGCGAAGATGGTGAAACCGTCAGGGTGCGCCGTCTGTTGTTCACTGACAGCCTGGTACAGTTCACTAAGAGCCGCGATCCTGTCGCCTTCGATGTTGGAAGGCGGGATGTATACCGTGACTAGCAGAATCGCAGTAAATTCCCTCGGCAGGTAAAAAGGACGGCACTTAATGATCACAAACTCCGCCAGTGGCGAGCAGTGCTTGCATACCACTACAGAGTCCCGGCACCATTCGTCACGGATGTAGACGCATATTCCACCTCCTCGCGATTTTCCCCCTTTTACAATGGCCCGGTCCGCCCGATAGCACGCTAGCCGCTCCAGATGCACAGCATAGTCCGGAATGTTAACAGTCAACCAAGTCTCAGTGAACACGAGCACACAGCAGTTACGCACTGTCCGGTTCGTAGATCTCAGCAGGCGAATGTAATCCATTTTGTTGTCCAGCGATCAAACATTCACCAGAAGAATGGAAGGCACGGCCGGGCGAGCTGGGTTGGCCGCCAGCCTGGCCCAGACGAGCTGGGTTGGCCGCCAGCCTGGCCCAGACGCCTCCGCGCTTATTTTGTCTCTCATAGTTGAACTGTACCTATGATGAAAATTACAGGCATCTCTCATCTTGTAAGAGGGAGAACTTGCACAATTGGTGGCTGACTAAATTATTTTTTGCCCCACTGTATATTTGTACAGTGCCAAAGTATTCGGCCCCCTTGAACCTTTCAACATTTCGCCACATTTCAGGCTTCAAACATAAAGATATCAAATTTAAATTTTTTGTCAAGAATCAACAACAAGTGGGACACAATCGTGAAGTGGAACGAAATTTATTGGATAATTTAAACTTTTTTAACAAATAAAAAACTGAAAAGTGGGGCGTGCAATATTATTCGGCCCCTTTACTTTCAGTGCAGCAAACTCACTCCAGTTCAGTAAGGATCTTTGAATGAGAAAACAAAACAAACTCCGGCCGAATCGGCCACTACAGGTTAGTTAAATGCCATGTCATAGAAATGTGTCTTTAAACGTGTCTTAAATGTTTCTACTGAGGTAACAGTCCTAATATCCATTGGTAGGGCATTCCAAAGCTCTGGAGCCCGGATAGAAAATGCTCTAGACCCTGCAGACATTTTCTTGGCCCTCGGTGTCGCTAAAAGGGTAGCGTTTTGCGAACGAAGGTTACGAGACGGAACATAAGAAACAACTAGGTCGACGAGATATGAAGGCGCTAAGCCATGCAGTGATTTATAGGTTAATAGAAGAACCTTGAAGTCACATCTTAAATGGACCGGGAGCCAATGTAAGTTGGCTAATATTGGGGTAATGTGATCAAATTTTCTTGTCCGTGAGAGCAGCCTTGCAGCAGCATTTTGTACTAACTGTAGACTTTTGATGCGGGACTTAGGAAGACCAGAGAATAGTACATTACAGTAGTCCAGGCGCGACGTGACGAACGCATGTATAATAGTTTCGGCATCACCGGTCGAGAGGATCGGACGAATCTTTGCAATATTACGAAGGTGAAAAAACGCAAATCTGGTTATATTCTTAATGTGCTTTTGAAAGGAGAGAGTTTGGTCAAACATTACCCCGAGATTAGTTACAGTATCGCTCTGAGTGATAGTACGGTTATCTATAGTTATAGCGGTTTCCTTGAACAAGTGTTGAAAACGAGTTGGACCAATTATCAACATCTCAGTTTTATCTGGGTTAAGACGAAGGAAGTTGAGAGACATCCATTGCTTGATCTCCGCAAGGCATGCCTCAAGATTACAACAATCCCGCGGATCTGTCATCGATAACGGCATATATAGACAAGAAGAAAGCCATTTCTCAAAGATATCCATAAAAAGTCTCGTTTAAAGTTTGCCACAAGCCACCTGGGAGACACACCAAACGTGGAAGAAGGTGCACTGGTCAGATGAAACCAAAATCGAACTTTTTGGCCACAATGCAAAATGATATGTTTGGCGTAAAAGCAACACAGCTCATCACCCTGAACACACCATCCCCACTGTCAAACATGGTGTTGGCAGCATCATGGTTTGGGCCTGGTTTTCTTCAGCAGGGACAGGGAAGATGGCTAAAATTGATGGGAAGATGGATGGAGCCAAATACAGGACCATTCTGGAAGAAAACCTGTTGGAGTCTGCAAAAGACCTGAGACTGGGTTGGAGATTTATCTTCCAACAGGACAATGATCCAAAACATAAAGCCAAATCTACAATGGAATGGTTCACAAATAGATGTATCCAGGTGTTAGAATGGCCAAGTCAAAGTCCAGACCTGAATCCAATCGAGAATCTGTGGAAAGAGCTGAAGACTGCTGTTCACAAACGCTCTCCATCCAACCTCGCTGAGCTCGAGCTGTTTTGCAAGGAAGAATGGGCAAGAATTCCAGTCTCTCGATGTGCAAAACTGATAGAGACATACCCCAAGCGACTTGCAGCTGTAATTGCAGCAAAAGGTGGCGCTACAAAGTATTAGCGCAAGGGGGTCGAATATTGCACGCCCCACTTTTCAGTTTTTTATTTGTTAAAAAAGTTTAAATTATCCAATAAATTTCGTTCCACTTCACGATTGTGTCCCACTTGTTGTTGATTCTTGACAAAAAATTAAAATTTTATATCTTTATGTTTGAAGCCTGAAATGTGGCGAAATGTTGAAAGGTTCAAATACGAATACTTTCCCAAGGCACTGCATGTATATCAATGTCAATGTAATTGATTATTTAAAATTTCATACATACGACTAATACTTTGAGGACCAAGTGATTCTGATATGAAGACTCAAGCCTGTGGTTTTCTAGAAAAAAAACACAGGGAAGAGATTTTAATACATTACATAACATTACATTTCCATGGCAATTTTTCTCTGAACAATTCAATCATGGGCCAAAATTACATTTTAATGAGGCAAGCCCTGTTTTTTCTATCAAAAATATCTTATCAGTATGGATGTAGAATTATCTAAAGTTTACAGTTGCATCTGTATTGATGTTGTTGGGAAAAATATACTTTTTATATTATCATTAGATTCTATGTATCTACGTATGTGTGCAATATCTTCCACAGTATGTGACAGTTCGACCTCGTGATCATGACTTGGGAGCATGTGGCTGGCTAAGGAGCACATGACTGGAGTCATGAGTCACGCTATACAGCAAACTCCTTAGTTAGCTAGTCATGACCAGATCATGAGTTTATTATGAGATGGCTGAAGCAGACAAATGTCTTATTTAGGTAAAAGTCATGAGTACGCCACGAGACGTATGCATCCCATATGCACTAAGACTACGTCTTTGTTAAGATAAAGTCATGAGACGACCATACTGCTCTATTCAATAATAGCATCCCTGTTGTTCTGAAGGCATGAGATGTAATCATGAGATGTCCTTGCTGTTTGAGAGACTATGCATTTATGTAAACTCCCCCCATTGTTGTTCCTCAATAAAAGGCACGACCAAACTGACCTCTGCTTGAGTCCCCTCCCATCTTTAAAGGATATTTTGAGTTCAAGGTGACATTCAACATGATATATGACAACATACGTAGTGTCAAGTGACATGGTGGTACGAGATAGTGTAAAATTAGGTATTGAATTTGGCCCAGGCACATTGGCTATCCCAAAACATGTAGTAGTTCAAAATTCCACCAGGAGATGGTGTTAAAGCTTGACATAGGGGTGACCTGATGGAAATTAACAAATCTAATAAATTAAATTGTTAGCAATTGGGAGGACACGACCTGCTCAAACACATAGCAACGCACGATTTTGGTATATGAGTTTGCTATGCCATAATTTTAAGATGCAACAGCTTGAGCAATATCAATATATGTGTTTAAGTTGGAGGAACCCATTATTGTGTTAAGTACTATTATGTGTTGAGATTGATCTTTATTAGACAAGATATATGTGATTCATGTTGCAATGTTTTGTCCAACCTGTATTTAACATTGGTGTTCCATCCATACCTAAATGTATTAAGTTGAGAGGAGACATTAGGGGCTAATACTAAAAGAAAGAACGAGCAAAACAGGAAACATCTGTTTCCGGTGATTGCTGCTTGAAGCAAGGTTGCCAAGACAACCAGTGGTTTCCAGCTGGCCTGGACAGGGATCAGCTAAGGAACATTCTCGAAGCTTCCAGAAACTCCAAGCCACCTCACGTGCCGGTGAGGTAATTCCGATGAGGTAATGCCAGAAGCCTATAAATAGGTTGCCCGGACACAGAGCGGGCGCGCTTCTTCCTCGTCAGGGCGAGGGCCGTGACGCTGCCCGGAGTAAAAGAACGAAGATGGATTTTTCATTCTTTTTGAGATTGAACCAAAATCTACTAAGATGAATTTCCTGAGTCTTCGAATTGGACTTTGTCAAATTTTAAGCTTAGAGGAAGGCAGAGGAGACAGCCGCTCCGGGCAGAAAGGGGAAGATGCCAATTTTACTTTTTTGGCTAGGCTCCTCACGGCCAGACCTTTCCTCTTTTTTAAACAGAATTCGGATTTTGGAACAAAGGAGAGCCGATCACTCGACTTGTTCAACCAAATAGGATTTTAGACCTTTAGTCTCCTCTTTCGTTCTGTGTGGGTGAGTCTTGTTTTTTTCGACTTGTAATTCTTTTTCTTGCTTAATCATTAAATCTCTTCTTAAGCCTTAATTCGGTATCGATTATTTCGTATTAACTATGTTGAGCATGGTTTTATATGCGGTAATTACAACTTTAAAATGTCTTTATTTCCCTATCATAGTCATTCTTTAAATCTGTTCAATTCTTTTTAAAGTGAAGACAGCTTTAATCCTTAACATCAGGAATTGTCAGATCTGGTTCGAAGTAGTTATCTTGAGCTCAGCTAGGGCGAGGGCGCTCTAGTAAATTAACGAATCCTTGAGGTCTTAACAAAGACATCTAAAAATATCCGTAACGTAATACCAGCATCAAACAACCGAAGGGAGCCATCATTATGGCGCGGTCATTTCGACGACTCGCCTCGAATTGAGTTACTCGGCTCGCGCGTCGGATGACTTGAGAGGGGTTGGCGTCATATAGAAATTAGATTGATTCTGGTAGAATTAATTTAACTCGGGTGGTCAGCTACGGACGAGTCCCTTTGCCCCGGCTTATTGAACCCGTTACTGGGGAGCCGGAGGCACTTTAATAAAAAGTGCGCGTTTGACAGTAGATATACTATATTATGTAAATCTATCTTAAAACGTTGTAAACAGCCACACTTGCTGTGTGTCTGGTTTACGCCCTTCTGCAGAAGTCGTTTGCCATTGAAGACATCTCCTGCCTCTGTGAGATTCTTTTCAGATAAATGTTGTGAACCCAACATATGTCATGGAAAGATCACAGTATTGCAGTAAGATGCACGGTATGGCAGGAATATTCACATGGTCTGCATTTTCCCACAGGTTTACATATAAACATTTGGGGTGTAACGATTCATCGATACACATCGATTAATCGATATAATGCTCTACGATTTATTGGCATCGATGCTAAACGTAAACATCGATTTATATCGCCGTGTTTGACCTCGGACATTAGACGCGACTTTATTTTGAAATCCAGTTCATTGTTGCTTGCTTCCTCTTTCCGGGAGCAGTACGCGGCGTGTTGTGTTGTGAGCAGAGCAGGCACGTGAAAGGGGAGCCGACAACTACGCGGCTCCTGGGCTGGTGCTATGGCTAGTGTCCAAGAAGACGAGGAAATTCGCTCCCCTTTGGGCTTCAAGACATTCGTTTGGAAGCACTTTGGATTCCAAAGAAAAGATGGCTCAACGGACAATTAAAATTATTGTAAATAAATAGTTCAGTAATGCACTTTAAAGTTAATGGTATTACAAAAAAAGAAAGAATATTCATTTTTCTTTACTTATATGAGAAAAAATATAGGAATTTGATAAAGTTCAGTGTTAAAATAAGCACTTTGTATACTACAATACTCTTGTAATTTCCTAAATAAGTCGGGGTGATGTGCAGGAAAAGGCTCTGTCACCGAAGGATTTGAGTTTGGATTTTGGGACTGTCAGACGTGAAGTATTGGAGGATCGGAGGGGACGGTTGGGGCAGTAGGGGACAAGGAGGTCGGATAGGTAAGTGGGAGCCAGGTGGTGAAGGGCTTTGAAGGTGAGGAGGAGTATCTTGAAGATGATACGCTCCTTCATGGGGAGCCAGTGAAGAGAGTGGAGAACAGGAGGGATGTGTTCACGGGACCGGGTGTGGGTAAGGAAGCGGGCAGCAGAGTTTTGGACTAGTTGAAGTCGATGGAGTGAGTGAGCAGTGATTCCAGTGAGAAGGGAGTTGCAGTAATCAAGCCGGGATGAGATGAAGGCGTGGATGAGAGATTCAGCGGCAGGGAGAGAAAGGCAGTGCCGGATTTTAGCAATGCGTCGGAGGTCGAAGTAGGAGGTCTTGACAACTGAGCTAACATGAGGTTGAAAGGACAGTGTGGGGTCAAAAATAACGCCAATATTGCGTGCCAGAGGGGAGGGAGTGATGTTTGAGGAGTCGATGGTGAGTGTGATGGATCCAGTTTTGTTAAGGGAGGATTTAGTGCCTATGAGGAGGAGCTCTGTTTTGTCACTGTTGAGTTTGAGAAAGTTGTGGGTCAGCCATGCTTTTATTGTAGAGATGCAGGTTTCAAAATGAGTGAGGGAAGGGTTACGGGTTGGTGTCGTACGTATGTAGATCTGGGTGTCATCAGCGTAGCAGTGGAAGTCCAGATTGAGTTTGCGGATGACAGTACCAAGGGGAAAGAGGTAACAGATGAATAGGAGGGGGCCAAGAACTGAGCCTTGGGGGACCCCTTGTGTAACTGGGGAGAGGATGGATGTGTGACCGGAGAGAGAGATGAACTGGTTTCTGTTGGTGAGGTAGGAGGTGAGCCAGTCGAGTGCAGTGCCCTCAACACCTAGTTGGCGCAGCCTTTGGAGGAGGATGGAATGGTTCACAGTGTCAAAGGCTGCACTAAGGTCAAGTAGTAGTAGGATGTTGAGGGCACCAGAGTCTGCAGAAATGAGAAGATCGTTGGTGACTTTGACTAGAGCTGTTTCAGTGCTGTGAAGTGGGCGGAATCCGGACTGGAAGGGTTCATAGAGGTTGTTGGACTGGAGATGGGTGTGGAGTTGGGCGGAGACAATGCGTTCTAGGGTTTTGGAAAGGAATGAAAGGTTGGAGATGGGACGGTAGTTGGAGAGGTTGAGTGGGTCCAAGGTGGGCTTTTTGAGGATGGGGGTGATGGCAGCAAGTTTATAGACAGTGGGAAAGTGGCCAAGGGATAAAGACTGATTAAAAAGGGTGGTGAGGTGGGGGAGGAGGACAGGGAGGCAGGCCTTAGTTAAGGTCGTTGGAAGACGGTCGAGAGAGCAGGTGGTTGTCTTGGATGAGGTAATGATGTCTAGGATAGTGGAGGAGTCGACAAGGGAGAAGGCAGTGAGAGAGGGGAAGGGAGGGAGGTCAGGGAAGGGGGGCAGGAGGGCAGGGGAGGTGGGGGAGGAGGAGTTATTGATGGTGTCGGTCAGAGAACTGTTGATTTGGGCGATTTTGTTGTTAAAGTTGACAAGGAAGGAGTTACAGAGGGCGGGTGAGGAGGGTGGCTTGGTGACCGGTGGCTGGAGCAATTTGTTGACAGTGGAGAACAGTATGCGGGGGTTTCGGTTGGTGTAATTAATGAGAGATGAGAAGTAAGCAGATTTGGCAGCAAGAAGAGCATCACGATAGGAGGAGATGTGTTGTTTAAAGGTTTCAGCATGGACGGTGAGGCGGGTTCTTTTGTAGAGGCGTTCGAGTTGACGGCCAGTTTGTTTCATGGTGCGGAGTTCCGGTGTGTACCAAGGGGCAGAGTTAGTGAATGTAACAGAGGAAGTTTTCCAGGGGGCTAGGGAATCAAGGGAGTCAGAAAGGATGTTGTTGAGCGTGGTGGCAAGGTCGTCAGGGGAGGAAGAATTGGGGTCGGAAGGAAGAGCAGAGGATAAGAGCTGGCAAAGCGTGATTGGGTTTACAGTCTTGATGTTGCGGTAGGAGATGGTGCGTTTTGTGGATTTATGAGGCGAGGGTAGAGGGGCAGAGAAGAGGATGCCGAGATGATCTGACAGTGGAAAGGTGAGAGGACGGGGGTTGGATGTGAGTGGAAAGGAGGAGCATACTATATCCAGGGTGTGGCCTTTGGTGTGGGTGGGGAAGTTGATGTGCTGGGTGAGATGAAAGCAGTCCAGAAGGGAGATGAAGTCAGACGTCAGTGAAGCAGTTGGCTGGTCGATGTGGATGTTGAAGTCACCGATTAGTAGGAGGCGATAGGAGACTGAGGATACGATGGTGAGAAGTTCAGAGAGTTCAGAGAGAAAAGACGGATGAGACTTGGGGGGGGCGGTAGATAAGAACAGCAGTAGTAGAGTTGGGGAGGGAAAAAGCGAGATATTCAAAGGATGAAATAGATGGGAGGTTGAGGTCCAATTCAGTGATGGATAGGGACCGCTTATGGAGGACAGCAATACCACCTCCTTGCCCAGAGAGGCGGGGTTTGGCGATGTAGCTGTAATTAGACGGAGTGGCTTGGTTGAGAGAAAAATAGTCCAGGGGCTGTTGCCATGTTTCACAGAGAAGGAGCAGATCCAAATTATTGTCCAATATTAGTTCGAAAATAACTAGTGATTTGTTGGAGAGGGAGCGACAGTTCAGCAGTGCGACGGAGATGGATGAAGGAGCGGGGGTGGGGGAGTGGAGATTGTTGAAGTTGACAGTACGGAAGGTGGGGATGACGGGGGGGCGAGAGTTAGTCCAGAAAGAGGGGATGGGTGAGCCATCAGGGAAATGTCGTTTAAAAGATAGTCCGGAGCTACGGTGGATGTAGCGGCGACGGCGGAGGATCCCAGCCTTGCTGGCAGCTGAGGCAGCAGCAGCAGGGAGACGGTGATTATTGTTGAAATGATGAAGATCAGCAGCAGTGTAGACAAATGGACGAGAAGTTATTGGAATGGAAGCCCGGAGTAGCAGAAGTGATAGTTCATGCAGGAGATGCGACGTCACAGCAGCATGGAATAATCCAGAAAAAATGGAAAAAACGGCTAGTAGCTGGTTAACTAGAAGTTGGTAGGCAGTGAAATGCATGGAAGCAGCAGTGGACCGAGTCGTGATGTTGGTGGAGTGGGTGGTGGTGTTGGTCAATCCCGACTGTACCCGTGCAAACGGCACGCCCCAGTGTGTCATGGCGGCACACAGCCGAGCCACGACCGGCGAGCTCGCAGCGAGCGGGTGCTCCCCCCGAGGACGCCGGCCAAGTGGCCAGCAAGTTGGGTTGGAGCCGTTTGCCGAGCCAAGAGCAAGCAGCTACAGGCTCAGAGCCGGGAGGTAGGAGGGTCCGGTTGTGGGTTGGCTAGCTGGCTAGCGTAGCTCGTAGTCAGAGGGAACGGGATCGGAGAGGTGCGAGCAGAGCTCCAGCGATACGCGGTGGGCAGGAGAAAAGGCGAGAAAAATAAAACAAAAAAACGGGCACACTTAAAACGGGAAACACAAAACAGACAGGGGACAAACAAATAGATGACACGGTTCGGGGTAGAAGCGGCAGTCAACAGTCCAGACGCCAGCGTTGCTCTAACCCGGAAGACAAGAAAAGGGGGCGGGCGGGTACAACTGTGTTGATAAGGAGTCATCACGCTCACTGTTAGGGTAGTGCTCACTCTAACTTATTTTGCGAGAACCACACTGGAGACAAGTTAGTCGTTTCAAACACCTGCAGGCGGAGAGTTCACTCGTCGCTGTGCTTACAGCGATGGTCGAATGAAGTCTCACTCAGGCCTCATCAGGTACATATTTATTGAGAAGAAACACAGTGGGGTTGAAAGTGGGGGTGTGGGAACACAGGATGGGGTGAAGCCGCTCCCCTGCTGATCAATGCATAGCAGGGGGCCTTTTACGACTTTGTGGAAACAAAGCAACTTTGATTGCTTCCTCTGCAGCTAGTCAATCAGGTGAAAAGATCTTAGCACTTTGGTCTACTACTTTTGTTAAGACAGGACAAGCTAGGTAAATTATTACAGGTTACATTCCAACATAATCATACGATGAAGATATTCTGCAAACCCTAACATATCCCCCCTGTTTTATCATATGAGTATGTCAAACCCGATCAATCAAACATAAGAAAGAAAAAACAATGACAGCAACAATTTCCAGTGAAGACGAGGTATTCTCCTCAATGCTCCAGTCCAAAGTTTGTGTGCAACTGAAAAACCTGCGGCCAAATTAAATGCAGGAAAAGAGTTACACGGCCCCTTTGCCTTAGGCGACCAGAATGTTATCAATAAAAAAAAGAAAAAGAAAAACACCGAAACAGTACATCATTGTACCCATCACTTGCAAGGCATTTTCGATGGTCAAATCATCAAGTTTCCGTAAAATAATGCTGAGCTAAACAGCAGTCGTCCGGAACATTCGCACCCCAGACAGGGTCATGGGGGTCAAAGGTTGTAATCGCCCTGCGTCGACGTCCAGAAGAGTTGTGTGCTGTCGTCAGCTGACGATGTCGTATGATGGCGCCGCGGATGGCAGCCACGGTGAGTCGCTCTCTGTTTATTTGTCTTATTTTGTGTGTTTTCTGTGTCCTCTGCTGTCCATCCCGGATCACTTTTACTAGAGAAGCGCTGTTAAACATCGGACAGTCTTCTTCTGGTATTTTCTCTCCTGTTCTCTTCGATTCAGACTGTTTGTCGGAGATTCTAGCCGGAGCGGCGGTGCTGTACAAGCTAGCACGACGACGGCGGCGCGGAAAACGAGCGGGAGCACTCGTAAGGCTGAGGCAGAGAGGGTTCCGTTCTGCCCTACCGTCAATTCATCTGGCGAATGTCCGCTCCCTGGCGAACAAGATGGATGAACTGCTGCTCCTCACTTCAAGGAACACGGACTTCAGCAGATCCGCCGCGCTGTGCTTTGTGGAAACGTGGCTCAGCGAACGAACGCCCCACCACGCCGTGGAGCTAGCGGGCTTCAGGCTAACGCGAGCAGATCGCAGCGCGGAGCTCTCCGGAAAATCAAAGGGAGGTGGTCTCTGTTTCTACATTAATGAACGTTGGTGTACTGATGTCACGGTGTTGAAAGAGTTTTGCAGCCCTCTCCTAGAAACACTTTTCATAAACTGCCGGCCGTTCTATTCACCACGGGAGTTCTCCTCGATCGTCATGGCGGCTGTTTACATCCCACCACACGCACGTGCGAGTGAAGCCACGCAGATGCTGGCTGACCAGGTAACAGACATGGAGAAACTTCTACCAAACTCACTAATCATTGTTCTGGGTGATCTTAACAGGGCGAACCTCGCACACGAACTCCCCAGATACAAACAGCACGTAACGTGTCCCACCAGAGGGGCACAGACTCTGGACCACTGCTACACCGTGATCAAGGATGCATACCACTCTGCGGCTCGTGCAGCTTTAGGACTCTCGGACCACTGTCTAGTTCATCTGATCCCGGCCTACAGGCAGAAACTAAAAACTTCTAAGCCTGTGGTGAGGACTGTGAGGAAGTGGACAGTGGAGTCAAGGCAGGACCTCCAAGCCTGCTTTGACTGCACCGATTGGGGAGCTTTCGAAGCTGCAACTTCAGACTTGCATGAACTCACTGACACTGTCACATCATACATCAGTTTTTGTGAGGATCTGTGTGTGCAGACTAAGACCTTCTGCACGTACAACAACGACAAACCTTGGTTTACACCGAACCTCAGGAGGTTGCGCAAAGTCAAGGAGGAGGCCTTCAGGAGCGGCGACCGCGACCTGTTCAGGCAGACCAGAAACACCGAAAGGTCAGGAAAGCCAAGAGGTGTTACGGGGAGAACCTGAAGAGACACCTCTCTGCCAATCCTGACCCCTCAACAGTGTGGAAAGGTCTGCAGAGCATCACGGGCTACAAGAAACGAACCCCCCGTCCTGTGGAGAGCCCAAGGCTTGCTAACCAGCTGAATAAGTTCTACTGCAGGTTTGATCGGTCCTCCCACACAACGGGACTTCCTGCAGCACAATCTACATACTCACCTCTCCCCACAACTGCTCTGTCCACACCTCTATCATCGTTGTCACCCACTCTCTCTCTTGCAGAGGCCGCGCCCGCACTCCAGGTCCGCGAGGAGGAAGTGCGCCAGATGTTCCGGAGACAAAAGACCAGGAAGGCACCGGGCCCAGACGGCGTGTCACCTTCCTGCTTGAAAGTCTGCGCTGAACAGCTGGCGCCCACCTTTGCACGGATCTTCAACCGTTCTCTGGAGCTGTGTGAGGTGCCCTCGTGCTTCAAGAGCTCCACCATCGTTCCAGTGGCCAAGAAGCCCGCCATCACAGGTTTGAATGACTATAGACCCGTCGCACTGACATCTGTGGTCATGAAATCTTTCGAGAGGTTAGTGCTGAACCACCTGAAGGAGGTCACGGGCCCCCTGCTTGACCCCCTCCAGTTTGCCTACCGGGCAAACAGGTCAGTGGATGATGCGGTCAACATGGGACTGCACTACATCCTGCACCACCTGGACACTCCAGGAACGTACGCCAGGATCCTGTTCGTGGACTTCAGCTGGGCGTTCAACACCATCGCTCCTGACATCCTCCAACAGAAGCTCATCCAGCTTGCGGTGCCTGCCCCCACCTGTCAGTGGATCACCAGCTTCCTGACCAACAGGAGACAGCGTGTGAGGCTGGGGGGCATCACATCTGACACCCGGACCACCAATACTGGAGCCCCTCAGGGGTGCGTCCTCTCCCCACTGCTCTTCTCTCTCTACACCAATGATTTCTCCTCAGATGACTCTCCTGTGAAGCTCCTGAAGTATGCAGACGACACCACTCTCATCGGACTGATCCAGGACGGTGATGAGACTGCGTACAGACAGGAGGTGGAGCGGCTGGTCCACTGGTGCAACCAAAACCATCTGGAGCTGAACCCGCTCAAGACCGTGGAGATGACAGTGGATTTCAGGCGAGACCCTTCACCACTTTTACCCCTCACTATCCGCAGTAATACCATTCTCTCCACAGACACCTTCAAGTTCCTGGGAACCACAATCTCTCGGGACCTGAAATGGACCGGCCACATAGACTCTGTCCGGAAGAAGGCCCAGCAGAGGCTGTACTTCCTGAGACAGCTCAAGAAGTTCAACCTGCCGCGAGAGCTTCTGAAGACCTTCTACACTGCCATCATCCAGTCTGTCCTCTGCACCTCCATCACTGTCTGGTTTGGATCAGCCTCCAAACAAGACAAGCACAGACTGCAACGGACAATCAGGACTGCAGAAAAGATCATTGGAATCAACCTCCCTTCTATCCAAGACTTGTACCTGTCCAGGACCAGGAAACATGCAAGGAACATCTCTACAGACCCTTCTCACCCAGGTTGCAGTCTGTTTGAACTACTCCCCTCTGGACGGCGTTATAGAGCTCGGTACGCCAAAACCAGCAGACACCGAGACAGCTTCTTCCCCCAGGCTGTTGCTCTGATGAACTCACACCACTCATAGAGTCTCAGAGGCATTACTGTGCAATAACATCCTGCTCTTCACACCTTTTGAATTTGTCTACACTGTTTTTGCCATTATTCACATGTCCTGAGTGTTGTTAGTCACCTATATGTTGAACAGAGGGTGTGTTTTACCGAAGTCAAATTCCTTGTTTGGCACGCTCAAACATGGCGAATAAAAACTCTTGAATCTTGAATCTTGAATCTGTAGGTGTGGTCTGTCACCCACACTGGTGCACACACTCCTGTCCAGTTGGCGGGCAGCATCGGATAAACCTTGTGACCACAAAGCCACCAGCCATTCTGTATGAAGTATGTTCCGTTTGATGGTGCAGCCATGTTGGTCGGAGAGCCCTCACCACCTGAAATGGCTCTCTTATCCTGACACTCAGTGGCGATGTCCAAAGCTCCCATCCAGTTCCCTCCTGGAGAGCAGTCTCTGTCAACGCATTTGTGGGTCTCACTTCCTTGGATGTAACACGTATAGTTCACTCCAGGTGGCCGGTCTGTGAAGGCCACCTGCGGCAGTGTTCGTCCTTTAACAGTCACATTGAGATTTGTCCAGAAAAGCTGATCACAGGTACCTTCCGCAAGTCCAGGGCGGGACGAGTCGGCATCACTGACTGTGACAGCACGGTGTTGATATCCAACTCCTCCCATGGATGCCATGCATTTCGCTTCAGTGACATTCATTGCTCTGGCCTCCAAGTGAACTTGTGTGGAGGACGGAGGGAGTTTGGAACACACATAGCAACCCTCCTGCGTGTGCGATCCCACAGTGAATTTGACGTAGCGGTACCACGTGTTGGTTTCGTATGGGTTTCTCGGGTCCCATGACCAGTCCTCAAAGTTCTCATCGTGTGACCATCGTTTTCCACGGTCAACATTGTCAATTGGTCTGTTCAGTTGAGTCCATAGACCATAGCACGCTCCAACCACAACGCAGCAGAGGATCCATCTGGCATATGGAGCCCCGTTGCTACTAGGATGGCAGAGACACCGGGACATCCCCTCGCCTAGCGGAGTGGGGATCGTTGTTTTCTTCACCAACATTGAGACGTCCCACCCTAAACGATAGGACTCCTTTGAAGTTAGCCTTCCCCACCACTCCGAATTAGGGGTCCAGCACTCTCTGCAACTTGCAGTGGCTGAGGTGAATCCAGCTGGGCCGTTCAGCGATCTTTACTGCGGTGGGGGTAGTCAGCAGGACTTGGAATGGTCCTCCTTACTGCGGTGGGGGTAGTCAGCAGGACTTGGAATGGTCCCTCCCACCGTGGGCTGGCCCAGCTCTTTCTTTTGATGACTTTGATGTAGACCCAGTCTCCTGGTATGACGGCGTTGTCGACCTGTGAGGATGAAAGATCAGGCGGCAGTAAATTTGCATTTGACACCTCTGTCAGTCTGAGCGTTCTGATCATGTAATCTGCCAGGGACTGTTCTTCGTCTGCTTCTTGCATATATTTTATCATTCACCAGTTAATTTTATTGCCCTTCTGAATTGGGCAAATAAGAGTGTTTGCGAGAAGTGTTTGAGCACTTCCGAATGACTCCTCCTGACCAAAGACCATTTATGACAGAGGCTATCCCATTTATTGCCTCCTGTTTTAAAGGAGATTCTCTGATCTTGGTTACTGGAGGAACGGACCTTAAGTCCTGTAGCAGATGGTTCCTTTGCCCATCCCCTTATCAGTTAAATAATGTTGATTAGCCAGGGAAACGCATAAGCGCGTGCCCTTCCAAACAGCTACACCACTTCCTCATAGCTTCTTCAGTTACTTTTCAATCATCTTCCAATTGTTTACAGCAAACGTTTGAGAAAAGAAATCTAACTCAACGGTACAACGCCATATGTATTAGAGAATCTATATGTAGTAAAGTGTTGTATATATATAATTTTTTTATTTTTTTTATCTCCCACTCTCTATACAACATTCTCCCTCCTTCTGAGGCATGGCGACGCCCATGTCTCACCCCTTGACAAACTTTTTGGGAGGATGTGTTCTTTACCACATATGACTCTATCATCATTTAATTTGACTTTCTTTCCAAAACGCTTCTAAGTTTCCCAGTTCACACATCTTCTGCATGTGTTACTGGTTCTACAGTTTTTTATTTTTTTTTATTTATTTTTTTTATTTTCCTAGTTAATTAGCAATCCAAAAGCAACCTTTTTATTTCCTTTATGTATTTATTTCTTCCTTAGCATTTAACGTACTCAAAATCACTCTTTCTTCAAAGTCGCTCTACTAATTTTCGATAGTAGTGTCCAACAACGTCAACCATTCAACCTGTATATTCCCTTCATTCAGGCAATCAGTCATCAATGCTCATTTGCATCTCACACGCAGTCTCCAAGAAGGAGACTTCCTATCACATCGGTCCCAATTCATCCAAGCTCACCACACAACATTCACACACCGTTTTCATCTCAAGGTTCTTGATAGAACAATCCACCAATCCAAAAAAAACTCAACACGCAAAAAAACTGCTGGCAAATCAACCAGAAGTTTTTCTTTGTTTTTAAATTTGAAGAACCCAATCTCTCAGAATCAGCTCGCATATAGAAGTTTGTATAATCCTATAACACAACCAGTCAATTATTTCTATTAAATGTGAACGTCTTAAATTCACAATTTTGATTCTTCCAATTCCTGAAAGCATGTTCTGTCGTTTCTTACTTAACATGCACTAGTGTGGATCAGTTTCTGCTCGCAAACAGATTTCTCTCTTTTCCTCTCATTTTTATCTTTCAAAAGCGTTTCTGTTCTGCGGTGCAAATTGGATAGACCACAGTCTAGCAAATGTCTGTACACTAAAGGTTCAGCCAATTTTCATCAATTTAACACACATGCACAGCTCTCGCGCGCGTAAGGTAGATCCCAGCACCAATGATTCGTCACAGGCTGGCCATTTCCTGTGGTCGATCATAAGCTGGTCCCTCCCACGCACACGAGGACAGCACATTCTAAGTTTTATTTATCTTCTAGAAGCCAGTTGCATTCATTTACCACTTGATTTGCAAATTTTAACTTTAGTGTACATACACAATTTGATCTCTGGTCATTTGTCATTGGGCATACAACAGCATTGTCATACTCCTTGCATGGACAGGAGCTCTAACAATCTAAAAACCGTTCTAATAATCTGACAATGACATGTCTTGCTTTCATATGGACATCTGTTATTTCTTTCTCTGTATGAGCTTGAGCGGTCAAAGGGGAGGGGGAAGCTTGTCATGCTGAAAATTCGGCTCTTCCTTTGTCCCTTCCTCCACCCTTTGATTGGTATTGTTTTGCAAAACGACACGCTCTTGCCAAGTGTCCTCGTCTCCCACAGTTCCAACAGTTGTCAGAATCTGATGGGGGTTTTGAATTATATGGCGGCCTGCGACCTTGTTGGCCTCTACCTCTTCCTCTGGCCTGCTGGGACCCATGAAAGAAGACTGTTGTATCTTCATCTAGGTCAACATCATCATCATCGCCTAGATGAAATACATCAGAACTTTTGGCCCATTGCATAGTTGTTGTCACACTTGCAATATCTACTTCCACCAAATGTTTCCTCACCCAGTTGCCGAAGTCGGGGGGGGAAACAGTGATGAGCGCGTTTTTAAGACGTTGCTGATAAGCACTCTCAGCCGCATCATCGAATGGGGTGCCACTGTGCACCCAGAATTCTTTTTCAAATCTTAATTGAATGGCGGTCTCATCACTTTTTATCTTTCCAGGTTTTGTCTCCTGAATTTGTTCTCTTTTCTCTTGTGAAGCTTTCAACCACATTCTAGCACAATTCAACTCTCTCTCTTTTCTTTTCTTTTTCAGTCCCTTTGTCGTTCTATCTACACTCTCCTCCAAAACATCAACCACCATCTTCCACACTTCAACTTTCAACTTCCCTTCTACTCCATACTTTATTTTTAATTTCTTTGAGGATCCTCAATGCAGGTTTAAATTGACCTTCCACCAAATTCTCTTTGCAGTCAATTTATCCTACCAGTCGCACTCTCAACCACACAAACACCAGCGCTTTTTATTTTTAGGCCTATCCAGGATGGGTGTAAAACCCTCCAACACAGCTTGGAGGAACGGACAGAAAAAAGAATCTACGCCCTTCTTCAATTAGGAAAAAGAAACTCTGTTCTTTCGTAGCCCGTTCCTTCCACTGGGACTTGAACCCAAGCTGTTCTTTGGCCGGAGAAACGTACAAAGAAATATCTACACCCTTCTTTGATTAACAAAAAAGAAGCTCCGTGTTTCTTAGCACGTTCCTTCCACTGGGACTCTAACCCAAGCCAGATCCCTCAGCTTGGAAGAACAGACAAAGAAGAATCTACGCACTTCTTCGATGAACGAAAAAGAAGCTCTGCTTTTCTTAGTCTGTTACTTCCCCTGGGACTCGAACCCAAGCTATATTCCGTGCACCTCTACCTTTTACGCGTTTCACAACAACACAATCACACAACTTTAGGGCGTTAACTTACTTGTCCCCTGGTTCGTTGCACTGCCGGGTCCCGTTAATCCACCTCTGTCAGACGAAGGCAGACCTAAGATGCTGGCCCAGTGAAGAATTTCCTTCCCAGGTCTTTCTTTACCAGGTCCTCCTAATGGACGCTGGCCCGTCGACGGTGTACAGCGCGTCGTCCTCCGTCAGCCAGATGGCGGGTATGAGGGTCCCGGGTTTCGGCACCAAAATGTTAGGGTAGTGCTCACTCTAACTTATTTTGCAAGAACCACACTGGAGACAAGTTAGTCGTTTCAAACACCTGCAGGCGGAGAGTTCACTCGTCGCTGTGCTTACAGCGATGGTCGAATGAAGTCTCACTCAGGCCTCATCAGGTACATATTTATTGAGAAGAAACACAGTGGGGTTCAAAGTGGGCGTGTGGGAACACAGGATGGGGTGAAGCCGCTCCCCTGCTGATCAAAGCATAGCAGGGGGCCTTTTACGACTTTGTGGAAACAAAGCAACTTTGATTGCTTCCTCTGCAGCTAGTCAATCAGGTGAAAAGATCTTAGCACTTTGGTCTACTACTTTTGTTAAGACAGGACAAGCTAGGTAAATTATTACAGGTTACATTCCAACATAATCATACGATGAAGATATTCTGCAAACCCTAACACTCACTTGATTGATGGTTGTCAATTAAAATGGAGGGATTATCTTGTTTGGTTGTCCCGCCCCAAAGGATGTGTAGTAATGGATAAAAATACGCAATAGAAAATGGAGGAAACTGAACGGAGTAAAAAATAGCCCCCAAACAGATAATAAAAGTGTATCTGCAATACCTGGGGGGATAGATTACACTTTTCTACAATCTTGGAAACTCCAAGTGCACAATAAAATGAATGGACCGTATTTTCCAGATTATAAATTACAGCTTCTTAATAGTTTGGGTGCGATTTATAATCAGGAGTTATTTATATGTAAAATGAGTAACAGTATTACTTGATAATTAACACATTACTTACTCACGAGTATAGTTGATCACTTCACATGTTATTTCCACTTTAAACCGCATGAGGTCGCACTCGGCCTGTGGAATAATTGGAACCGCAACTGACAATGAGTCTGAATCCTTTCACCGACTTCCAGAGTCAGGAGTTGTTTATAACACAGAGGACAGATATTGACACAGAGGACGAAAATTTGATGGATTTACTGATTTGGAGTGACACGAATGGTTTGATAAACTTGTCATTTATGTTGTAATTATTTGATATATCGTTTATTTAGTATAACAACTTGTATATTGTTAGAGTTCAGTAGTTTCCGATTGCCAAGGGAGGCCGTGAAGGCAGCAGGGAGGAGGAGACGGGAGAGAGATCCGGGGCGCTTTGTTAGAGTGAGGCTACACACTGTGTTGGCTCGTATGTTGAACTCTTGTTTTGTGAAATAAAGAGCCAATTACCAAACCCACTACTTGCCTGGTACTTTGGTAATGCTACAATATAGTTATATAGATCTGTGGAATAATTGGAGCCACAACTGACGACGGGTCTGACGTCAGCGCCGCATGTACTTCCAGAGTCAGCGGCGTTTTTTGTTGTTGTTTTTTTTTAAGTGACACAAAGGACGAAGATTTCGATGAATTTGATGATTTGGAGTGACACGGATGGTTCGATAAACTTATTTATGTTATTGTTATTTGATATATAGTTTATATTTAGTTATATAGGCCTGTAGAATAATTTGAACTGCAACTGACGACGAGTCCGACATCAGCGCCGCATGCACTTCCGGGGTCAGAAGCGGCGTTGTTTACACAAAGGACAAAGATTTCGATGGATTGAATGATTTGGAGTGACACGGATGGTTTGATAAACGTGTTATTTATGTTATAGTTATTTGAATAACTGTTAATGTTATCTCAGGTATGTTCTCAGCTCCTCGTTTGTGTTTATGTCACTTTAGCATACCATATCGTTTAGCCCAGAGGTCGGGAACCTTTTTGGCGGACAGAGCCATACATGCCCATTTTTTACAAATAATTTCCCATGAGAGCCATACGATTTAAAAAAAACGATAGGCTAGATACAATTAAATGCATGTATTTTAATTAAGACCAACGATTTTTTGAGTGTACTAATGTATTCATTTTAATAACGTCACGAAAAGAGCCATAGGTTCCCGACGCCTCGTTTAGCCTGTTGTTGCCTGTTCATGTCTGTTCTTGGTCTTGAATTTTGTCAGATAAAGTTCTCCCAAAAATGCGACTTGTACTCCGGTGCGACTTCTTGATGTTTTTTTCTCCTTTATTATGCATTTTATGGCTGGTGCGATTTATACTCCAGAGTGACTTATAGTCCGGAAAATACGGTAAAAACAATAAAAGTGGATTTTCCATGATATGTCTCTAAGACGCAAATAAACTGCCAAAGATTTGAGAAAACTCAAAGCTACCAGGCACCTGTTATCCTTCAGTGCTACCATATTCCGTAACTTCAATCTACCTGGAGTGCCAGAAATGTAAAGGTGTTTAGTGCTCAGAGACATGGTCAGGGTACAGAAGGCTGACACCTGACCACCACTGAACAAGACATACATGTTGAAACATCAAGACTGGGTCAGGAAATATCAGAAGACAAATATTTCAGATCTTATGGACTGATAAGATGACAGTGACTCATGACAGACCAGCTGGACCCATGGCTGGATCATTAACGGCCACAGAGCTCCACTTCAAATCAGAGGCCAGCAAGCCAGGGTACTGTTTTGGGCTGGTATTATTTCAGATGAGTTGGTTGGACCTTTTTGAGGTAAAGGTGGACTTAAAATTAACTCTAAAATTGGAACAAAAAATATTTAAAATTAACCTACTGCCAGTTTTTAGAAGACACTATCTTCAAACAGTGGTACAGGAACAACTCTTTCAAGAAGACCATGATTTTTATACAGGACAATACTCCAATGCGTGCATCAAAGTACTCCACTGTGTGGCTTGCTGGTAAAGGCCTTAAACATGATAGAATAAAGATGTGGACCCCCTTCTTCACCTGACTTCAACTCTATTGAGAACTTGGAGCCCCTTCCTAGATGGGAGCTTTATGCTAAAGAAAAACAGTACACCTCAGTGAGCAATGTCCGGGAGGCTGTGGTTGTCAACAGATGAAAAAGCTGACAGACTCCATGAATGGAAGTCATAACTTTTATTAAAAAGAAAGATGGCTATATGGGTCACTGTTTTTTTTAAATGTTGTCAATTTTGAGTTGAGTTATTCTCACTTTAATTCTTGACTCTTGAATCTTGAATCTTTAACAAACAAAAATAAACAAGTGAGATGGGAACATTTCAGTTTTTACTTTAGTTGCATAATACTCTGCTCAAAAAAATTAAAGGAACCGTTTTTTATCAGGGTATGGCATGAATTCAATTAGACTTTTCTGATAAGGTTTTGGTCGGGTACGTGGCAGAAGGGGTTGTTTATCAGTTTCAGCTGCATTGGTGTTGATGGAATTAACAACAGGTGCACGAGAGGGGCAACAACTAGATGGTCCCCAAAACAGGACTGGTTTTGCAGGTGGAGGCCATTTCAAGTTCCTCCCTCTTGATCTTTTTTAACTGTTTTTCTACAAGTGTTGGCTTTAGCTAGAGTCATTATCACAACTGGGAGCATGAGGCGATTTCTTAGCCCTCCTGAAGTTGCGCAGATTGTCCAACTCCTCCAGGATGGCACATCCATGCGTGCTGTTGCAAGAAGATGTGTCTCCCAGTACAATCTCCAGAGCATGGAGGATATTCCAGGAGACAGGAAGTTACTCTAGGAGAGCTGGACAGGGCCATAGATAGTCCTTATTCCATCAGCAGGACCGATATCTGCTACTTTGTGCAAGGAGGAACAGGTTGAGCACTGCCCGAGCCCTACAGAATGACCTCCAGCAGGCTACTGGTGTGAATGTCTCTGCCCGAACAGTCAGAAACAGACTTCACGAGGGTGGGCTCAGGGCACAATGTCCTGTAGTGTGCCCTATGCTCATTGCTCAGCACCGTGGAGCTCGATTGGCATTTGCCATAGAACAGCAGAATTGCGAAGTCCGCCACAGATGAGAGCAGGTTTACCCTGAGCACCTGTGATAGACGTGAAAGGGTCTGGAGAAGCCAAGGAGAACGCTATGCTGCCTGCAACATCATTCAGCATGACCGGTTCGGTGGTGGGTCAATGATGGTCTGGGGAGGCATTTCCATGGAGGGACAAACAGACCTCTACAGGCTTGAGAACGGCAGACTGACTGCTATTAGGTATCAGGATGAAATCCTTGCACCCATGGTCAGACCCTACGCTGGTGCAGTAGGTCCTGGGTTCCTCCTGATCCACAACAATGCCCGGCCTGTTGTGGCAAGAGTATGCAGACAGTATCTGGAGGATGAAGGAATTGACACAATTGAATGGCCCTCACGATCACCTGATCTAAACCCGATAGAACACCTCTGGGACATAATGTTTCGGTCCATCAGACGCTGCCAGGTTGCTCCTCAGACTTTACAGGAGCTTGCTGATGCCTGGGAGGACATCCCACAAGACACCATCCGTCGTCTCATTAGGAGCATGCCGTGACGTTGTCAAGCATGCATACAAGCTCGTGGGGGCCACACAAGATATTGAAAAGAATTTTGAGTTGCAGAAATTGAATTTAGGCAAAATGGACGAGCCTGCCACATCATTTTTTCACTTTGATTTTTGGGGTGTCTATATACTGAGCCCTCTGTAGGCTGAAAACTTTTATTTCCATCAAAAGATGTGGCATCCTTTTGTTCCTGAGACATTAAACTGTCCATATCAGTATAGATATCCAACTTTATTTTTTCACCATTGATATCTGATGTGTTTTCAAAGTGTTCCTTTAATTTTTTTGAGCAGTGTAATTCTGCACACTAATATTTGCCTAATAATTGTGCACACCCAGAATCTCACTTTTACTTTAGTTTGTGGTGTTGTACAGAGCGGCAGTAATTGGCTTCCTTTTACGGGTATCCTCAAGCTTGACCATGCTGTGCATCTTGCTGAGAATGTAGTCTAATTTTTTGGGGTACAGCAGTGGTTCCCAAAGTGGGCGGTACCGCCCCCCTGGGGGCGGTGGAAAGATCTGGGGGGGCGGTGAGGAAGAAAGGGGCGGTAGGGGGGCGGCAGTCGATTTGTACACAACACTTTCACTGGGGAGCCAAAGGGGGCGCCAGCCTGCAAAAGTTTGGGAACCACTGGGGTACAGTATATGTGGTCATTGTGGCACTGGAGTTTGAAAACACTAATAACCTAGAAACAGTTTTCATTTAAACGGAATTATTTTTAAAATATAGACCTAAAATAACTGAGGATGTAAACCAGGGGTGTCCAAACTACGGCTCGCGGGCCAACTGCGGCCCGCGGTCCAGTTTTTATTGGCCCGCAGCAAATTCTGAAAACATAATTGAATATGGCCCGCACAAGAAGCTTGAGCTCAACTCTGTTGCACTTCTCGGTTTCAACACTAGATGGAGCCCGCCACACAAATGAAATCAAGCGAAGAAAAACTTTTACCGCGAGTCCCCAGAAATGGCTGCACCGAAGAAACGCAAAATAGCAAGTGAGTGTAGAATATTTCAAACACGTTGGGAAAATGAGTATTTCTTCAAAGAAATCAACAGAAAGTGTGTCTGTTTGATTTGTACTGAAGATGTTGCTGTGATGAAAGAGTATAATGTCCGCGCATTTACTCCCGGGAGCCGTGTCAGAAAGCTCGGTGCACACTCACAAGTGCGTGTGCGTACTCAGTAGTACGTAGTCATTTCATCTATCAGTGCCGAATTTCGAGTGTCGGCTGTGACATCAATATTCTCGTAATTCGCGCGCTGAGTTTTCAGATACAGTTTTACGCTAATGCCACCCACAAACCTTCCCCTGGAATCCTTCCATTAAAATGAGTGGCCCGAAGAAAAGAAAGGTGGACACTGAGTGCCGAATGTTTAAAAAAGAGTGGACAATTTGGCTCGACCTACGTGTGTGAGAAGACGTTCAGCCACATGAACGTCAACAAAGCCCGTCACAGATCCTAAGAATTACCACAACAAATTTTACTCCAGACTATGATGCACTAGCAAAAAAGGGAAACCAACAATACTATTGATTTCTTTATTACTTTATTCAGATGTATTCTTTCACTGATTCTTCAAGATGATGAATTTGGTCAATGTTTGCCGTTGGATGTGATTTCGCCTCATTAGATAAACATATTTTATAAATCTAACCTGCAGGCGCTGAAGTGATGGAAAATGCTATTCATCATAACAGTGTCGTATTTAATAAGAATCACTGATAGTAGTTTTTTGGTGAAATATTTTTTTAATGCTGTTAATAAATGCATTTGTTTTCAAAAAGCTTTTTTTTAATATCCATGCTTTAGTATCTACTAAAAGTAAAAACCTTTTATGCAATGACCTTTACATGTCATTTATATTACTTCACACAAACACTACATCCATCTGCTCCTGGTTCGGCCCCCCGGTCAAAATTTAGAACCCAATTCGGCCCGCAAGTCAAAAAGTTTGCCCACCCCTGGTGTAAACATTGCAATCGATCTGTCTGGCTGACAGAGGAATTTCCTGGCGAATCGTGTTGACTGTGCCGAGGACAGTAGTTTTTTGCCTGAGAAGTTGTGGCGCAAGTGAAACCAATGCGGAAAGAAAAATGTCCCTGGAGACAGTTCTGCCCTTGTCAATAAATGGTTCGATAAGCCACATTCTCGGTCCCTCCACACTTGGACAACAGGGGTCCTTGCCAAAATACGGTAGACATATTGTTGCGTTCACTGCGCTAATATAACTGGTGATGGGTAGCAGACACTACGGTAATTAAATGAAACACAAAACAGCTGGTAAGTTACCTGGGTATTGAAGTGCGGATCAGTGATTGGTTATGTGCAGTTCAAGTAACGCGCATTAGTGCGGGGACGAGCACAGTGTCAAACTCAGGAACAGAGCACAGTGTCAAACAAGCAAACTCCAACGTCCCATGCCTTTAAGAGCAACGCGCCACCGGTTTATAACCTGCTACTGCAGCAGCTACTGCAAATGTGGATGTAAAGAAACTAAAAATAAACACCACAAGCTGAGTTGAAACAACGTTGTTGCTTTTTCGGTACCCCTTTCGGCGGGGAGAAGTTGGCCGAACACATCAAATGTACTTTGATTTCACAAGCGACTCAACAGTTAATATCTGGTTTAGGTGCGATGTACTGTACAAGAGAGCAGTGAGTCTTTGACGGGTACAGGAATTTATCTCTGTTTTACAAAAACTCAACACCTGTCATTACATACTGATTTGTGATGCTTTTGTTATCGTTTAGGAAAACAAAAATAGAGTTAAAAAAATTGCAAAACATTCAATAACCATAACTGTGATTTACATCATAACGCGACATTTATAATGTCACTTTGTGACTTTCTTGTTCTCGCTACGGGGAGACAGGAGAAAAGAGGATCGCGCCCATATAAAGGGGACCAGAGAGGACGAACGGCGGGCGGTCAGTTGTTACTTAGTCTTGCACATGAAGAAATAATAATTGAGAGGTGCCAGTTTGCCTGCTCACTTGGGTGTCTTGACTGCTGTGCAGGAGCAGAGAGGTGCGCGCACGCCATCCTGTGGTGCCCAAGCAAGGTGGCCCCCAAAAGGTTTGACAACAGCCTACTGTTCACAATATTATCATCTACACATTAGCAAGAGACATAATTCCTTCTGATTTACAGCATTTGGTTAACTACTGCTGCATTACTATGCTGGAAAATGCGCTGAAAAACTCACTTTTGGAATTCTTTTACGTGGCAGTGTGGGAAAAATGTTTTGAACATTAAACATCTCTCACCCGTTAATTCCTCAGCTATTCATCACGGTCGGTCGGTAGTTTATTGATCCCCGGGGGTAATTCAGAAAATGTGAAGTGCTACTTGTAGCCAACAGAGTCCTAGGCCCCAACAACTAGTCTTTTCATACTGTAAAATCCTGAGCATGCTAGTTTTAAATGTTAAGCCATTTTACATGACATATTGCGTGTGTGTGTGTGTGTGTGTGTGTGTGTGTGTGTGTGTATGTGTGCGTGCCTAAGTCTGTGTGTCTGTGTGTGTGTCTGTGTGTGCACGTCTGTTTCCTGCACATTAAGAGGACCTGCATGTGATATTTACTATAGTCGTACGTGTATGTAAGTGTGCGTGTGTGTGTGTGTGTGTGTGTGTGTGTATGTGTGCATCTGTGTGCCTGAGTGTCAATGTGTTTGTGTGGGTGTGTTTGTGTGTGTTTGTGTGTGTGTGTGTATGCGTGCGTTTGTGCTTGTGTGTGTGCATCTGTTTGCTGCACATTAAGACGACCTGCAATTGATATTTACTATAGTCGCATGTCCCTATGCGATACGGTATCAGTACCTCCAATGGTGAGCGAGTGTGACAACAGGTCATGAGGTAATGCCACGCCCTGATTCTAATCAAGTGGTTTCAGCTGCTCGGACCAGGAGCATCATAAAAGCCAAGAAGAGAGGAGAAAGATGTATTTTTTGGGAAGTGGCACAGAGCAGACACGAGAAGTGAAAGAGGGATTTTTATAAGCATGGAATTGCTGGTTTGAGGGTAGGCTTTGAACTTGATTGGAGGTGGGTGAGTTGCAGGTGTGCTCTATGTTAAAACACTGCTGGCTGCTTTTAACATTTGCGTACAGCATTTGAACAGCATTTCCCACCCAGGGAGCATAAGTGGAAATAATTTGGCTGAACCATCAATTTTAGAGCCCGCTCAAAACCTGGAGCGCGGTTGAGGCCACCTGGAGCCTGATTGTTGCTGCCTGGTTTTCTCAGTAGCCCGTGGGCGGCCCAAAGGACATTGCTGCTTCTGCTGTTCGGCTTAAGTTAAAATTGAGAGACACCTGGAAACTATCCACGCGGAGAGTGATGAAGTTGCAGATGTCATGCATGTTGTGATCATGACACCATTATTAAAAAAAGACTGCATCTCTCCTCTTTCATCTATAACCGCTTCAAACCACAAAGCATATGTAGGGATTGTTATGATTGTATTATTGCCAATGTGATGGGTTTGTTGTAATGTTATGTGATATCTTCTGTAAAGTGCTTCGTTTCAGTGACAGCTGTTGTGAAAGTGCTATATAAATTAAG
This sequence comes from Syngnathus acus, assembly GCF_901709675.1. Lineage (NCBI taxonomy): Eukaryota > Metazoa > Chordata > Actinopteri > Syngnathiformes > Syngnathidae > Syngnathus > Syngnathus acus. The sequence continues at coordinate 14,364,825 of NC_051091.1, read as the reverse complement.
ATACATATATAGTATTGTATTGTAAGGGATCGCAGCAGAGGAGAAGCCAATAAGATGCCTTGCGTAACTACTGTGACTATCAGCACAATACTTTCTTGTCCGGCCCAGTACCAAATGATCCACTGACCGGTCCACGGCCCGGGGGGATTGAGACTATTGTTCTATACTACCCAAAGTAATTTAAGGGAAGTACACTGGAGGGCTTCCACGACACTCTCGCCTGACAATCGCATACATTTCTATACACCGTTACTTGGACTGGATGCGCAACTGCTTAGTGAAAACATTTTGCCACCGACTATCATCCAGAGATTGGCGAGAACTCTCAAAAGTGTGTCTCAGTGAGTGTATAGCTGTCAACCATCATTGTGCGGGTGTGGTCAAAACATGCATTACATTGAACTAACTCAGATCAGCTTTTCTGGAACCGAATACTCAGAGACTCCCATCTCAGAGTCAGTCAATTCAGAGTTCATGTTGAACCCGCTTTCTAGATTACCCCCCAGATCGACTAAACACCGCCACCTATTCAAGTGGGGCATTCCTTCCCTGGGACGAAACTGTCGGTCCATCCCAGACGGACACTCATGTTGCGGACAGAGAAAGAGATGATACGATTTTAAAAAAGGACATACTAACCAAGGACAAAAGTTTTTTTTTTTTTGTTTGTCCCTGTAATCATCTCCAAACAGGTCAAGTATCACTGATAGAAACCAGGCCTCTCTCCCTTGCCCAGCCTGTCTAAAATATCATGACACACCACTTGTCTCGTACATGTTCACAGTGTTTGTATGATGTGACTTTGCTTCAAGTGGACAAGAGAAGGAGCATTTGGCGAATGAATGCTCTGTCTGGTGATGACAGTAGTTGTCTTCGCCGCTAAATGCTGTTTTGTTGTTATGGGGCTTGGCTTGGGCACGCCTACATCTCCACTCTCTGCTTTGCGTTTTCTTCTATTGCATATGTAAATTCAGCTGTTAGCGCTCGTTTCCCATTGGCTTGTTACTCTTCTAGGGTTCCACTTCTATTAGCTTTTCATTTGATTATTGTATTGCATATGTAAATTCAGCTGTCTCAACACTCATTTCCCATTTTTGAACTGCTTGTTCCTCTTTTACGCCTCCACTCTCCCTTTTGTTTTGCATCTGATTCTTGTATTGCATATGTTAATTAAGCTGTATCAACGCTCGTTTACTGGACTATTCTTTCCTCTTCTACGCCTTCACTTTCCTTTCTGCTTTGCATCTGATTCTTGTATTAGACAGCCCTAATGACCATACAACACAGCCATAGCCCAGCCATGAACTCACAGTGCCTTTTAGCAGGGCAGCTGGTGATCAGGCCTCTCTCCCTTGCCCTTTAGCCTGACTTTTTCTGTGTCTTCTCGGGGGTATTTTTAGCAATTGTAGAAAATTAGAACAGGTTCCCCACTCCCCAAGCAAATCTAGGAGGTCAAGACTAAAGTGACTTGTTTTTTATTGTTATAAAGGTGTGACAAGCAAAAATACAAATGCTGTTTTGGTTTTCTGTGTGTTTTACACAGAGTAATAGGGTAAAAAGTGTGACTTTTTTGATGGTCTGGCATGCATTATTTGCTTTTACATTGATTCCTATGGAAAATGTTGCTTCTACTTACTAAAGTTTTTACTTCCAAAACCGATCATTGAACCAATTAAGTTCATAAGTAGAGGTACCACTGCATTTCTGTGGAAAATGCTGCAAGCAAAAAATCATTGTAAAAGACTCTCACCATCTCTCTCTCCACGCATGCACGCACGCGTGCACACACACGTGTATAAAGACAGAATACCCCAATTTGCCCGCTCTTCTGCACTGGGCCACATGGCCTCATCAACATCACACCTTATGTCTTCCCTGGCAAGGCACCTAGGAAAGTTTCAGGTTCTTATATTTTCTAGTTTAGCTGGACAAATTAGGACTTGCAGGTGTTTTCTGCTAAACCAAACAAACAAAGAAACAAACAAACATAACCTTCCTCATTAGTTTCCTAGGTTTTTGTCACTTTTTCACCTTCTATTAAAGGCTCTTAGTCTATTTTTTAATGTCCAATTTTGGCCTATTTTTGCACATTTACAGAGGTCGTACTTTTGCACCTTTAATCAACTCCTTATTAACCCATCTAGATTGCAGCTGTCATTGGCAGAAGAACTAGGATCAGAAGCAAAGTCATCCAGATCAAAGACTACAGGTGCGTGATTTTAAGTGATACAGTCCATTTTTAGTTTGCAGCTATCGATCAAATCAATTTCGATAGAATTTCGATAGGGTGTGGCCAGAAGTGGTGTAATCACTGATTAATCGGGCAGGCTAGATTAAATTGGCTGTGGGCTGCTATAGTGGCCCTCATCTGCTTTAAAGCGTACACTCACTGTTATATCTGGGATGTTATCAGCATAATACACTGTATGAGATAATTATTATGCAATATTATTGTATTATGTAATGTTAGATTGAGTAAATTGTACAGTTGTGTATAAAGGTTAAACAAGGTAAAAGATGTTTTCTCTTACCTCATGAAAAACATTTCTAAAAAGACAAGAGAAATTTACCGTAATTTCCGAACTATAAGCCTCTACTTTTTGCTCAAGTTTTGAACCCTGTGGCTTGTCATTCGGTGCGGCGTATCTATGGGTTTTTCGTGACTTTTGTGATGACGTGATCACTTTTATACACTCGTAAAAAGGCTGTGGACCGCTGTTGTGTGGCACCGCTTTGCTGGGCAGAGGGATATGTGACACAGTCACTGGGGAGAAGAGTAGTGCGTTGATCACATGTCCATCTGCCAGGCAAATAGTGCCGTATAATTCACATACTGAAGAAAGGAACAAACCCTCATTATGGGGGACAAAAGAAATGCATATGATGCCACATTTAAGTTTTAAGGCAGTCGATTTGGCTCTTCATGCAGGAACCACAGCTGCTCATGCATTGTAGAGGTTTCTTCCGGTCACTAGGGGGCACTGGGCTATTGTTGCATCACCCTTTTCTTTATTTCCTGGTCACGTTTACTCTGGAGCTATACGTGTAGCTCGCTAGTTTAATGTAACTTAGCTCTTTGTGCATGAATAAAATTAGCATGAACAGACCCTCGTCATGGAAAATGCTAGAAGAAATGCATTAACGCGACAACGAAAGAGAGACTGAGAAAGTGTGTGGCGAAGTATCAAGTATTCCAATCGGACACTGAGGAGCAAGACTTCGATGGTTTCAGTGCACAGCAGGAAGATGAAGACAACGGCTCTCAGTGACTTTCACTGGTATTTTTTTTAACCAGCCCTGTTAGTGCTGTGCTACCGTGTTGCTGCTTTGTTACCGCCGCGTCTCAGTGACTTTTACCGGTATGTTTTTTTTATCCAGCTCCATTAGTGCTGTTACTTACGTGTTGATGCGGTATTACTGCCGCGTCAGAGGCAGTGTTTGGAAAGAAATGTTAGTATGTTACTAAAACTTTAAAGAGGCTTTCTGTGTACAGTCTTTCTTTGTAAATAACTCGCGTGCACATGCGGCTTTTAGTACGGTGCGGCGTATTTAGGAAAAAAAAAATCCTCAAATTTACCAGCCCCTTGTTTAAATGGCACCTAAGAGCATCACTATAAATTTTGTATGTATGAATAATTTGCCAATACCAACTTACCCCATTCTGTGAGAAACTCAGCAGCATATCTGTAGACGAGATTCAGAACTTCTATAAGCACAGCATAGATAACACCAGGAATAAACAATAGGATTTTTGTCCAAAATGTAGGCTCCCTATCATGTAGCATGAGAACCCATCCTTCCATCTGAAAGTAGATCATCATGACATAAAGGGAAATGTAGAGACAGAGCAGGACAAAAGGGAGTGACACAAGGTAGATACGAAGCTGCCGCTTGAAGTTAGGGTAAATAGGCTCTTCTCGTCCTGTCACTGGGTTAAATCCAAGAATGCCATGGAAACCAGGCCGTGGTTCTTCAAATACCTTCTTTCTGCTCAGTGTGCCCCAGTTATATGCTAGAGAGGCACTGCACTGCTTCCATAACTACAGGAGGAAATGTTAAAAAAAGTGTTCATCAGTAATCAATAATATAACATCACGTGACAAAGTCCTAATTTAATCATTTATAATACTAAGGTAGACTAAATTATCATCTTAATGTGCAGCACAGAATTATTCACAAAAATTCACAGCAGTTAGTAAAATTTTATCCAAATGTGATTAATTGTAGCAAGGCAAATTGCAAAATGCTTTCTTACCTCAAGGATAACAGTGCACCAGATTAGATTGAATGCAGCAAAAAAAACATATTTGTCATAATCCTCCCAGTCAAACTGACAATAGAGCAGCCCAATAAGTGCCAAAGGCATAAGGGCCATTGTAAAATACTCCAGGAAGCCAAAGTAGAGAGCCAGACCCTCGCCAAAATAGTGTCTGATGTCATCTGAAAGTAAGACATGAATTACAGTGATCAAATTGGATGAAAACTGGTACACACATTCTTTTGTGTCCGTCCATCCATCCATCCATCCATCCATCCATCCATCCAGGAAGTCAAAGTAGAGAGCCAGACCCTCGCCAAAATAGTGTCTGATATCATCTGAAAGTAAGACATGAATTAGTGACCAAATTGGATGAAAACGTGTCCATCCATCCATCCATCCATCCATCCATCCATCCATCCATCCATCCATCCATCCATGAAGCCAAAGTAGAGAGCCAGACCCTCGCCAAAATAGTGTCTGATGTCATCTGAAAGTAAGGCATGAATTACAGTGATCAAATTGGATAAAAACTTGTACACACATTATTTTCCATCCATCCATCCATCTATCCATCCTCCGCTTATCCGGGGTCGGGTCACGGGGGCAGCAGCTTTAGGAGGGATGCCCAGACATCGTTCTCCCCAGCCACTTCGTCTAGCTCATCCCGAAGGATCTCAAGGCGTCTCCTGCCGTTGGGACATGCCCGGAACACCTCCCGAGGGAGGCATCCAGGAGGCATCCTCAGGAAATGCCTGAGCCACCTCATCTGGCTCCTCTCAACGTGGAGGGGCAGCGGATCAGCTCCGAGTCCCTCCTGGATGACCGAGCTTCTCATCTTATCTCTAAGGGAGAGCCCGGACACCCTGCGGAGGAAACTCTTTTCGGCTGCTTGTATCCGGGATCTTGTCCATTCGGTCACAACCCATAGCTCGACCGGTAAATTGAGAGCTTCGATTTTCCGCTCAGCTCCCTCTTCACCACGACAGACTGGTACAGAGTCCGCATCAGAGCAGACACTGCACTGATCTGCCTGTTGATTTCGCTCCCTCCTGCCCTCGCTCTTGAACAAGACCCCAAGAAACTTGAACTACTTTACTTGGGGCAGGATCTCATCTCCAATCCGGAGAGGACATTCCACCCTTCTCCGACCGAGGACCATGGTCTCAAATTTGGAGGTGCTGACTTTCATCCCAACCTCTTCACACTCTGCTGCAAACCGCTCCAGTGAGAGCTGGAGCTCATGGCTTGAAGAAGCCAACAGCACCGTCTGCAAAAATCAGAGATGCAATGCTGAGATCACCAAACCGAACACCTTCAAAACCTCGGCTGCGCCTAGAAATTCTGTCCATAAAGGTTATGAACAGAATCGGTGACAAAGGGCAGCCTTAGCGTAGTCCAACCCCCACTGGGAACGAATCTGACTTACTGCCGGAAATGTGGACCAAACTCTGGCATCAATGAAACAGGGACTTATCAGTTTGTTCAGCACCACGTACTCCCGAAGCACCCCCCACAGAACTCCCCGAGGGACACGGTCGAACGCCTTCCCCAGGTCCACAAAACACACGTGGACTGGTTGAGCAAACTCCCATGCACCCTCGAGGATCCTGCCAAGGGTATCGAGCTGGTCCACTGTTCCGCGGCCAGGACAAAAACAACACTGCTCCTTCTGAATCTGAGATTGGACCTACCGACGAACCCTTCTCTCCAGCACCCCTGAATAAACCTTACCAGGGAGGCTGAGTGTGATTCCTCTAGTTAAAAAGGGGGACCACCACCCCAGTCTGTCAATCCAGAGGGACTGTCCCCAAAGTCCACGCAATGTTGTAGAGGCGTGTCAGCCAGGACAGCCCCACAACATCCAGAGCCTTTAAGAATTCCGGGAAGATCTCATCAACCCCCGGTGCCTTGCCTCTGAGGAGCTTTTCAACTACCTCGGTGACCAGGTGGTAATCAGTTGACAGCTCCGCCCCTCTCTTCACCCGAGTGTCCAAAATATGTGGCCGCAAATCCGATGACACGACGACAAAGTCGATCATCGAACTGCAGCCTAGGATATCCTGGTGCCAAGTGCACACATGGACAGTCAAAGTCAAAAAGTCAATTCTGCTTTATTGTCAATTTCTTCACATGCCAAGACACAAAGAAATCGAAATCACATTCCCACTATCCCACGGTGACAAGACATAGTACACAATATACATACAAGTAAACAACACAAAACATAAAAACAAGAAGGCACAAACAATGAATAAATAAGAGTGATGAATAAATAATAAATAAACAAATAACAATAAATAAGAGGAGCAAAAATGCTTATGCTTGAACATGGTGTTCATTATGGACAATCCATGTCGAGCACAGAAGTCCAGTAATAGAACACCACTCGGGTTCAGATGGGAGGGGGCATTCAAGGTCTCACTGTCATTGCCCACGTGAGCATTGAAGTCACCCAACAGAACGATGGAGTCCCCAGAAGGAGCGCTCTCCAGTACTTCTTCCAAGGACTCTAAAAAGGGTGGGTACGCTGAGCTGTCGTTTGGTGCATAGACACAAACAACAGTCAGAACTCATCCCCCCACCCGAAGGCGGAGGAGGCAACCCTCTCGTTCACCGGGGTGACGACGTTAATTAAGCTGAAATCCATCATGGACAACACCTCTCACCCCCTCCATGACATTGTGCGGTCCCTGAGCAGCTCCTTTAGCAGCAGACTATTACACCCACGGTGTAGGAAGGAACGATTCCGCAGATCCTTCATTCCCTCTGCTGTCAGACTATACAACAGGGGTCACCAACACGGTGCCCGCGGGCACCAGGTCGCCCGCGAGGACCGCATGAGTCGCCCGCAGGACTGTTCTAAAATGAGCTCAAATAGCGGCACTTGTCAGTGAGCTGCATCTATTTATTTTACAGTCAAACCTCGGTTTCCGAATGTCCCGGTTCTTGAACAAATCGGAATTTGAACAAAATATTCGAGATTTTTTTGCTTCGGTTGTTGAACAAAATTCGGAGGTCGAACCTCGCGAGATGAGCCGGGAGGACCCGAGAAAACCCGACCGCGCGGCCCGGATGACGACTGACTCCATAGTTATTGTGTTTTCATTACTTTGAGGATTGTATTAACCAGGGCTGCGGACTCGGACTCGGGGACTCGGACTCGGGCGGACTCGGTCATTTTTGCCGGACTCGGACTCGGTGCTGATTTTGACCGAGTCCACCGAGTCCGACAATAAAAAAAATACGTTCAATTTTATTTTCATCATGCTGCTGAGAATGCGCGTAGGAATACTGTCCACAGCCCTGCTTACGATTAAGTTTGAAAAATAACTTGACAGCATTGAGCGCCGCCGGCGTTTGTCGGCCGCCACCTCGCCAACCGGTCAAACGCGCATGCGAGTGAGGGGAAATCCCGCAAAGGAGGAGGGACAAACAGAGCGATTGGTTTTGCTGGCTTTTTAATAAATGGCGACTGTGACTACGGGGGCCCATTAGGTCCAGAAAACCTGACAAGACGCTTGCCCAAATGGCAAGGAAAAAATGCACAGCTAAACGAATATATGACGATGAACACAGGACGTTTTTAACAGAGTTAAAGTTGTTTTTTGTTGAACGCTATGGCAAGCCATTCTGCCTGATATGTCGGACGTCATTGCCGCATTTAAAAGCTTCAAATGGTCAGCGCCACTTCAGCTCACTTCATGCCAATATCGATAAGGACTTTGCAAAAGGGACTGAATTTCGCAAGCACAAGTTTGGGACTTTGAAAAGTCAGGCAGAAAAATAGGTACAGTTTTTCAAAAGAATTACGAAGCACTCAGAGACTGTCACACTTGCATTGTTTCAACTGGCTTGGAACATTGCACGGGCTAAAAAGCCATACAATGAAGTGGAGTTCGTTAAAATATGCCTCAGTGACGTTATTGAATTTTATTTTCATCATGCTGCTGAGAATGCGCGTAGGAATACTGTCCACAGCCCTGCCTGCCTGCCTGCGTGCGTGCACGTACAAGACCGAGCGTAAGTTACGATCAATGCGGCCACGTTGAGTTGCACTTAGGCTAATGTTTACATTATGTACCAATGTCAAGGACGATTATGTCACCCAGCTTATATCATTGATGTGTTTCGATAGTTGTGGGGTCGTCACTAATTATTTGTGTTTAGATAAATGTCTGAGCTATAATGGTGTAATTAATGATTAAAACTTGAAAGTATCTGTTTATTGTATTCGTTTATATGTTTAATAAAGACAAAGCCATCACAAAACTGTTGTAATTATTTAGATTTTGATCTAAATTAGCCTTGAATAAAGACTAAGCAGTCACATGAATTAACAGAAAAAAATGGACAGCCGGACTCGGACTCGGACTCGTGGTCAAGAGGCCGGACTCGGTGCAAAAATCCGACCGAGTCCACAGCCCTGCTTATAATCTATCAAAAACACTTGTAATACTCAAACCCCTCCTTGGCACAGCAGAACACCACTGCAAAAATTCAAAACAACTGGCACATGAACTCAACAATATAACAGTACAAAAAGATGAAATCCTCATTTCCCACGACGTAGTTTCATTATTTACAAAAACCCCCGTTGACATCACATCGTACAAGAACACCTCAAGGAAGACTGGACCCTTAAAAAATGCACAAACCTGACAGTTAGTGACATCACCACATTACTTAATTTTGTAGCCAAATCTACATATTTCCAGTTTAAAAACATTATATACAGACAGACGGAAGGATTCGCAATGGGAGACCCACTATCCGCAATAATGAGCAGTTTTTTCATGGAGGACCTGGAAACCAAAGCCATCAACACAGCACCCACTCTCTGTAAACCCATATTCTGGAAAAGATACCTTGACGACATCCTGGAAAAAAATAAATCTGGAAACACACAATAACTAACCAATCATCTGAACACCATGGACAACACTGGCAACATACAATTCACACATGAAGAGGAAATAAACCGGACCATATCTTTCCTGGACATGATTATCCACCACAAAGACGACGGCAGCATCAAGATTACAATTTACAGAAAACCCACCCATACGGACCAGTACCTCCTCTGGACATCAGAACACCCCACAGCACACAAACTATCAGGAGTCAGAACATTATACGACCGGACCACCACCATAACTGAAGAGAAAGACAGACAGGAGGAAGAAAGACACATCGAACAAGCTCTCACACGTTGTCAATATCCAAGATGGGCCATAAAAAAAGGAAAACAACAAGTCAAAAATAAAGAGGACAAGACAAGAAGAAAGAATACGAAACGCACTCAACAGACGTAGAAACCATCAGACATCATAATTTTACCATACATCCGAGGGATAACGGGCAATGAAAAGACACCAAATCAACACAGCCATCAAACCGTACACCAAACTCCAACAACTACTAGTGCATCCCAAAGACAAAATAACACCGGAAAAAAGTGCAACACCATCTACGAGATACCGTGCAAGTCATGCAACAAATCATACATTGGAGAAACAAGAAGGTCATTCAACATAAGGAAAAAGGAACATCAAAAATGTGAAAAGGAGACAGTGGGGCGATTCACAAGGACACTAAAAGAAAAAGCAGAACAAGAAAACCTCAAATCAGCCATCACAGATCACTGCAGGAGAAACAATCACATCATGGACTGGGATGGGGGAAAAATCATAACAGAATCCAACAAATTCAAGCGGTGGATCAAAGAGGCCATTGAAATCAGGAAGCGGGCTAGCAGGACTATCAACAGGGACGAGGGGGCGTACACCCTATCGCACACCTGGGATTCCCTTCTCCAAGGACCACCAGGGGCGGACGGGCCGGCTCGGCGGACAGGTCTGCCGAGCCGGCCAATGAATAAATGACACGTCATCAACACGTCGGATGACGGCTCTGAGGAAGACTGGAGTGCGCAGTCGAAACTGTCAGCAGAAGGTAATAATGAAAAATTTCTAGCATTTGTCTGAAAATAAGACTCTAATAATAGCATTCAGAAGACATTATGAAACTATCCGAAATAATGACTGTTTTGGGTCTTAACATGCACAAAAACTCATGAAATGTTGTAAACACAACAGCATCAATATTTTATTTATTTATTCTGTAAGTTTTAATAATTGGTTCACGTTGTGCCCCCTTAAAATTTTAAACAAAGCAGCCCTGGTTATATATTAAGATCCATACATTTGGTGTTTTGTGAAACAGCACAACACCTACAAAACAAAAGTCTAAAGCAGTGGTTCTTAACCTGGGTTTGATCGAACCCCAGGGGTTCGGTGAGTCGATCTCAGGGGTTCGGCAGAGCCCCCGCCACGGAGGTCCGGACACACTTGAATTATTGTGTAAATTTGTGATGACACACACGGCCCGGCCCGCTTGGCCATCACCGGCTGCAGATGATCATGCTACACTGCTTGGCCAATCAGCGCCCTCGGGGAATTTAGTGCGTACTCAGTAGTCAACGTGTGACTGTTGTTGTCGTACGTCGTGTGATTTCTTTAATTCTTTCTCCATACTAACTACGTATGTCGGGCAAAAGAAGAAAGTGGTCGGACGAATATGTAAAACATGGATTCTCATGTTAAAGTTAAAGTTAAAGTCCCAATGATCGTCACACACACATCTGGGTGTAGTGAAATTTGTCCTCTGCATTTAACCCATCCCCGTGTGATTTTGATCCATCCCCTGGGGGAGAGGGGAGCACTGAGCAGCAGCGGTGCCGCGCTCGGGAATCATTTGGTGATCTAACCCCCCAATTCCAACCCTTAATGCTGAGTGCCAAGCAGGGAGGCAATGGGTCCCATTTTTAATTCCCCTTTCAAATGACACCGTCAGTGACAGAATAGAAGACATGAGTAAAGACATCTTGGCTCAAGTAGTCGCGGATCTGATTTCAAGCCCGGCAAAATTCAGCCTTCAACTCGACGAAACCACAGACGTTTCTGATCTAAGCCAGCTTGCTGTTTTTGTACGCTATGTGAAAGACGACATGATAAATGAAGAGTTTTTATTTTGTAAGCCTCTTACAACAACAACGAAGGCAGCCGATGTGAAGAAGCTTGTGGATGACTTCTTCAGAGACAACAATCTTTCATGGGATATGGTTTCTGCAGTTTGTACGGACGGAGCTCCAGTCATGCTGGGAAGAAAGTCTGGTTTTGGTGCGCTAGTAAAGGCCGATGCACCACACATCATTGTGACGCATTGTATTCTGCACAGGCATGCGTTGGCAACAAAAACCTTACCTCCAAAAATGGCAGAAGTATTAAAAACTGTGGCGGAATGTGTGAACTATGTGCGAAAAAGTGCTCTAAGGCACCGCATCTTCAGAGAGCTGTGTAAAGAAATGGGCTCTGAATTTGAGGTACTTCTGTTCCATTCTAATATTTGGTGGTTATCCCGGGGACAGGTGCTGAATCGTGTTTTTGCCATGCGTGTGGAATTAGCCCTGTTTTTGCAAGAGCACCAACACTGCCATGCAGATTGCTTCAAAAATCCTGAGTTCATTCTCATTTTAGCGTACATGGCTGATATATTCGCAGCTCTCAATCATCTCAATCAGCAGATGCAGGGTGGTGGAGTCAATATCATGGAAGCGGAAGAACACCTGAAGGCTTTTCAAAAAAAGCTACCGTTATGGAAACGACGAACAGAGAACAATAACTTCGCAAACTTCCCGCTTCTGGACGACTGTGCAAGTAAGATCGAAGATGTGTCTGGAATCGGAGATATTTCTGTATCCACGGAACTGAAGCAAACAATTACCACGCACTTAGATGAGCTTGCAAAGTCTCTCGACGGATATTTCCCTACAATAGAGTCATATCCAGCATGGGTGAGACAGCCGTTCACGTTTGCTTTTGAAACAGCAGATGTCAATGATGAATTCCTCGACGAAATTATTGAAATTCAGCAGAGCCAGGTTCAACAGCAACTCTTCAGAACAACAACGCTCTCAACGTTTTGGTGTCGACAAATGAACAAGTATCCAGTTATTGCTAAGAAAGCCCTGGATTTTTTTATACCATTTGTTACAACATATCTTTGTGAGCAATCCTTTTCGAGGATGCTGGACATAAAAACGAAGAAAAGGAACAGACTTTGCTGTGAAAATGACATGAGAGTGGCACTTGCCAAGGTGAAGCCACGCATATCTGAACTGATCTCTCAAAGGCAACAGCAGAAGACACATTGATTTCCAGGTATGTAATTTGGTGTGAGTTTGTATGTCATTCTCGGTGAATGCGCATATGAAACTGATGGGGTTCGGTACCTCCAAAAAGGTTAAGAACCACTGGTCTAAAGTTATGCTAAACCTAAGAGGTGGTGTGTCATTTTGAATTTTATTTTGTTTGTCTGTATTTTTTTTGCCTTTTATAAAGGGGATAAAGGGAACTACCATTGGAGATGTTATCAGTTTGTCTTGAACTGTGGGGATTTCTTCCTAAAATGTTCAACATGACAAAGAAATCCAAACCCTTTTATTTACCAAACACAGTTTGGTAGTCTTAGCATTCCTGAAAACATGTAATTTTGCACACACATCATCTCTGTCAAATTAATCAATATACAGGACTGTCTCAGAAATTTAAATATTGTGATAAAGTTTTTTATTTTCTCTAATGCAATTAAAAAAACTAAAATATCATACGTTCTGGATTCATTACAACCCAACTGAAATATTGCAAGCCTTTTATTATTTTAATATTGCTGATTATGGCATACAGCTTAAGAAAACTAAAATATCTAATATAACTAACCCTAACCCCCGTTTTTTGCTGGGGTTACGTTCTGAAAAGAACCTGTGATGGGTAAAATGTGTGAAGTAGAAACCTTTATTTTTTTACCATTATCATACAGGTATAACATTGAAACCAAAGGACAAAACATGTTTTCAGGCCCAAGCATTTGTTTACCAAAGAGAAGTTAACACTTTCTTTCAGATAACTACCAGTAAAATAATTGTACGTATGTATGTACTATATAGTGCGCCTCTGCGGCTTGACTCCACTCTGTAGTGTCTTTTCATCTGAAGCCATAACACAATGCACTGTGTAAAAAATCTGTGAAGCAGTGAGGCCTTGAAAGGTGAACCGTGATATAGTGACTGTATTTGAATATTGTGTTTCTTTACCAAATGGCTCAGTAGTTTTAACAAAACAGCCCTTGTATGTTTCAATAAGATTTACAAGAAGTTGGAGGAATATGTGTAACAGGGCCCATCCTAAAAAAAGTCTGTTAGCCACATGCCAAACCTAACAATAATGACTTTTCTTAAACATTTCTTTCAACACAATTTTTGGCCTTTAGAGGTGAACGTTTTATAACAGGGGGTCCTCGATGTTGATCCATTCCTACGCGGCGACATAAACTGAATTCAGAACAGTAATGTTTATCGATGTTTCTCCCCTTACAATGTCTAATTAACTTCGATGGTGATGGCCTTCCTTTCTTTGATGTACTGCGATCAAAAGAGTGCCTTTCGCTTGGGAGCCATGATGAAAGGCAAAAAGTAACACCGTCTTACTCGGTCCACAGTCTCTCTCGCGGTGTATTCCTTCCGCCGTGCGCACAAAACCAGTTCCCATGCGCGTTACAAATCTTAGTACGCCTTTACGACGCTTAGAACGTAAAACCACTTCGGTCAAAAAAAGGCTTTATAAATAAGACCTTTTTTTCCTTTCGACTTTTCCCCTCAGGGGTCGCCTCAGCGAACCATCTGTTTCCATCTCACCCAATCCTGTGAATCCTCTTCTCTCACCTCCTCTTTCACTATCCATAAATCACCTCTTTGGTCTTCCTCTTGATCTCCTGCCGGGTGGTTCCATCCTCAGCATCCTTCTACCAATTTATTCACTATCCCTCCTCTGTACATGTCTGAACCATCTCAGTCTGGCCTGTCTGGCTTTATATCCGAAACACCTAACATGCACTGTCCCTCTGATGCACTCGTTCCTGATCTTATCCAACCGCGTCACTCCCAAAGATGATGATGATGATAGAACTTTATTCATCCCACAGCGGGGAAATTTACTTGTTACAGCAGCGCATACAAGCAAGAATACAAGTGCCAAAATTTAAAAAAATGATAAATAACAGACAAGGACAAAGACAAGTGCCGCTAGTCGAGACGAAACACAATTTTATCAGGTGCCACGCATGTTGTATAGCAGGGGTCACCAACCTTTCTTAAACCGAGAGCTACTTCCTGGGTACTGATTAAGGCAAAGGGCTACCAGTTTGACACACACTTCTGAAATAGCCAATTTGTTAAATTTAGCTTTCACTATGCGTTATTATTGTCATTTCCAGTTCACATGTAAGTGTGATTTTAACAAGAATAGCAAAAATACGGTCAAACCTCGGTTTTCGACCACAATCTGTTCCAGAAGGCGGTTTGAGAAGCGAATCGGTCGGATTCCGAATCTATTTTTCCCATTACAAATAATAGAAACAATTTTAGTCCGTTCCAAGACTAAAAAAAACTCCTTTTGTTTAAGCATTTTTTCATTTGCGCATTTTTGTCCGACCACGCAACCGTAGCGCGTAGCGCGTCGCCCACCGCGCAACTGCACTGCGCTGGTCGCATTATTGTGACAGAGCCGTCGCTGAAATTAGAAAATATTTTTAAAGTCCTGATGTACTTTCCAAAATTTAAGTGGACCTCAGTGCGCAGGGAGCTTAATTTGGTCCGATCGCGCAACCAAAGCGCGCCGGGCGCTCACTGTCGCATTGCTTTAAGAGCGTCTTTGTGTTTTAGGATGGCTTTACTGCTCCCACTTGCTTTCTTTGGAGGCATGATGAGGGGTTACCAGGGCTGTGGACTCGGTCGGATTTTTGCACCGAGTCCGAGTCCGGCCTCTTGACCACGAGTCCGAGTCCCAGTCCGGCTGTCCATTTTTTTCTGTTAATTCATGTGACTGCTTAGTCTTTATTCAAGGCTAATTTAGATCAAAATCTAAATAATTACAACAGTTTTGTGATGGCTTTGTCTTTATTAAACATATAAACGAATACAATAAACAGATACTTTCAAGTTTTAATCATTAATTACACCATTATAGCTCAGACATTTATCTAAACACAAATAATTAGTGACGACCCCACAACTATCGAAACACATCAATGATATAAGCTGGGTGACATAATCGTCCTTGACATTGGTACATAATGTAAACATTAGCCTAAGTGCAACTCAACGTGGCCGCATTGATCGTAACTTACGCTCGGTCTTGTACGTGCATGCACGCAGGCAGGCAGGCGCGGGCGCGCACGCAACAACTAAATTTGTCTTCATAACAAGCAAGCAGGGCTGTGGACAGTATTCCTACGCGCATTCTCAGCAGCATGATGAAAATAAAATTCAGTAAGGTCACTGAGGCATATTTTAACGAACTCCACTTCATTGTATGGCTTTTTAGCCCGTGCAATGTTCCAAGCCAGTTGAAACAATGCAAGTGTGACAGTCTCTGAGTGCTTCGTAATTTTTTTGAAAAACTGTACCTATTTTTCTGCCTGACTTTTCAAAGTCTCCAAACTTGTGCTTGCGAAATTCAGTCCCTTTTGCAAAGTCCTTATCGATATTGGCATGAAGTGAGCTGAAGTGGCGCTGACCATTTGAAGCTTTTAAATGCGGCAATGACGTCCGACATATCAGGCAGAATGGCTTGCCATAGCGTTCAACAAAAAACAACTTTAACTCTGTTAAAACGTCTGTGTCATCGTCATATATTCGTTTAGCTGTGCATTTTTTCCTTGCCATTTGGGCAAGCGTCTTGTCAGCTTTTCTGGACCTAATGGGCCCCCGTAGTCACAGTCGCCATTATTAAAAGCCAGCAAAACCAATCGCTCTGTTTGTCCCTCCTCCTTTGCGGGATTTCCCCTCACGCGCATGCGCGTTTGACTGGTTGCGAGGGTGGCGGCCGACAAACGCCGGCGGCGCTCAATGCTGTCAAGTTCTTTTTCAAACTTGATCGTAAGCAGGGCTGTGGACAGTATTCCTACGCGCATTCTCAGCAGCATGATGAAAATAAAATTGAACGTATTTTTTTATTGTCGGACTCAGTGGACTCGGTCAAAATCAGCACCGAGTCCGAGTCCGGCAAAATGACGAGTCCGAGTCCCGAGTCCGAGTCCACAGCCCTGAATAAGTGACAGATCCAATGCTGTCCACTATTGGGCGTAGTGGGATGTCTTTTTATGTATTCCAGGTGTACCATATATCCGGTGGGTGACATTGGCGGCGGGTATGAGGTGGTCGTAGTCATCCCGTGTAATTTTTTTTTGTTAATAGGGGTTCAATAGTGTTTTTAGTGTTTTTTTTCTTTTCTTCCGTGTATTTTCATCATTCAACATGTGTTCCATTTGTTTTTCATACGTTTCCGTGTCCAATATGACAGTGGTTCTGCCTTTGTCTGCCGGTAGTATGGTGATGGATTTCTCCCGTTTGAGTGTGTTTATTTCAAATTCTTCTTCCTTTGTGATGTTACTGAGTGGAAGTTTGGATGATTTTAGGATGCCTGCTACTGTGTTCCGGAGTTCTGCTTTCTGTCCCTGGTCTTGTATTTATGACATGCTATTTCTGTGGCGAGTATGTATTCTTCTATGGGTTTCTTTTTGGTGTAATGGCGAAATTCAGACCTTTTGTTAGTACTGTCTTTTCTGTTTCCGTGAGGGTGCGCTTCGATAAGTTCCGCAGCCATCTTTCATTACTTGTTGAAGGTGTTCGTCTGCTTTTATTTTTTTCTTCCTATGAGGTTGTTTAATTTTTTGATCTGTCGTTGTTTTGTTATGCCAAATTCCTGTTCATAAATGTTGTTCAGATGTTCTTTTACTTCCTTCTCTATATTCCTCTGCCTCGTGTAATGGTTTTTGAATTTGTCCATTTCCTCTTTTATTTGCGCGTCAATTTTTTCTATTTTGTTTGCCGTCGTTCTTATCGTTCTCTGATGAGTCTTTTCTTGCCTTTTGGATAATTTTTTCTGCATTTCTGGTCGGGATGGGGTTATTATGTGAGGCTGGTGGGTGTTATTCCTTCATCTCTGCATCGTTGTTTCTCTAGCTTCTCCAAACGGCGGGTCGCTTTGACTCCGTCTTGCCCATAACGTCCTCGAATATTTCGTTATGAATCAGGAAGCAGGCTAGCAGGACTATCAACAGGGACGAGGGGGGCGTACAGGTTGACAGGTCTGCAGAGCCGGCCAATGAATAAATGACACGTCATCAACACGTCGGATGACGGCTCTGAGGAAGACTGGATTGCGCAGTCGCAACTGTCAGCAGCAGGTAACAACGAAACATTTCTAGCATTTGTCTGAAATAAGAATCTAATAATACCAAAAAAGTCATGTTTTTTAAGTGAACAGTACATTGCCATGGAAACAGATTTTCCACAAAAACTCACAAATTATGTGATAGTCATTAAGCCCCCCAATTTATAATGAGGTTATGTGGTTAACTTGTTGTGATAAAAACATTAAAAAATAAAATATAATTCCTTTAGCCATTATGGCACTACCATTACGATGAAAATTAAGTTCAGACGCCTTTAGGCCTAGATTTTCATCAAATTGACAATTTGACAAGATGTCATTATGTAGTTAGTTACAGCACCTTGTGTTGTCAAGGTAATGCCAAATATTACAATAAATAATAAAGTTGTTAGTAATAAAACATTCAATTTCCAAATTCACCAAAAGGTGATGTTACTACTACAGTTAAAAAAAATGTGTAGATGTTTTCAGGCTAATACTGTCATCAAATGTGAGAAATTATGACAAGACAGGATCATGTGGGTAATGTTACAGTTCGAACCCTAACTATGCCTTATTACAGTATAAAGTAAATTCAAAATGGCCGATTTTCTGTTAGTTTTAGCAGAGCCATCTGTTACATATAGTACCAAATTTTGGTAGAGTTTGGTGAAACGTACAGCCGGAGCTGCTTTTTCAAAATTTCATCGAGGGTGCCACTGAGCCATTTGTTCAAATTCATACGAGGGGTGCATTCAGACCAGAAGAGTCCTTTAGTCCGCTTGTTTGGTCCTGACCAAACAAGCGGACTTTTTTTTTTTTGGTGCAGTCCTTTTCAGACTGTACATTTTTGCAAGAGGAATATTTTTTGTATACACACCCACGCTTGTGACGATCTGTGCTCCCATTGGACAGCAATGACCAGGACGGCACACAAAGCACAGACCCAGAAATTAAGGAAAACATGCTAGTCCTACGCGATGCATTCCTGCTCTGCAAATTTGTGCTGTTGGTTTGGATCTCCGCTGTTTGTATTCACACCTGAAGCGAATCGCACCATAGTTCATTAGGAAGCGAACCGAGACCACTTAAGAAAGCGGGTCTCGGTCCGTTTCTTCAATCCGCACCAGGATTCGTTTGCCTGTAATCATACCTGCACAAAAGGTCCGGACCAGCGTTACAACTGAACCTTGGTCTGTTTAAAGCGGACCAACAGTCAGGTCTGAATACACCCTAAATAAACAAAATATTGATGATTTTTCCAAGCCTGATGTGTTCAGGGTTTCAAGAGTTTTCGTTGCATGTTTACATCAAACTTAGATTATTTTTTGGGAACTCTGCATTGCCACGGTAACAGTGTTTAGCAAAAATCACAAATTTGTGTTTTAGCATCATAAAGGCCTAAACATGCTTCCTCGCAAATATTAAGACTGTACCCTCCAGAGGCCCCACATTGGGGTTTTGCTGGGGAAAGAAAGCAATAATGTAAATCAGGGGTCCCCAAACTTTTTCCTGTGAGGGCCACATAACCTTTCCCTTCTCTGATGGGGGGCCGGTGTCAGTTTGTAACAGAAAAAGTGTGACGATCGTAGGGGAGCTTAAAAAAATTATTGTTTTCCAGAAAGCCACATATAACCAAATAACGGTTATTTAATAACCCTTTCCAGGTTCTTTACAGAAAAAAAGTCAGGAAACAAATAACACTATTAATGAAATAAATAATAACTAAATAACCCTCTCTGAGTTCTTCACAGAAAAAACTGGAAATAAATAATAACTAAATAACTCTCTCTGGGTTCCTCATAGAAAATAAAGCCATGGAACATTAACTTTCTGTTGTGCCATGCACAATTTTAACAGATAAAAGTTCAGCTCAGTTGTCAGAGCAGAATCTCTCTGACACATATGAGCAGTCTCTTAAAGTTCTTGTGTTCCTTCCTTATAATCCTTTTGTAGGTTCCAGTAGGCTTGTAGACACCGCTGTCTTTTTTGTTAAGGTTTGCTAGTGCGTCATAGTCTGGAGTAAAATTTGTTGTGGCAATTCTTAGGCGAGATCCGAGGTGTTGGTCCGTTTACCTCGATCTGTGACGGGTTGATGTTGACGTTTCATGTGGCTGAACGTCACGTCGCGTACGTCGAGCCAAATTGGCCACTCTCTTTTTAAACGCTCGGCACTGTGTCCACCTTGCTTTTCCTTGGGCGACTCATTTTAATGGAAGGATTCCAGGGGAAGGGTTTGTGGGTGGCTTTAGCGCAAAACTGCATCTGAAAGCTAAGCGCGCGAATTACAAGAATGCTGTCGTCACAGCCCACGCTCTAAATTCGGGACTGATACAAATAGAGCGCGAGTGCGCCATGTCCGTACTACTGAGTACGTACAGTGTACGTCGTACACGCACTTGTGAGTGTGCACCGAGCTTTCTGACACGGCTTCCGGTAGTAAATGCGCAGGCGAGCGCTTCCCCATCTACTGGGGAAACGCAGTCATTGCAGGCAAAATGACAAAAAAAAAAAGTTTAATAATACAATTTGTTCAGGGTTGGCGGGCCGGATTAAACGGTCCCGTGGGCCGTATCCGGCCCGCGGGCCGTAGTTTGGTGACCCCTGATGTAAATGCTGCACATTCTGCATGCAGCTTTAAGTGATAACATTGCAAGTCCAATACTTTCCTAAATTCCGTATGTGTGTGTGTGAGTGGGGGGGGTCTTAAACCTTTGTCTTTGTCTCCACAGAGGAGTAAGAGTAAGTAGAATGAGCGGGACAAAAGTTTAGGCTTAAGAGGAAGTAATGGGATTGGGCAGGAGAGGAGGGTTGGTTTTGGATGGATGGATGGATGGATTGCCGGATGGATGGAAATAAAAATATTTACTGCACTTTATGTAAACTTGGGGTATCTGTTTCATGTTATTTGTTTGACAATCCTTAATATTAACATGTGAAAATCAAAAAAAAAAAAATGTGACAAGAGGGCAAGTACTCTTTTAGGACACTGTAGGTTAGATGACTGGATAGAGGGATGGGTAGACAGATTTCCCTCACAGGATGAATCAACTACCTATTTATGAATGAATGAAAATGTAAAATGTACCCAACAATTTACATGTCATTGACGTAAAATATGAATAGCACAATTTGGAGTATTTGTTAAAAAGTGCTCATCCTACAGCTATGGTAAATGGCAAATGAAGTGCACTAGTATACACCATATGATGCCCAAAGCGCCTCAAAGAGCCTTACATTTACATAAACGTTTTTGTTTGAACATTTCTTCTTTTCTTACCTAGGGGCTGAAGTGACGTCTTAACCTTTTTATACCACTTAAAAGAAAGACGCTTTAGTTCCGCTTTGTCATGCAGTGGAAACATTTGGATGAGTATTCTTTGGATTGCAGTCTCTGAACTGAAAAGAGAAAAAAATAATGATCTTAAAAAGATTGAAAATTTAAATGAATAACAGAATAATATAAAAAGACCCGGAATGAGCAAAACCTGTTGACAATGTAATGGCTTCAATGATCAAAAACGTAGAGGATAAAGCAAACAATGAATTCAGGCTTTTATTTTGAAATGTAAAAAAAAAAACTAGTGGTTTGAATCAGTTGAAAATGTGAAAATAAAAAGGAAAAAAGATACAAAAAAGGAAGCTTTTAAATATTTTTTATAAAATTTGCAGAAGTTGCAGAAGGAACAAGTAACAAGCAAGAAAGAAACCTAGGAAACAAGGAAGCAATAAACAAACAAGGAAAAAAAGCAAGGAAACATTGAAGGAAGAAGCAAAGAAGGAAGGAAACTAGAAAGCAAAGAAACAAGGAAGCAAAGACATAGGGAGGCAAAGAGGGATGCAAACTGGGTGTACCTAATATTAAAATATGTACATTCCTACGCTTGTTCACTTCAACTTGTGAAAATCTGAAAGACAAGATTCGCAGAAGGATTTCATTTTACAACCAGAGAAGGGTCTCTGTATTGCAGACAACTGCCGTCAATCAGCAGCCAAAGTTTCTCCGCTCATCTGCAGTGAGGAGACATGCCAGGGACTGCGTCTGCTAGCACGCCGCATAGCAAGGAGCCTGCCGCGGACTGCGTCGGCTGGCCCACTGCACAGTGAGGTGGTTCGCTGTGGACAGCGTCAGATGGCCAGCTGCTCAGCAAGGAGATTCAATGCTCGCCGCAGACCCCATCGGCCGGTTGCGTAGTGAAGAGGCTTGCCGCGGACTGTGGCGACCCTCCCCAGATTGTACTCTGATTGTAGCCTCCCCAGATTGTACTGCTTTGCTAAAATATAAATATCTGTACATTTGCACCAGTTGAACTGTTTTGTGTTATCCATCCATCCATTCATTATCTTTACCGCTTGGCCCCACGGAGGTCGTGGGCATGCTGAAGCATATCCCAGCTGTCATCGGGCAACAGGCGAGGGGCACCCTGAACCGGTGCCAGCCAATCGCAGGGCACAGAGAGACAAACAATCATCCACACTCACACTCATGGGCAATGAGTGCCTTGGCTGGCCAAGCATGTTTTTGGAATGTGGGAGGAAACCGGAGGATCCACGCAGGCACGGGAAAAACATGCAAACTACACACAGGGAGGGCCGGTGGTGGAATCGAACCCGCACCCTCCAAACTGTGAGGCGGTGTGCTAAACAGCTTTCCGCTGTGATGTTTGTGTTGTGTTTACCTTTTTTAAAAAGCAGCAAAACAGCAAACAAAAGTCAAAATAAATTGAGAGAGCAAATAATTGTGAATACAGTAATCCCTCGTTTTTAGCTGAGTTTACATTCTGAAAAGAACCCATGATAGGCAAAATCCGTGAAGTATAAACCTTTATTTTTTACCATTATTATACATGTATAACATTGAAATCAAAGAACAAAACCTGTTTTCAGGCCCAAACATTTGTTAATCAAAGCGAATTAACGCTTTCATACAAATAACGACAAAAATATAATAATTTTAATCATCAATACGAAGTTCGTATTATACAGTAGAACAATTTGTGACTCGTATTTCACTGCACCTCTGACAGTGCCACTGCGGCCTGACTCAAATCTGTAGTGTGTTTTTTTTCTGAAGCCATAACACAATGCACTGTGAAGAAAATCCATAAAGCAGCAAGGCCGGGAAAGGTGAAACGTTATATAGCGAGGGATTCTGTGTGTTACTTGTGTAGATTGATAATATGATAATGAGTCTGCGGAACTAACAGTATACAAAATAGACTGATGTTACTGGGAATAAAAGTTACTCAGGAACTAACAACAGCCAACATATAGTCTGGTACCCTTGGAAACGGGGGACTTTCAGCCTTGTAAAGCAACTGAGGGCTGAGAGCAGAGAGGATGGCAACGCTCCATCTTGAGATGTCTGACCTTCACAATAAAATGGTCAAGGTACAGGAGGCAAGCATGGAGATGATTAGCTGTGTGATTGGTCGGTGCAAGTGCCGCCTGTTGGTAGGGACGATGCCCAGAGTGCCTTCGGGATTGTGACTCCAACTCTCTCAAAACTGATTAAACTGTCGTGTTTAAACCAAACTGTTAATGTAAATTCCAATAAACGACAAAGCTTGTCATAGACACGTTCGGCCATGTTTTTCACTCAACCGCACTCAGCGACACAACAGCAAAAAAACTCGCAACACTCCGTAACCGCCCCCTTACCCACAATGCATAGCATCGGGAGTTAACAATCTACCTCTTTCTTAAAAAAAAATAATAATTACACAGAACATTTAAAGTGTGCTTGAATAAAGCCCTTTTTGAACTACAAAACAAAAAGGTTTCTTTTTTTCACAGCCTCCAACAGTCCTTCCAGCACCGCCGTTACCTCTCCTGCTTGTGCGCTGCCGGGTACTTGACCTCGACGACGGCAACACTCTTTATCGTTATTTTAAGAATGAAGCCCCAATAGGCTCTGAGGTCTCCTTCCTTTTTTGATCCGTCTGTGTATAGAACCCATTCATAGGGAGTTTCTCCTTTCGCTTCCTTTTTCAATGTCTGTTTTTTGGCCGAGGTTTTTGCCGGTCCAATTTCCAAATCAGGGTCCAGTAGGATGTCCTCCCACCTGCCCCATCTTGTGTTGGTCGCCTTTGTGCTTTCGATGGTGGTCTTTCTCAGGAATCGATGGACTTAGCTCTGCATTATGACCTTGATCCCCTGTCCTTGGGCTAGATCTTTCAGACTGCTCCAGTATTTGGCCAACACTGCCAATTCTTTCTCCTCTTGGGGATACTTCATTTCTACACTGGATAGGGTGTAGGTCCATAGGGCTATCAAGCCTGCACCTTCGTTACTGACTGACACCATTGCATCGTTCTCTTCGCAAAGCACATTGGCCACCAACTTTGCATTGAAACTTCTGGGTTCAAGCCGTACTGCTTCTTGAACGGCTTGAATTAAATCTTCTAAGCTCTGTTGGTCATTTGGCGACCATTACCACCTCCTTGTTGTCTTTCCTTCAGCGTTTTTCTTCAAGCATGCATGTAACGGTTTTGCATGCTTCTGATAATAGGGAACATGATCGCGAACATAGTTACAGAGTCCAAGTATCCGTTGTAACTCTTTCTGTAGTGGGAGGCTGTATTTGCTCCAATTTCTGCCGAAATCCGTCTCAGATGCCAAGATCTTTTCCAACCTGAAATCCCAGGTAGTCTACTTGGAATCGGGCCAATTGACACTTATTGAGGTTTAGTTTGAGTCCTGCGGTTGTAATCCGCTCAATTACTTTTTGTAACAAGTCCAAACGTTCTTCTTCCGTGTCGTTGGCTACGAACACATCATCAATGTAGACTGTCACTTCCAAGCCTTCGAGTACTCGCAAAACGGCTGATTGAAACACATTTGGAGGGTTCTTGTATCCTTGAGGGAAACTTTGCCACACATACGACTTTCCTTTGTGCGTGAACGCCGTCTTTCCTTGTGAAGCCTTGGCCAATCTCAATGAGAAAAATCCATTAGCCAGATCAATACATGACTCGTATTTTCGCACCTTCAAGGTCTTGAGGGATGCTTGGGGATTAACGAGGCTCACTTTGTTAGCCACCGTCCGGCGGTTCAAAGCTTTGAAGTTGATGACTGGCCTCCAGCCTCCTCCCGCCGACTCAGGTTTTTTCACAGCCTGAATTGGGCTATTGGTTATGGGGTTAGCCTCTTCTCTTATAATGCCAAGTTGTAACAGTTCTTTCACAATTGTTCCCATCTCTATGACTGCCTCAGGGTTTAGGGGGTATTGTCTTACTGGTGGATGTACTCCTCCTTCGATTGTGTGCATGTATTTTGTTCCAAGGTCCCCGCAGTCGTTCTTGAATCGGGCCACAGCCACTTTTTTTATTATTTTGTTTAGGCGCTCCCTTCCTTCTGGGGATAGGTTACATTCTTGGACGTTTTTTTCTCGTACGGCAGGGATGTCCACAGGCTTATACCACTGCCCGGGAGTATTCGTTTTTGCAGGTTCAATTTGGACAATCCTTAACTTTGATTCTTTTAGTCTTTCCTTCAATCTTTTTTTGTTTTTTGGTTTGTTCCAATCTTCTGCGTCTTTTAATGTTAACAAATTATATGGTCCTATGACCCACAATATACCATTCCAAATTCCTACCGGCATTGTGGTTACTTTTCAATTCGCAAGTCTAACCTTCAGGTGTCCAATTTTTTTGTAAGGCTTTGCGGGTCATTGACACCTGTGCTCCGGTATCCACCAGATAGGAGATTCCTTTATTTTAACATAAAGTTCATCCCCTACCCGATAAACACCCTTCAAGGTGACCCGCGCCTCTTTCTTTTTCATCGTCCGGGCCCAGCGGAGGCAGTTGACTTGCGAGCCTCCGCTAGGGCCTTTCGTTCTTCTGGTGTCATTTTTCTATAATCTTCACTGGGCATATAGCCTGTCGGGTTCGTCTTGCTGTATGTTATCTTGGGTTTAATTTGAGCGTTAGCCTCTTGATCCTTATTTTTTACTTTTGCTGAAATTTTTGTTCGTTTTGGGTCTCCTTGTCGCGAGGGCGAAGGTTACTTGCAGGATCTGTTTTTCTTATCTCGTTGTAGTGTTTAGTCACTCCGTCCCATTTCCTTATGGCTTCTTCTATCCGAGCCATATTGGCATCTGGACCTAATTTGACAAATGTCATGTATTTGTGTTCTGTAACCACCCTTAAAACTCTCATATATCTATTTGGGATGACTACTTGCTTCAACTTATGCCACACATTTAACAAAGTGAGGCTTCGTTTAAGCGCTTCTTTTGCCCTAGCGACATGTGCATCTTCATCTTCTTCCTCGTCATCCACCCACCTCTCATAGGCTTCCTACGCCGTGTCTCCCGGGCCTATTGCCTCAGCTGTGACATACTGTAACCACATTTTCTTTTCCAATTCTCCTGCCGGGCCATCTTTAATAACTGGCCAAGTCGCCAGTAAACATTCTTTGATGGTTTCCTTCTGATATTTGGCGCAAACCATACCTTTTAGAGTCTTGAAGGCTCGCGTGTCCCGTTCAGGGTCACTTTGCGATGTGGCTCCGTTGGAATTAGCTAAAGTTGCTTGGGTGCCGTGCGTTCGGGGCGGATTAGTGGGGGTCTTCTTATTTGTAGTCTGCGCTGTCGCAACGATGGTATTGTTGTCCGTATCCAGGTCATCACTTGCCCACAACTCCGTTTGAGCTGTATCGTAAACTGATTGTTGAAGTCTTCGAAGGAGTACATCCTATATTACTGTCACAAATCCTTCTCTGAAGTTCTTTGTCATGTCTGTGTAACTCACTAGGGTATTGTAGGCCGGTGTGTTTAACACATTCAATGCCTCCCTGTAAGTTACTTTTACCGGGAAAATAACATTTTCATCCATTTTCTCTAACCAGGATTGTGGATAAGGATACACTTTTTGCCTTACTTCAGGGATGTAGGTCTTAGGTCCATCTTTGGTTTCAACCCATCCAAGTTGTACATTTCTTGCCAGTCTCTCTGAAGCTTGGTAAATGCCAATATTTGGCTGTTGTTTCTTTACTCCTCTCCGGATCCCCCCTCTCACCGTTGCCTGCGGAGGGTTGTTTGGATCTGAAGGTACCGTTGCTGACATTACAGAGCCATCTTCTATTCCATGTTCATCTGTTTCGGCGACCAAGTCATCTCCAGAAGCGACAGATTCATTGTCTCCGTCATTTCCTTGTTCATCTTCGTCTTCACTTCCACTTTCACTGGACGCGGGCTCATGATTGGTGACCACCGCTTCAGCTACTTGTGCCGTCGCTGGATGAACTGGCCTTTGTTGATCGCTTGATCTGTTCATGGGAGTAGCGTTTGGTAGTGCTCGGTATGAGCCTTCAAATCCAGTTGGGTCACCGGTATTCCGCTTGGCGTTGAAGCCGGTAGTTCCCCTGGTCCGGTTACTGTTTTTCCGCCCCCTGTTTTGTTTTCTTCAGTTTTTGGAGATGGTGACCTTGATTTTCTTGCTCTTGGGTGGGATGTAGGCTTTACTGCTTTCCTTGCCTGTCAGAGGTTGTACTTGACGTGGGTTGGGGAGAGTTCGCTGGACCTTGTTGCTGTTGCGTTTTTTTGCATTTTCCGCTGTGCTCTGGCCACTTGCAATGCTTGTCCATAAGTGGCCTCCAAAGCCCTACTCTCTCTTTCCCTCCGTTATGAAGCTGATATAGCTACCACAAACTCCAGTCCTTCTATTACAGTGACCGGGGTGGATATTTGCAGCCTAAGGCCCCTACCACGGCTGTTTTCTGCTACTTTCCATGACATGTATCCAGATTTAACTCTGTTTACATCTATTATAACTCTCCTGGCTCCCTTTTCGATGGCTGCATCTACACCTTTCTCAAGGGTTTTTGTCATTACAAGTTTGGCTGCCACCTTTGTATGACGGCATGTACTACCATATAATAGGTTGACCTACCGCCACCTGTAAAAATGACACTTGGACCTTCTGGGTCGTTTCGGCCTGCTTTCTTGCATCGCGCAATTCTTTTACATATTCTTCTCCGGCCATTAGTCTCAATGTTGAACTAAAAGGTTGCTCAATGGTCGGTATTTTTCGTTGGTGAGTATGATATCGCCTACAAACTGGCAAATCAAAATGCAATTTCCAAGATTAATTTTCTTTGTAGCCTCATCAGGCAAGGATGGCAAGGGGTCATTTCTGAACAGGGGATTCATCCTCTGAAGGAGAATACCCTTTCCCAACCCTGCTCTCTCCTGCCAATCCTTGTCTATGCTTTCGTGACTCGTCACTTGTCTGTCATCAAATAGTGTCTCTAGAGTTACATCTTCTTCACTAGAGAAAACTGGAAGCTCTGCTCTTTTCTCTGCTACATGTTTTATTCTTTCCAAAAAGCACAAATATTCATTATAACGAGGTGCTGCTCTTACATCTGTGATTGCTGGGGATGTTAGCCCGCATTCAATGCCAGCTTCTTTAGCCAACATCTTCACTACAGGATCTAATTCCTGGCTTGTACTAACTAGTTTAATGATGTTAAGTTCCTCCATCTTCCTTGCCCCCCATTCACACCACTCCGGTGCCTCCCTTCGGGTATAAGCTTTTTTTGGGTGGGCAGTTACCATAGTCAGTAACGCGTCATTTCCTGACTGTTCAACATAAAAATTTCCGTGTTCTTCGACAGCCGCTCTCACTGTCATTGGGAGACTGTCCGGCCTTGTCGACGGGTTTCATTCAACTATTTTAGTAGCCCACTCCGGAGGCCAGCTTCCTAAGCCTCCTCCATAGAGTATCACACAAACTGGTTGCTTATGTTGTTCTATTATCTCAGGGTCAGACACCTCCGGTCTGGCTCCCCCTTCTGGGGGACCGGATATTGGGTCTGATCCTTTACTACTGCTAGAAATTATGTTCTGAATAGCCTTAAACTTACCTGTAGGTCGGAGCTGTATCTTTTCCGAGGCCTTCCCTTGCGCGTCGGGGTCAGGGACGTACTTCCAGCTCCTTAGTTACTCTACGGCACTTTATGCGTCGCCTTTACTCAACTAGGACCACCAACTCAAGTATTTTATTTTTTACCTTGCCTGTTGATGTCCTCAACGGTGGGACTTTCCTTTTTTAATAACTTCAGGCTATGTCTTTGAAGCTGTGTCTGCTTCTTTCCGCACTTACGTCCCCTAGTGCTAGTACCACTCGCGAAAAATAAGCTTTCTTGCTTTTCTCTTTTTCCGCTTCACTACTTCGCTTTCTCCTAGCGATAAAAATATTTATAAATTCAGGTGAAAATCATTCCTACTACAATGCTTTGTTTGAGTGATACCAGCCACCGTTCACAATGACACAAATAGCACCATTCCTTTTTGTAACTAAGCCCTTCACCAGGTGTTTAACAAAAAGTTTTTTTATTTTTTTAAAAAGCACTATTTCTTAAAGAGACTCTATGTGTCAATTAAGGCCGTTTGACATGACATTTATCAATGAGTGGAATTCCGGTAGTCTTGGGAAGAAAAACCAAGAACAATTCCACCCTGGGTTCTTCTGTGCTTATGATTGAACTACGAGTTTTTTAATTTACTTCGCAATCCATCATTTGTAGCGATTAAATGTTTGGGCGCCACATGTCAATCGTGCACTTATCAATGTAAGTGACCGGCTCTCCGTTTAAAGGGTAAAATTCTGTACTTGAACCCCTCTGCTGTAACGCAGTATGCAGGGGGGACGTGAATTTATTTAAGCCGGTTCGGAGAGAGGATTCGTTTTGAGTCTCACCGCTGTTCAGGTAACTAATCTATTGCTATATCAATTCCATCTCTTCAGACGCCAGTCCCGCTGAAATCAAAGAAACCCGAGGGTTGAGTAACTACTTTGTCGAGACCCAGGATCTCCTCAATCGCGGCTGTCGGCAGCGTCTCTTTCTCCTATTAAGATTGTTGCTTTTGTTATCCACTCGGAATAGTTTAGCTGTCTTTGTTAAGACCGCGGGAACTTGTTTATTTTCACTAGCGTACACTCACACTAGCTGAGCTTCAGATAACGGTTTCGAACCAGATCTGACACTCCTTGATGTCAGGATTAACGCTGTCTTCACTTAAAAAAGAACTCAACGGTTTACAATATGACTAAGATAGAATAAGAAAAGAGAGATAAGGTTTATAAGATTAACATGTCCCCAGTATTTAATTTAATTCAGATAGAAAAGATTAGGCGGCTCGGCGGCGCACTGGGTAGCACGTCCGCCTCACAGTTAGGAGGGTGCGGGTTCGATTCCACCCTGTGTGGAGTTTGCATGTTCTCCCCGGGCCCGCGTGGGTTTTCTCCGGGCACTCCGGTTTCCTCCCACATCTCAAAAACATGCTTGGTAGGCCGATTGAAGACTCCAAATTGTCCTTAGGTGTGAGTGCGAGTGCAGATGGTTGTTTGTCTCTGTGTGCCCTGCGATTGGCTGGCAACCGGTTCAGGGTGTCCCCCGCCTACTGCCCGATGACGGCTGGGATAGGCTCCAGCACTCCCGCGACCCCCGTGGGGACTAAGCGGTTCAGAAAATGGATGGATGGAGAGAAAAGATTAAGTCGTCAATCATATAATTGAAATTCTATGATATAGGATACTAGAAATGAAGAAAAAAGATTAAATAGAAAATCACTTTTATTGAAATTAAAAGATTAAATGTCAGCAGTTAGTCTTGAGCCTACGCTTTTAAACAATCCCCTAATTGAAATTCAATGATTTAAGATAATAGAAGTTAAAGAAAAAGGTTAAATAGAAAATCACTGGTTATTCGAAATTAAAAGATTAAATGTCAGCAGTTAATCTCAAACCTAATGCTTCTAAACAATCCCCTATCGAAAGTTAATGATTTAAAATAATAGAAGTTAAAGAAAAAAGGTTTAAATAGAAAATCACTTTTATTCAAAATTAAAAGATTAATGTCAGCAGTTAGTCTTGAGCCTAACGCTTTTAAAACAATCCCCTAATTGAAATTTAATGATTTAAGATAATAGAAGTTAAAGAAAAAAGGTTAAATAGAAAATCACTGCTACTCGAAATTAAAAGATTAAATGTCAGCAGTTAGTTTTGAGCCTAACGCTTTTAAACAATCCCCTAATCGAAATTTAATGATTTAAGATAATAGCAGTTAAAGAAAAAGGTTAAATAGAAAATCACTGTTATTCGAAATTAAAAGATTAAATGTCAGCAGTTAGTCTCAAACCTAATGCTTCTAAACAATCCCTTAATCGAAAGTTAATGATTTAAGATAATAGAAGTTAAAGAAAAAAGGTTTAAATAGAAAATCACTCTTATTCGAAATTAAAAGATTAAATGTCAGCAGTTAGTCTTGAGCCTAACGCTTTTAAACAATCCCTTAATCGAAATTTAATGATTTAAGATAATAGAAGTTAAAGAAAAAAGGTTAAATTGAAAATCACTGTGATTCGAAATTAAAAGATTAAATGTCAGCAGTTAGTCTCAAACCTAATGCTTCTAAACAATCCCTTAATCGAAAGTTAATGATTCAGGATAATAGAAGTCAAAGAAAAAAGGTTTAAATAGAAAATCACTTTATTCGAAATTAAAAGATTAAATGTCAGCAGTTAGTCTTTAGCCTACGCTTTTAAACAATCCCTTAATTGAAAGTTTAAATAGAAAATCACTTTTATTCGAAATTAAAAGATTAAATGTCAGCAGTTAGTCTTGAGCCTAACGCTTTTAAACAATCCCCTAATCGAAATTTAATGATTTAAGATAATAGAAGTTAGAGAAAAAGGTTAAATAGAAAATCACTGTTATTCGAAATTAAAAGATTAAATGTCAGCAGTTAGTCTCAAACCTAATGCTTCTAAACAATCCCTTAATCGAAAGTTAATTATTTAAGATAATAGAAGATAAAGAAAAAAGGTTAATTAGAAGTTCAATCTCAATCGAATTTAAAAGATTAAAAATCATCATTTATTATAGAAAAAGAATAAGCAATACAAGTCTTAATTATTCTTACAAACAAGATTGAATTCACTCACCAAACTCATGTCTTCCATATTGTCTGTTCTCGAAGTTCTCTCGATTGTAAAGCTCAAAATGTGTATAAAAAGAGGATATACGTATATCTTAAAAAATAAATGGCTAATTATGATCAGTGAGTGATCAGGTCAGCTAATTCCAAAATCTCTATAAAAATCTAAGTGACCACGGGGAAGAGAAGTGCTGTCCTAAATTGGCATTCTTTTTCTCTGTGCTTGTCCTTTTCTCTTCTCCTTTCCAAAGCTCAAATTTTGACTAAGTCCAAATTGAAGATAGTATAAATTCGTTCTAACAGACCCTGGTTTAATCTAAGTAAGAATGAAAAATCTATCTTTTTATAAAGGACGTTTCGCGCAATCGGACAGCATTTCGTCCCTTTGGACCAAAAGAAGCCTCGCCCTCTGTTGGATCACCTTTTTATACTGATTTGGGCTCAGTCCACTTCCCATGACTATTTTAAAAATAGACTGTGACATCCACCTGCTTGTGCAACATGCCTTGTCATCCGGAATATGTCCATCTTCCCAGAGATGCTTTCGTGTTCCCAGAGATTCTCATCCTGATTCTCATGGATGCTAGCTACTCTGTGCTCACGGAAGCAACGCTTTCTCAGAAATGCTTCATCGACTCCCTAATTTTCCGACGCTTAATTTATCGTGCGACGTCTGTCGCCTCGTGTCAGCGTGACATCTGCCGCGGCCTGCTTTCACTCATGTTCCATCAAAAAGCACTCCCTCCCCTCTCTACTCAATTCTCAGTACCTTCATGTGTAAGTGACACATCATTGCCACATTTATGTTGAAATGACACATTATTGCTAAATTCATGTTTAACCTTTGTTAACATTACAACTTATAACATGTTTTCAAATTAATTCAACAACTAACATCTTTCGTGCACAGAATACCTTATGACAAACAAAATATATAAGTTATTTCAGCTTCTCTACTTGTGGTTAACATGTCACATTCTCATCTCTTAGCAATGATCATGGGCTTTTCTAGTTGGCAGATTAAAATATTCAAGCAGTTTCAATATAATATGTCAAAAGCAAAAATAATATAAAATCATCCAAAGTTGTGTGTCCATGTTTTATCCAGAATATGTCCTTCTAATCAGTTAACAATTGTGACTATGATCTATTATCAGGTCAATTTAACATTAGCACCATCTCTGCTAAAATTGTTATTATTATGAATTATTAATGTTAGGAAATGTATATATATGTTATCATGCGTTCTCTAATCAATGCTTTACCGCAATATTACTGCAATATATGCTTGCTGTTTGCCTTGCTGTTTTTATGATGTACCACAGAAGAGAAAGGTACGGCTGGGCCAGGAGAGAGGTTACAGCTGGGTCAGACAGGACGCAGCTGACAACTCAGCAAAAGAAGACATCTACCGAGACAGTTCCTTCTTACAAAGACCACTTTGTTAGACAACATGCCTCATTGCTGTCTTGCACCTCAGATGAACCTACAAGTGACCATCAAAGTCTGGGTTTTCCAAACTATCTTGATCGTAAGATTATGTTAGTGCGTATCCAGTAATAAATAACCTAGCTTGTCTCATCCTACACAAGGTCGTAAAACATCCCTTGCTATGTTTTGACTAGAGCTCAAGGGCTTTCTCTTCTCAACTCAAACTCCTTTTCCTCACGTTCTTATTAGTATGTAACACCTGGTGATTTTTGCTTACGAGGCAAGCCCAAGTGCTCCCCCCCCTTCCTTAGGGGCTTTTGTCTCATAATTGTGGGTAGGGCAAATCCAAATAAAAGAGCGGGAGTGTACACAGATATTAGTGTAGTGAGATTGTTGTAAACTATCTGTACTGCACTCCTCGCGAGAAAAGACTTGATATTCTGTCTCACCTTGTGGTTTGTTTGCTGTTGCTCTTCTCTTATAGTTGTTCAGTCAGCGAATTAAACCTGACAGAAATTGGGGGCTCGTCCGGGATCTCGACACACCTTGAACGGTTCCAGCGGACTCTTCGACACCGGCGAAAATCCTCGGCCGAGGTAAACAAAAGCCCTTTGACGGGACTGTCTCGATCAGTCCGGCTGGACACCGGGAGGGTTGACGAGGATTATCCGAGGAGGAGAATCAGCAGGACTGTGAGTAGGAATATTAATTCTACTAAAAAGGAAATGAATGTGCAGTGACAAGAGGTCACTTAAAACCCTTGAGAATTCTAGACCCTATCAAGTGCAATTAGAAACAGTTAAATTCCGCAGGGGCGTTGTGGAGCCCCCTAACTTGTACGTTAGTTAAATTCCGCAGTGGGAGGGGCGGACTCCTCTGTTTTTCTAATGAAGTACAGCAAATAGGAGCAGTTAAATTCCGCAGGGGCGTTGTGGAGCCCCCTAACTTGTACGTTAGTTAAATTCCGCAGTGGGAGGGGCGGACTCCTCTGTTATTCCTAAAAAACGCGCGTGGTGTGTTTGTGTTTGTGTACTGTTTGACTGAGAGTGATCTCATTTGAGCGCTCCTCTATATAAACACACAGGATTGTAAACAGTGGCTTTGTGTGGAGGCAGAGGCAAGGACTCTCCGCTCCCTTCGGGGAGGTGAAAGGAGACTGACCACACATCAAACTTTTAACCACTGTCCTGTGAATAAAGTTGGTTTTAGGACACTGTAGGTGTCATTCAAAATACCAACTCCAAAATTTAGAAAAATAAACCATGGGAAACTTATATAGTAAGCGAAAGTCCCTACCCCGACATGAATTAAAATGCAAGGATTGGAAATTAATGGAACGGGTCGACCCAGAAAATGTAAAATATCTTGATAAATGGATAACCGATTACAACTTTGATGGTCAGCTGAGCTCAAAAACATTAAACGACCTCAAGCAATCAATTAAAGCCAAGTGTGGCGCAAATAAAAAGAATAAAGATGGGTATCATTTAATAGTACAATGGGAATTGGAAGCTGAGAAAAGAAAATGTGGACAAATGAAAGAAAAATTGAAGAATAAGGGAAGTGAAGAAAAATCCAAAGAGAGCTTGTTGTTGCATAGGCAGGAAGATGATGAAACGACATCAGCGCGGCCTCGCTTGAGGGCCGTGGCTGAGGGTGTGATAAATGAAGATGAAAAGGATGATCAAATTACAAAGAAAGATGTTGTGGGACGCCAAAGCGAACCATCCTTTCCGGCTTTGTACCCCAAATTGCCAAGCGCAGATGATCCTCCAAAGTATAGTGATTCTGCTCATGCCATGGTGACGCGGAGCCGCGTGAAGTCAGAAGCTTCCTCTCCCTCGGCCCCCGCGGCAGGCTGCGGCCCGAGCTACATGGGAGCGGAAGTAGCTGACGCCTACCCAATGATTCAAGTGGCAAATCCTCATGATGACGGGGGACCCACAATTTTAGTATACAGAACATGGACACAAGCTGATGTAAAATCTGCTACAGAGGGAATAGCATTGCCTTCTGAAGACGTTGAACAATACTGCACCGACATAATACAACTCATTGCTTCCTATAACTTGAGAGGTGATGAGGTGCAGCAGGTTTTTATGGCAACCTTGACCAAAGATTGGGCCAGTGTCAAAGGCGGGTGGAATCCTTTTGATGTCCAAGGCCGACCATTAGAATATAATGGGGTGCCATTGAAAACTCAAATTGACCAACTATTGGGTAGGATCAAAATAAAATTTCAACGTAGAGCAAATTATACAGATATTGGCCGAACCAAACAAAAAGAGGATGAGTTGTTTGAAGATTATAGACACAGATTGGAGAAGGTGTTCAAAGCCAATAGTGGTTTGGACCTGGAACTGATGTCTATAACCAACAGCTCAAAATGCTCTACATGCAAATTCACGACCAGCAATCCAGAGCTGGGTTGCTAACACATGATTACTTTCCCACCTCTACATTGCCACAATTTATGATCATGCTATACACGCTGAAAAAGTTGTCAATTTAAAAAAGGGAAAAGAAAAAGGGAAAGTGGCCACCATCTTTTTTGCAAATGATGATTCATCTGGCATGTTTTATCAAAACAGAACCTTCGAACCACGCCAGAGAGGTCGTGGGAGTTTCCGTGGCAGTGGCAGAGGAGGGTATAAACGCGGTGCTCTCGATTATGACCCAAATGGCCAGCCCGCCCAGGGTCAGTCAAAGCAATATGGCTCCCGACTTCCTATTTGTTGGTCATGTGGCAAAGAGGGCCATATAGCAAAAGACTGTCCGAATTCCCATGAGGGTCAGGCTAATCCTCCCTTATGACTAACCGATGGTCAACAGAAAATTGAAAGACTGTCCTGACGGACAGCCTCCCCCTGCTGATGTAGATTTGAACATTCAGGACTTGTTGAGAACAATGTAGAGAAACCTGTGATAACTTTAATGGTAAATGGGACTCCCATAACGTTTTGTGTGACTCAGGCGCGTGTGTGACCACGTGTCGCGACATACCTGCGGATGTGCGAGAGGAGGAAAGACTTTCTGGGTGAGAGCAGCAAATGGTTTGACAACCCCAGTACCCCAGTCTCGTCCAGTTCTGGATACGGGACCCAGAAGGGGGAAGTTGTTGCATTCCCATTTTGCTGATGCCAAATTGCCCTGTTAATTTGCTAGGAAGAGATGCTCTCACTGCACTTAGTCTTTCCCTTGTGCCCCTTAATGACAGAATCGTTGTCAAAAGGCGACACCAATTACAGATTTTTGGCCAGTTTCATTGCTACTATTTCTATTCATTGGATTTGACTAATGCAGACGTTGTGCAGTTTGGAACCCCTCTTCTGGCCCAAGCAGGCGCCCTTTTGCGCTGCCCTGAACTGGCGATGGACCCAACCAACCTGCACGTAACCATGTGGCATAAAGACACGCCTGGTCCTGATCACAACTACGAAAACATGCTTGAGGCTGTTACGCCTGCCTCCTTGAGAACATCTTTCCTCCTGCATGATGGTGAGAGCCGTGCTTGTGTTGTCATAAAGCCGGCCCCCTCTGAGATACAGAAATTGCACGGGTCTCCCACTCCGCTCCACATCTCATTGTTTCGGCCTTTCACGGCCACATGGCAAAGTTTGGGATTTATGGCCAGAGATGCATTGGCGACTTCTGATTGGACTCAAGTAGGACCTGACTCCTTTTATAGTCCTTCTACCAAGTTTTTCAAACAAAACATGAACCAGGTCCTGTCATTTATTAGTGGAATTCACGTTGACTCCTGTTCTGAGAAAGCATCCTCATTTTGAAATTTTGTGCTGTCGTCTGATGACGAGCAAATCCTCGCTGAGGTTCCAAGTGAACTTTGGTCGTCAGGTCCTTCTGACGTAGGTTTGGTGAAAG
This sequence comes from Syngnathus acus, assembly GCF_901709675.1. Classification (NCBI taxonomy): domain Eukaryota; kingdom Metazoa; phylum Chordata; class Actinopteri; order Syngnathiformes; family Syngnathidae; genus Syngnathus; species Syngnathus acus. Next base: position 14,328,036 of record NC_051091.1, on the reverse strand, counting down.
GAGCACTTCCTGTTGTTGTTAGACCTAAAACTGAATACCGCCCTTGTGTGAGGCAGTACCCATTGAAACCCGATGCCTTGCAGGGTATTGCACCTGTCATTTCTGATTTATTAAGGGCAGGTGTCATCATTCCTTGCCCTGATTCTCCTTGCAATACTCCAATTTTCCCTGTAAAAAAGGCACCACCTTCTGTCGGGTGGAGATTGGTACAAGATTTGCAAGCAGTGAACAATGCTGTCATTCAAAGAGCACCTTGTGTCCCTGACCCGCATACCTTGTTGAATTCATTAACACCTGATGCAAAGATATTTTCAGTAATTGACATTAGCAATGCTTTTTTTTCTGTCCCTATTGCAGAAGAAAGTCAGTTTTGGTTTGCTTTCACATATGCTGGTTCAAGGTACACCTTTACCCGGTTGCCCCAGGGGTACTGTGAAAGCCCAACAATTTACTCACAGGTGATGGCAGCCAGCATGGCAAAATTTGTCCCGCCAATGGGGAGTCAGATTTTGCTCTATGTTGATGACATTTTGATAGCTTCCCCTGATTATGACTCTTGTCAGACCGACACACTTGCAGTGTTGCATCACTTGGCAAAAGACGGCCACAAAGTCAGCAAAAATAAACTCCAGTTGTGGTCCACTGAAATTAAATATTTGGGTCACAATTTGAGTGCCCATGGTCGAACTATAGTTGGAAGTAGAAAAATCTCTATTTTGCAAGCTCCTAAACCACTCACAAAGAAACAAATGATGTATTTTCTGGGGCTCACAGGTTATTGTAGGAGCTGGATACCAGATTATGCACAAATTGTTGTTCCTCTGTCCAAAATGATGTATGAAGAAAACATCTCAATGTCCACTCAATTAAAATGGAGTCCCGAAGCTGAGGATGCCTTTGTACTAATCAAGCAGGCTCTGGTCTCCAGCTCCACTCTAGCCCTACCTAACTATGACAAAGCGTTTGTCCAAACTGTTGATTGCAAAGGTCATTATATGACCTCTGTTTTGCTGCAATCGCATGGCTCGAAGTTTCGACCTATTGCCTTTTATTCTTCTAAATTGGATAGTGTTGCTTGTGCTCTCCCACCATGCGTGAGGGCCGTGGTGGCGGCCTCCATGGCTGTGGAAAGCAGTGCTAGTGTTGTGCTATTTCATCCTTTGACGCTGAAGGTTCCTCATGCAGTCTCGGCTCTTTTATTACAAACCAATATGACCTTTTTGTCGCCTGCGCGTCATTTGTCGCGCATGGCTACGTTGCTTTCTCAACCGCATTTGACCGTTGAAAGGTGCACGACACTCAATCCTGCTACTCTTATTCCCCTTCCTGATGATGGCGAGTTCCATGATTGTGTCGATGCTGCTCAACAAGTTGCAAAGGCTCGACCCGATCTGGAAGATACACCTTTGCCTGACAGTCATGTGGTTTTTGTTGATGGGTCGTCAAAGAAAAGTGAACTTGGCGTGACCCTCTCTGGGTATGCCATTGTCTCTGCTACTGAGGTTTTAAAAGCTGTCAAACTGCCATCCCATATGTCGGCACAGGCCACTGAACTCATTGCTCTCACTGAGGCTTGCAAATTGTTTGCTAACAAATCTGTCACTATTTGGACTGATAGCCAGTATGCTTTTCAAAGTCAAAAAGTCAAAGTCAGCTTTATTGTCAATCCCTTCATATGTCAAGACACACAAAGAAACCGAAATTCCGTTTCCTCCATCCCACGGTGACGAGACATACAAGTAGGCGACACAAAACAAAAACAAGAAGGCACAAATCATAAACAATAAATAATAAATAAAATAAAATGAGCGATGAATAAATAATAGACCAATAAATAAGAGGGGCAAAACCGAGCCAGTGTGCATACAGCAGACAGCAAGAACAGGACGCTACGCCGAAAGGGGGAGCGAGTTCAGGATCCTAACAGCCTGGAGTACGAAGCTGTTGGAGAGTCTGGTGGTGCGGGAGCGCAGGCTCCTGTACCGCCTCCCAGAGGGCAGAAGTTCAAACAAAGAGTGAGCGGGGCTTTTGCTACGGTGCACGTTTTTGCTCAACAATGGAGCAACCGTGGCATGATAACTTCTACGGGCAAGCCCGTCACCCATTCTACATTGCTGCCTCAACTTTTGGATGCTGTCCAATTGCCCGCTAGGGTGGCAGTCTGCAAATGTGCTGCTCACACTACCAGAACTGATCCTGTTTCACTTGGCAATGCCTTTGCTGATAAATCCGCCAAGGCTGCCGCTGAGGGCCTGCTCCATGTCCTCTCGTCTTCCACTGATTTTAGCTCGGTGTCACACATCTCCTCTGACGTGCTGCTTGACATGCAGTCTCAGAGCCCCTCTCAGGAAAGGCTCTCTTGGGAGAGGCGAGGGGCAATAAAAAACAACGATGGCCTTTTTGTGTGACCTCTGGGCAAGCCAGTTTTGCCTCGGAACTTGTTTAAGTGGGCTGCTATTTCGAGTCACGGGGTCACCCATGTCTCGACGGGGGGTATGGTAAAACAAGTTGAAGCTATTTATACAGCATACGGATTTGCGGGTTTTTCACAGCAATTTTGTAGAGCATGTTTGATTTGTGCTAAACATAATCCACAAGGTAACTTAAGACCTCGGAGAGGGAAGTTCCCGACTCCATTATATCCATTTCAGACAATACATATGGATTATATCCAATTAAATAAAAGCGAAGGAAAAGAATATTGACTGGTCATAATAGATGCGTTTTCTAAATGGGTAGAAATTTTTCCTACCAAACATGCTGATGCACTCACAGTGGCAAAAGCCTTATGCAAAGATATCATTCCAAGATATGGTATTCCAGAAACAATTTATAGTGACAATGGTCAACATTTTGTTAATCAGGTAGTACGAAACATTGGGAGAATGTTCCACATAAATATAAAAAATCATTGCTCCTACAGGCCGCAGTACGCAGGCCTAGTTGAGAGATTTAACGGGACTATAAAAAACAGGCTAAAGAAATGTATGGAAGAAACTAAACGGCCATGGACTCAGTGTTTAGACTTGGTCAAAATGTACATTAATATAACAAGTACAACGGGGCTAACTCCCTACGAAATCATCTTTGGAAAACCTTATAGGCTTCCTCAGTTTAAAAACACATGGGACATCCCTGAGGAAGCCACATTAGCTGATTACATGAGGAAAATGCTAGAACGTCAAAAGAACCGGACCAGTAACACTGATGATAAACCCATCTCTCCGCAGGAAGACCCCAAAGTGGTACCGGGAGACTGGGTCTTGATCAAGAGTATCAAGAAGAAGAATTGGCATTCACCCAAGTGGGAAGGTCCCTTTTTGGTATTGCTCACAACACCTAATGCTTTGAAGATAGCTGAACGCAACACGTGGATTCATTTATCTCATTGTAAAAAGGTGATCTCCACAGACCCAACCTGAGTACGGAAGGTGAGCAAAGTCTGGTAATAGTGCCTGATCCTGGTGTCAAGATCCAGGGTTGACACGAAAGCTAGCAGAAGACTTCCAAGACACCAACCTGAAGCTCAGGGTGTTGACTCTGGGGAGATCTAAAAATAGAGGTTAAGATTAAAAATGAAAATGTTACTGTATAAATGTCTTGAGAAAGTGCGGGCCTGCGCCTTCTGGATGACTGTTTTCACGTGTGTTGCTGTAGTAGCATGGGTTGTGTGCTATGAGCCTCTAGCCTCTTTTCGTCAGGAAAACAATGACCTGGCTACCACTCATACTATCCAATATAGTTCGTGGGATGTGACTGATAGACGTAAGCGTGACACCCAATCTCCTTTTGACCATGTTGTTTGCACGCCAACTATCATCCACGCTCCAACTTGCGTACCGTGGCTTTTGTCTTGGACTTACAATAACTCATTAATGTTCACTGTGGCTCCTAACACATCTTCCTCTATTACCCTACCTATGAAGAGTTTGAAGGGTTTTCGAAATGGCCACCCCACTACTGGGGACAAATGGCTCGGATATTGGTGGTATTTAACTGGTCACCCAGTTAGCACTGACTGGAGCACCCTTGTCACCACACAAGCACTAGAATATTGGCCCTCTGGGTCCAGTGTAGAGGCTGTGTTTTTTGCTAAGCGAGTAACTTTAAAGAACCAAGGCGCAAGCCTCCTTTTGACCTTTGCACTCCCTGATGGCCAAATTCGGCCTCCAAATGCTACCTTGTTTAACACTTCCTGTTGGGGGTTTCAGTTGTGGGCTTGGTCCTCCGGTGTTGATCCTCATTTCCCTGTCGTAATCTGCATTAACAAAACTATGTCGGTGGCCGACCGCCCCGGTATGAATAATTATACTAAAGCAGCTGGGGTGAAGATAACGAGTGTGCTCCTCACTGATATAGATAGCTATTTCATGGCCTGCACAGGAATAAGTGGTCAGACTAACAACCTGGCTCCTTATGACTGAACAAGCCGCAAAGATGGCTAACACTAGTTGCGTCGTGTGTATGGGACCAAGACCCCTTTTGAAAAGTATACCTGCAAAACGTTGTTTCCAAAGTGTGCTGTTGTTTTAATGTTGAACTCATCCATACCGCCTACGCATGACTGTTTTATATGGGATAGGATTTATCCTGTTTCTCCCATGATGAAAAATAAACCCCTTTTTTCTTCCACTGTAGCTAAGGGTAATTTCACGTGCATCAAGCTGCCTGGTACCGGTGTGAAGCTGGGTGCTCTGGCTGCACCAATGTGGTGCTTCCCTGATAAATGTTACTGCCCCTTTTTGCCCATTGCTCGTAGTGATATTTGGTTTTGGTGTAATGATAACAAACTTATGATAGGTTGCCTTTGAATAGCTCTGGAGTTTGCGCTTTGGTGACCCTTTTGCTTCCTGTTCAATTGATACCCATGACTCCTTATGATCTGGGATCTTTGTTAAGTCTATGGTACCCAAATTCTGGTTAAGAACGAAGCGAAGCGCCGAATGGCAGGGCGCGACAAATCCAACATACATAGATGCCATTGGTGTTCCCAGAGGAGTACCGGATGAGTATAAGCTGGTGAATCAGATAGCAGCTGGATTTGAATCCGCCCTGTGTTGGTGGTGTACTCTTAACAAAAATGTCGACAGGATCAACTACATCCATTACAACGTGCAGAGGCTTGGAAATTGGACCGAGGCGGGTTTCAAGGCGGTCCACTCCCAACTGGCCGCTACTTCCCTCATGGCTTTCCAAAACCGAATGGCCCTTGACATGCTACTCTCAAAAGAGGGCGGTGTCTGCGCCATGTTTGGTGAGCAATGCTGCACATTTATTCCAAATAATACTGCCGCTGATGGAAGCCTGTCCCAGGCTCTTGAGGGCCTGAGGACCTTGAATGGGAAGATGAAGGAACACAGTGGGGGTGAACACGGAGGTTGGAACGAATGGCTAAATGTGTTCGGAAAGTACCGTACCCTGGTTTCCTCGGTCCTGGTCTCCCTTGCCGTTTTTTCTGCTGTTTTGACCTTGTGTGGATGTTGTTGCATTCCGTGTCTCCGGTCCCTAATTAACAGATTAATTACAACTGCTATCTCTCCAGCAGCTGAGACTTTTCCGTTGCTCCAAGGGGACGACTTTGCGACTGACGAGGGTTGTCGCTCTAGCGATGGCTCCATCTTTGAAGCTCCTGTGGTAAACTGTCCAATTTGTTTCCCGACTCTGACATTGATTATTAAGGCTCACTCCTCCCCGAGTGTAAATTTGTTCTTATGAATTGTGATCCTACGGCTGAAAATCTTTTTGAAGTGGCCGCTTTTAGGTGATAAGATGGTCTCTGAGAACTTATGATAAACAGGAGGGAATTGTTAGGAAAATGTATATATATGTTATCATGCGTTCTCTAATCAATGCTTTACCGCAATATTACTGCAATATATGCTTGCTGTTTTGCCTTGCTGTTTTTATGATGTACCGCAGAAGAGAAAAGGTACGGCTGGGCCAGGAGAGAGGTTACAGCTGGGTCAGACAGGACGCAGCTGACAACTCAGCAAAAAGAAGACATCTACCGAGACAGTTCCTTCTTAACAAAGACCACTTTGTTAGACAACATGCCTCATTGCTGTCTTGCACCTCAGATGAACCTACAAGTGACCATCAAAGTCTGGGTTTTCCAAACTATCTTGATCGTAAGATTATGTTAGTGCGTATCCAGTAATAAATAACCTAGCTTGTCTCATCCTACACAAGGTCGTAAAACATCCCTTGCTATGTTTTGACTAGAGCTCAAGGGCTTTCTCTTCTCTTCTCAACTCAAACTCCTTTTCCTCACGTTCTTATTAGTATGTAAACACCTGGTGATTTTTTGCTTACGAGGCAAAGCCAAAGTGCTCCCCCCCTTCCTTTAGGGGCTTTTGTCTCATAATTGTGGGTAGGGCAAATCCAAATAAAAAGAGCGGGAGTGTACACAGATATTTAGTGTAGTGAGATTGTTGTAAACTATCTGTACTGCACTCCTCGCGAGAAAAGACTTGATATTCTGTCTCACTTGTGGTTTGTTTGCTGTTGCTCTTCTCTTAATAGTTGTTCAGTCAGCGAATTAAACCTGACAATTAATTTGGAGAAACTAACTATTAACCTATCTTAACTCGGGCCCCCTTCTTCAGGTCTCTCATGTCAAGCTTTTGTCACCATCTTCTGGCGAAATTTAGAATTTCATTTAAGACAATTGTCTAGTCCAAATCCAACACTTATTCACGCACCATCCTTAAACTCTACGTCACTCGTCACTATGAACGAAAATTACAGTAGCCATGAACCTTCATCTAAAGCTTTGAGAAGCATGAGTGAAGAATCTCCCTTTTTTGTCAGGCAATCTGCAAGCTGAGACTTAGCCTCTGACCAACAGATCTGTTTTAATTTCTTGGCCTGTAGGAGCTCTTTAACACTACTTATTTCTAGCCTCAGCCTCTTCTATGTAACCTGCTTAGTTGACTTCAGTGCATTAAACAGTGATTGTCAGTTACACAGATAAGAGGAAGAACATGAAGACTCGCATTTCCAGTAGTGAGCTCAGAAAACAGCATGGACAGAAACATTGCATTGTCTATACCAGTGGTTCCCAAAGTGGGCGGTACCGCCCCCCTGGGGGCGGTGGAAAGATCTGGGGGGGCGGTGAGGAAGAAAGGGGCGGTAGGGGGGCGGCAGTCGATTTGTACACAACACGCCGCTCTGGGCCAGTCAGATCCGACAGCATAGACTACAAAAGCAAAAGCTCAGGTTTGTAATTTCAATCTTGTAATGTTCAGAATTTCATCTTATAATAAAAACCGCATTCTGGCGGTCAACATCATCTTGAGTTCAAGTCAACATGAAATTGGGGACTCGCCAGAACGCGTTGTGTTGTGTTGAGCTGGTTAGGGCAGTGGTCCCCAACCACCGGGCCGCGGACCGGTACCGGTCCGTGGGTCACTTGGTACCGGGCCGCCAAGCCGCACAGAATTTTTTTTTTATCGACGATCAATTAATTCAGGTCAAGACACTCGTCCCGGTCACGTGACATGTTTCCCCAGTCGAGCCCGCAAAGCTAATATGTGGCGACAGGCTAACTAACCAGGCAGTTAAAACTGCTAAAAAATAAATTGGTTTAGTAAATACTAAATTGGGTTTTATTTGTGAAATACACATTTATGTTTAACCTTTCTCTTTTCAAATTGCAGCAAACCAAATATCAAGAAAGAGGTGTTTGTTTCCATATGTGCCTTGGGGGGGGGGGGGGCTAGGAATTCACTGGGGAGCCAAAGGGGGCGCCACCCTGCAAAGGTTTGGGAACCACTGGTCTATACCATCTGACAGGGCAAGGGTTTCTCCAGTTAGAGTACTTCTCACCACACGCCTGATTTTCTTAGACTGCTGAAACAAAGGGGAGAACTTTCCTCCTTCACCCATAAGTGCAATTAAAGCTTCTCCCTGAGTTCCTCCATCCGGGAGATTGCCAAGAGAACCATCACTAAAGACAGCTAAACTCAAAGCATCACTCCTCCCCAAGTATTGGAACTTAAGTGTGACCTTTTCTGACTTCAATCTGCGGATGATCTTGTTCACTTCATGAATAGACTGAATAGAAGCATTTTTAATGTTAGACGCCAGGCTGCACACGTCAAACATTACATCAGGCGTTGTTTGTTTGGCAACCCATAACAGCTGTCCTATTTTGACCTAAGCTGCTCTGTCTCAGTTTTGTTCTAAGGAGCATCTCTTTGGACAGCCCGAGCTGCCTGCAAAAGAACTGGCTGCAGATTTTCAATGTAGCTGTGTTGATGTACAAGCACCTGATCACCTACAGTTGTAATGTCCATGCCCACAGAAGAAAAACTCTCATGTTCTTCACGCCCAACATAAAAAGTAGCCTTGAGTACAGACATTTTTTTTTTTCATAATGCTCTGACCCTGCCCAGAGAAAATCATCTACATGGCATGCTGGTACACCCACAACTTGAGAATCTTCATTTTGCCAAAAGAAAATTGCCGGGTCAACTCTGGACACTCTACCACCAGTTTTTAACATTAGGTCCTTGACCTTGTTGTACCAGTAGAGGGAGCCGTCTGCAAGGCTGTAGACACATTTCTTGAGTTTCCAGAGTACATTGTCCACACCTGTCTCACACGGGGAATGGACGTAAATGTCCATTCCTTGTAGAAAAACAGATTTAATATCAATAGAATGAACCTTCCATTTGTTTTGACTGGCAATAGCCTGGAGCACCCTGAGTGACTCTGATGCACAAGTAGGGGAGTCTTTCTGTAAGTCTTGAATGTTCATTTCCTCAAAACCCCTTGCAACAAGCCGTGCCTTTGGTACAATACTATTCACTGTATCTTTCAACGTACAGACCCATCTTGTAGAAACACATGTTTGACCTTTGTCTAGAACTTCCTCAAAAACATTATTATTTTTCCAATTCTCAATTTCCTGCCGTTTGGCATTTTCAAAAGATATGTCTTTAGCAATAAGAACATCTGCATCCATATTATCTGACTCCATGAGCAAATTGTCAACTTGTGAGATGTCCAATGCCTGTCTCTGTCCCTCACTACCATCCATCCATCCGATCGAGGACCATGGACTCGGATTTGGAGGTGCTGACCCTCATCCCGACCGCTTCACACTCGGCTGCGAACCGCTCCAGTGAGAGCTGGAGATCACGGCCTGAAGAAGCCAACAGCACCACATCGGTTGCAAAAAGCAGAGACGCGATGCTGAGGTCCCCAAACCGGACACCCTCAAACGCCTCGGCTGCGCCTAGAAATTCTGTCCATAAAAAATTATGAACAGAATCGGTGACAAAGGGCAGCCTTGGCGGAGTCCAACCCTCACTGGGAACGAATCCGACTTACTGCCGGAAATGCGGACCAAACTCTGGCATCGGTGATACAGGGACTGAACCGCCCTTATCAGTTGGCTCGGTACCCCGTACTCCCGAAGCACCCCCCCACAGAACCTCCCGAGGGACACGGTCGAACGCCTTCTCCAAGTCCACAAAACACATGTGACTGGTTGGGCGAACTCCCATTGCACCCTCGAGGATCCTGCTTAGGGTGAAGAGCTGGTCCACTGTTCCACGGCCAGGACGAAAGCCACACTGTTCCTCCTGAATCCGAGGTTCGACCTCCCGACGGACCCTCCTCTCCAGCACCCCTGAATAGACCTTACCAGGGAGGCTGAGGAGTGTAATTCCCCTGTAATTGGAACACACCCTCCGGTCCCCCTTCTTAAAGAGGGGAACCACCACCCCAGTCTGCCAATCCAGAGGCACTGTCCCCGATGTCCACGCGATGTTGTAGAGACGTGTCAGCCATGACAGCCCCACAACATCCAGAGCCCTTAAGAAATCCGGTCGGATCTCATCCACCCCCGGGGCCTTGCCACCGAGGAGTTTTTTAACTGCCTCAGTGACTTCGACCCCAGAGATTGGAGAGTCCGCCTCAGAGTCCCCAGGCCCTGCTTCCACAATGGAAGGCGTGTCGGTGGAATTGAGGAGGTCTTCGAAGTATTCTCCCCACCGACACACGACGTCCCGAGTCGAGGTCAGCAGCACGCCATCTCCACTGTAAACAGTGTTGACGTTGCACTGCTTCCCCCTCCTGAGACGCCGGATGGTGGACCAGAATTTCCTCGAAGCCGTCCGGAAGTCATTCTCCATGGCCTCGCCAAACTCCTCCCACGTCTGGGTTTTTGCCTCAGCAACCGCCGAAGCCGCGTTCCGCTTGGCCATCCGGTACCTGTCAGCTGCCTCCGGAGTCCCGCAGGCCAAAACGGCCCGATAGGACTCCTTCTTCAGCTTGACGGCATCCCTTACCGCCGTGTCCACCAGCGGGTTCGGGGATTGCCGCCACGACAGGCACCAATGACCTTACGGCCACAGCTCCGGTCGGCCGCCTCAACAATGGAGGCGCGGAACAAGGTCCACTCGGACTCAATGTCCCCCGCCTCCCCCAGGACGTGGGAAAAGCTCTGCCGGAGGTGGGAGTTGAAGCTCTTCCTGACAGGGGATTCCGCCAGACGTTCCCAGCAGACCCTCACAGAGCGTTTGGGTCTGCCAGGTCGGACCGGCATCTTCCCCCACCATCGGAGCCAACCCACCACCAGGTGGTGATCAGTTGACAGCTCCACCCCTCTCTTCGCCCGAGTGTCCAAAACATGCGGCCGCAAATCCGATGACACGACTACAAAGTTGATTATCGAACTGCGGCCTAGGGTGTCCTGGTGCCAAGTGCACACATGGACACCCTTATGTTTGAACATGGTGTTCATTATTGAAAATCCGTGTCGAGCACAGAAGTCCAACAATAGAACACCGCTCGGGTTCAGATCGGGGGGGGCCGTTCCTCCCAATCACGCCCTTCCAGGTCTCACTGTCATTGCCCACGTGAGCATTGAAGTCACCCAGTAGAACGACGGAGTCCCCAGAAGGAGCGCTCTCCAGCACTTCCTCCAGGGACTCCAAGAAGGGTGGGTACTCTGAGCTGCCGTTTGGTGCATAGACACAAACAACAGTCAGGACCCGTCCCCCCACCCGAAGGCGGAGGGAGGCTACCCTCTCGTTCACCGGGGTGAACCCCAATGTGCAGGCGCCCAGCCGGGGGGCAATAAGTATACCCACACCTGCTCGACGCCTCTCACCGTGGGCAACTCCAGAGTGGAAGAGAGTCCAGCCCCTCTCGAGATGGCTTGAACCGGAACCCAAAGTGTGCGTGGAGGCAAGTCCGACTATATCTAGTCGGAACTTTTCTGCCTCGCACACCAGCTCGGGCTCCTTTCCAGCCAGAGAGGTGACATTCCATGTCCCAAGAGCCAGCTTCTGCAGCCGGGGATCAGACCGCCAAGGTCCCTGCCTTTGGCCGCCGCCCAGCTTGCACTGCACCCGACCCCTTTGGCCCCTCCCACAGGTGGTGAGCCCATGGGAAGGGGGACCCACATTTCCTTTTCGGGCTGTGCCCGTCCGGGCCCCATGGGCGAAGGCCCGGCCACCAGACGCTCGCCTTCGAGCCCCGCCTCCAGGCCTGGCTCCAGAGGGGGGACCCGCGTCCGGGCGAGGGAAATCTGTGTCCATATTTTTTTTTTCATCATAAGGGGCTTTTTGAGCCGTGCTTTGTCTGGCCCCTCACCTAGGACCCGTTTGCCATGGGTGACCCTACCAGGGGCATGAAGCCCCAGACAACATGGCTCCTAGGATCATAGGGGCACGCAAACCCCTCCACCACGATAAGGTGACGACTCACGGAGGGGCCCTCACTACCATTAGGTTAAAAATATTGTACATTGTACCAATCTTTGTACTGCCCTTTGGCTTTCCCTGCTCTGCCTAAAACTCTGGCACTGCATTGTACACCATCGCTGTTGGTAAATAATAATAATAATAATAAACTTTATTTGTATAGCACCTATCATACAAGAAATGCAGCTCAAAGCGCTGTACAACAAAGAAAGAAATTATAAGCATTGAATGCTTCACATAGGAACAGACATAAAAAGAACATGAACACATTAAAACAAAAACATTAATGTATACATACACAATTAAAAGTCTAGGTTTCTACTAAACCTTAGTTAAAAACGTAAGACTAAAGGTTTCTACTACCTTAGTTAGAAACTTTAAAACTCACCTCAGACTTGTTTAACACACAAAACATCGCTTAAGAATAGAACACATGTTAAAACGCACTCTAACATGTACTGTGTGGACTCTAACCACGTACTTGACCCTTTTCTTATCTAGTGACTCGTCAGTAAAAGTCTAGGTTTCTACTAAACTTTAGCTGTGTCTGTGTGTATCTGTGTCACTTTCTTACTCCCTTTCTCATTTTCTCCCTATCTCTGTCTTCTCTACCTGTCTCTCTCTCCGTCTTCTCTAACTGTCTCTCTCTGTCTTTACTTAAATATTATTCTTGTCTCTCTTCTGTTTCTCTCATTACATGCTTAAGCCTTATCTGATTTGATTTCCATCCTCTACCCCTTCTTCTGCTCTGCTCTCTCTCAGAACTGTACGCACTTGTGTGTGTGTGTTTAAAAACTTTGAACTCACGTCAAGACTTGTTAAACACAAAACACCTCTTTAGATCATAGATGAGTGAAACTGATAATATAAAATAAAGATATATAAATAATAAAGTGAGCTTAAAATAGGAGCAAGTTTTAATAAAATAAAGAATAAAGCTTTAAGAAAAGGTAAAAAATAAAGGTAAAATTAAGCTTAAAATGAAATTTACAAAACATAATTAATTAAATGCTCGGGTAAAGAAATTAGTTTTAAGTTTTGTTTAGAAAATATCTAGCGAGCTGGCTTCCCTGATATCTATGGGCAGTGTGTTCCATAGTTTGGGGGCGTAATTAACAAAGGCTGCATCACCGATCTTCTTTCTGCTGTTGCTGGGAGCCTCCAATAAACCAGCAGCAGATGATCGCAGGGTTCTTGGAGGTATGTAGCTAACAAGAGAGTTAGCAATGTAGCTTGTCCCTGCCCGTTGAGGGGTTTGTATATGAGGAGAAGGACTTTAAAATCAATTCTAAATGTTACAGGAAGCCAGTGCAGAGCAGCTAGAACTGGTCTAATGTGCTCTCTCTTCTTGGTCCTGGTTAATAGCCGAGCTGCAGAGTTTTGGATGAGCTGAAGTCTATCAGTGGTTTTTTTTCGGGAGACCAGGAAAGAGTGCATTACAATAGTCAAGCCGGCTTGAAATAAAGGCATGAATCAGTTTCTCAGCATCATTTTGATTTATGAACGCTCTTACTTTTGCTATATTTCTAAGGTGGAAAAATGATGTTTTCGTCACCTTGTTAATGTGGGACCTGAAGCTTCGATCTGAATCTAAGATGACACCAAGACTTGTAACCTCGGATTTAATCCAGGGAGTTCATTTCCGCAAATTATTAAAAAGCATTTCTGTTTTTGTTTTGGGGCCGACTAGCAGGATTTCAGTTTTATCCTCGTTTAACTTTAAGAAATTGTTGCTCATCCATTTATTTATAGCCAGAAGACAGTTGGTGATGGAGCTTATAGGTGTAGCATCATTGGGTTCTGCAGATATGTACAATTGTGTGTCATCCGCATAACTATGGAAATATACATTGTGCTTTCTGATGATGTCACCAAGTGGCAGCATGTAAAGTGAGAATAATAGTGGACCAAGGCAGCTGCCTTTTGCAACCCCATAGCGGCTGTCATGTGTGTTGGACACATGCTCTCCTAAGATGACATAGAACTTTCTCCCTTTGATGTATGTTCTGAACCAGTTTAACACACAGTCCAAAAGACCAACTAACCTTTCAAGACGATTGATTAGGATATCATGCGCAATGGTATCAAACGCTGCACTTAGGTCTAAGAGGATAAGAATCGACACCTTGTTTTCATCAGAGTTTAGTCTGAGGTCGCTGATTATTTTAGTAAGAGCAGTTTCAGTGCTGTGGTATGTTCTAAAGTCTGACTGAAATTCCTCCAGGATATTGTTTTCTTTCAGAAACGAGTTTATTTGCACTGAAACTATCTTTTCAAGTATCTTACTGATGAAAGGAATGTTGGATATCGGCCTATAGCTGGTCAGTACATTTCCATTTAGGTTGGGCTTCTTTAGTAAGGGTTTTACCACAGCTGTTTTAAAGGCACTGGGAAGATGCCTGTTTGAAGAGATGTGTTTATAATGTTCAGGACATAACTTGAGCCACTGTTGAATACCCGCTTAAAGAATGCTGTAGGTACAGGGTCAATACATGAGGTGGAGGAGTTACACTCAGTGACAGTCTTGCAAAGCTCATTCAATGTAATACAGGTGAATTTTCCCATGGTTACACCATTTTTATAGGATTCACTGAGATCATCTATGTCTATATCAGCAACAATACTGGCTCTGATTGAAGTTATCTTACTAGTCAAGAATAATGCGAGTTCTTCACATTTTGATGCAGAGAACTGTGGGGGTGTGGGGGCAATGTTGAGTAGTTGATCAATAGTGGAGAATAATATTCTAGAGTTTCCAGTGTTCTCTGTAATAATCTTGGAAAAGTAATCCTTTCTTGCCAGACATATTATTTTATTATAAGCAGTAATGGCGTCTCTGTATATATCACGATGAACTGTGAGTCTAGTTTTCCTCCATTTTCTTTCAGCTGCCCAACAGATTCTCTTGGTTTGCCTAACATTGCTATTGTTTAACCATGGGGAGATTCTGTCAGTACTTTTCCTTTTAACCTTTAGGGGTACAGCAGTATTCAGAGCAGACAACAAGATACTATTGAAATGTTCAACATGTCATTTAAAGAGCAGTCATAGTTGTATGGCTCAAATGACCTCATAATATCAGAAAACTCTGCTTCAGTCTGCTCATCTAGGAATCTCTTTTGAACTAGAATTTCCCTTTTAGTCTGTGTTAAGGTTAGCTTTACATTATAAGATACACAGTGATGGTCAGAGATAGGCAATTCACATACAGAGACATTATCAATGTCTAGTCCTGTTGTTATTACTAAGTCCAAAGTGTTACCATGCTGGTGAGTGGCTTCATTAATGTGTTGGGTAAGATTAAAACTGTTTAGTAGGTTTACTAGTTCTATAGCTTTGGAGTAGTTCTTTTTATTAATATGAATATTTAGGTCTCCATTCAGGATTAATCTGTCATAGTTAGTGATTCCAAGTGAAATCAACTCTGAGAATTCCTGTAGAAATAGTGATGAGTATTTTGGTGGCCGATATAATGTGATAATGAGTACTGGTAACTTTGTTTTAAGTTCAAGAGCGAGATATTCAAATGATGAGAATTCACCAAGGTCAATGTTATTACCCACAAACTGTGTAGAGAAAATAGCTGCTATTCCCCCGCCCCTTTTTTCATGTCCGACAGACTGATGGAACTTGTAGTTTGGAGGACAAGCTTCCATCAGTGTTGCTACACCATTGTTATTGTTTAGCCAGGTCTCAACCAAACATATACAGTGCAGATTCCTTTCAATGATCAGATCATTTACCAAGAAAGATTTGTTAGCCAAAGATCTAACATTCAAAAGAGCTAATTTCAGTTGTTGTGTTTCAATAACAGGGACTGGTTTTGGCTGGACATTAAGACATGTAAGGTTACTGAAACGAGTAACAGATGGTCTATGGTTACTACGATGTGTTTGACCATACCTACCACCGGCTGTTTAATATTACCGGTATGTTTAAAGAGGTGGCATGGGGTCTGTCTCATCTTTGTCTTATACCTGAGCATCCGTTGTTGCTGCTGTTTAGTAGTCCATCAGTTTGACTGGCAGCTTTAAACAGTTCCTTAATTTGTGATTGTGGTGGGGGGGAATTTGTGATTGAGGGGGAGGTGGGCAGGGGGATCGTTGGGTCCTTGATAGGCACAGAGACATCCTTTGAGTGCCTTGGGTGATCTGGAGCAGAGGGTCTGGTGAGGTGGGATGTGATGGATGGAGGGGGGTGTGCAGGAGGGGGAGTGTGTGCTGTCCTTGATGGTCCACGTGGGAGGGGGGAGTGGGGGAGAGGGATCCTGGGAGGAGGGAGGGGGGGGAGATTGCGTGCTGACGTCTTCGGTGCGCTATCCTTTGTGCGTCGCCAGCTGTCTTCTCTTATCTTTGACAGGACACCATGTCTTTGATATGGTGTCCCAACGGCGTGACGAATGTTGGCACTGAGTAGCCTGGATCCGTAGATGTTTGGATGTATCCCATGAAGCGGTCTTTACAATTCCAAAAGATATTGAAATTGTCAATAAACTGTATACCATGTTTGAAGCACTCCGATGTCAGCCATGTATTTAGGCCAAGAAGTCTACTAAAAGATTCCGTTCCTTTGTTTAAGGTTGGAATGGGGCCAGAGATGTACACACACCGTGACTGATTTAGCAACAGGGTCAAGTCTTTTTTCAGAATCTCAGACCCAGTTTTCTTTTGTAGAATGTCGAAAGACCCGGTGTGGATAATGATTCTCATATTTCTTGGGCATGTATTTAAGATAACTGGAATCAGCTCTGCAATTTCAGATACAGACATGTTATTCATGCTAATGTTTGCAGTCTTTGTCATTTTAACAAATTTAGTTACTGAGTCTCCAATCAAGAGAGTGTGTGTTTCAGTTCTGGAGTTAGCAAAGTTTCTTCTGGCCCTCGGCCTGTCAGTGGCTTGGGGGCTGTTCCTGGGGTTGTGATTAGCCTTAGCGCTAGCAGTGTGATTAGTATCTGCGGCTTCATTACAGTTATTATCCAACATTTCATCCCTTGCCAGTAGTTCATACCTGTTATGTAGTGGGAGTTCAGGTGTAGGAGTGAGTGTTGATGCTTTCATATCTAATCTCTTGCCCGGTTTGCCTCTCCGGCTGACAGCTGGTGTTGATGTTTTTGGCCTGGCTCCATTGCGATGCCAGTAAGCGGTTGTCGTCGGAGCCTCTGCAGCTAATCCAGGGTTGCGGACGACATCAGAGAACATCCTGGGAGTTTCCACCACTAGTTCAATAGTGTTAGGACATATCCAGGG
Organism: Syngnathus acus; assembly: GCF_901709675.1. Classification (NCBI taxonomy): domain Eukaryota; kingdom Metazoa; phylum Chordata; class Actinopteri; order Syngnathiformes; family Syngnathidae; genus Syngnathus; species Syngnathus acus. The sequence continues at coordinate 14,311,070 of NC_051091.1, read as the reverse complement.
GAGTGTGTCGGTCAGATCTGTAACGGGAGCCTCCACGTTGATAGCCCCGTGTATAACAATCTGTGTCTGTCCGTTAGCATTTGGTGCTACTTTGGCTACATGATAAGAGTCAATGAGCTGTTCCACAGCTGCTACTGAGTCCGTGAATTTGTCATTTTCACATATCTGATGTAGTGTTTCAATCTGTATTCCAAGCTGCGTTTCAAGATGGGTTATCCTCTGATTCAGTCGCTTACACTCCGTGCAGCTTACCGGTTTTGATGGGTTTGGAGACATGTCGGAGCCCTCTTACACACACCGCTGAGTCAATCGTAGTATCGGGACGGATGGACAAAGTGTTCTGCGCCTGGGATGGAATGCCCACCCACAAATGTGATTCTCTGTTCTGTTTTAAGCTTCGAATCACAAGTTACATTACTTTCTGTTTCAGCAGGTGGCACATCTGCTTGACAAGAATTGTTTGTCGCATCATTTTGATTATCAGATACTTCCTCATCTCCATGAGCACTTTCAATATCATAGATGTCAGATAAATTTTCTGAGTCATTCTCAGCATCTGTTTTATTTTCAGGAGCATCTTGAATTTATGTTATTTTTTCATCGAGCAAATTCAACCGAGACTGGTGTGTACGTACCAGAAGACCTCCATGCCTGATAAACACCACAGACCCATCCTGTCCAATAACTATGGCTGGGCCCTTCCACTCTGTACTGTCAGCTCGTTTGTAGAACACTTTGTCTCCTGTCTCATACTTTTCATCTGTGGGCCTAAGCTGTTTACGTAGTGCTCTTCTTATTGTTTCAGAACATTCTACCTCAGTGAAAGCTCTCCTGGCTGCATGTAATGCTGATATGTGCTGACCTACTCTAGTGCTCAGTGTATTTCCCTCCAAAGCAGGTAGTTGATCAATCATACTGTTTTTAGACATAAGACCCCACACCCATTTTCCTTTTTGACCTTTAAGAGGATTTCTGTCAGTGTCATGTTGTGTCTCTCCAACAGTCCATTGCTCCACCGACTGTATGCTGCTGTGGTCTTTGCCTCGATGTTTAAAGTTTTCTGCCATGTTTCTTATCTCTTCATTGTTGAACTCTTCTCTGTTGTCACTGTAGATCCGTTTTGGTGCTCCATGGACACTTATCCAAGAATGAATGAAAGAGTTTACTATCTCTGATGGCTTCTTGGTCCTCACAATGTTTCCTGCGCTGAACCGTGTGAAATGGTCAATGATGTGACCATACACCAGGCTCCAGCTCATGATGATCCATTGCCACAGTCTCATTGTACTCCGAAGCCAGGGGCAAACCAACAGCTGGCTTGGGTTTGGTCAGACTGTATTTTGGCATATTTCACAATTTTTGATGATCTCCTGTAGGATGACAGGACAGTCCTGATCATTATTTCCAGAGCTTTGGATGAACTTCTGGAATCTGTCTGCAGAGGAATGGCCAAATTGCTTATGTAGTTTCAGGAGAAACCCTTTTCCTTCTTGGACATGTCTGCAGTTACAACTAGGACATCAACTTGTTCACAGCTTTCTCCTATTTGTACATCTCGAATGTCCACATAATAGTGACCAGAACTGGTGAGCTCAAGAGGCACCTGTTGCTTGAACATTTCCACTTTGTCATTCTCCATGTCCAACACAGTTCCTGCTCTTTTAAGAGACATTGTGCTCAAAAGAAGAGGAATATCAACTGGGACCACTTCAGTGACATTTAATTTGTCCTATTTTTGCTGGAATTTTCACTTTTCTATTCGAATACACAACCTGACCGTCTCCAAATTTGAAAGACCGAGAGCTGGAAGATTCAGTCTGCATCAGTTTTTCTATTTGTCTCTTACTTAGGTCCTACATATAGTTGTCCAGCCACTTTTGGCCACAGACCGGGCGTGTACATGCAGTGTAAATTATAGCAGATCCTAAAGATTCTGTTAGGAAGATTTCTGAGTCTGTTATTGTCGCTTTAGTGAACAGAGTTATGTTACACTCTTCCACATTCTCATCTTCAGTCAACTTCACATCGTTTTGTCGGTGAGGTCAGTCTTTCGCCCAGTGGTACGTGCTCTGACAGATAGCGCATCTGGTCCGCCTACCATACTTGTCGAGCGGGTTGGTTCCTTGCTGTGGCTGCTCCTGGGGAGATCGCGCTGGGGCGATAAGCCGCTCCTCCGCGTAAAACACCCTGTCGGTCTTTGCTCCGTGAAGAACGCGGCATTTTGACTTTCACCCCCGTTGTATGTTCCACTTCCTGTCTTCCCTCCAAAAATCTGTTTTAACGCAGACTTCATGGACACAAAAGTGAGGTCCGTGCACGCGGTCAGAGCGAGCTGTCTGGCTTTCTCCTCCAGGCACGCTGTGTCCAAAAGCTTGAAAGCGAGCACCGCATCGGGTAGCGTCATGTTGTACCTCTTCATGCGATTATATCTTTGCTCAAAGTCAATGATATAGTTTGTCTTTAGCTACTAAGTCAAAAGACGAGTAGGCTTCATAAGCACGGTCCTTTTCTTCTCTCAGAAACACTGCATCTAGTTTTGTCAGCAAAGTTTCCATACCATCATCCTTGTGCAGGTCTTCTGCGGGTATTTCAAGCGCCGTATATCTGGCTCTTCCCTCGAGCCCAAGTGCCACTGCGAGGGCTTGCTTTTTCTTGTCCAACTCCGTAACAAGCCTCCAAATACTAACTTCATTTTTCCAGCACTCGTATAGTCGTGCTTTATCAAACTTCGGCGGTACTCTATAATTGGAAACCATTCTCTGCTACCATGTAAATTCCAATATACGACGAAGCTCGTCAAAGACACCTTTATTCGGCCTCGTTTTTCACTCAACCGCACTCTGCGACATAACAGCAAAAAAAAACTCGCAACACTTCCGTAACCGCACCCTTACCCACAATGCATAGCATCGGGAGTTAACAGCTCAAGCATATTATTAACTAAATCAACTTGGCATTGCTGTATTCAAAACAAATTGATATCAATTGTGATGCAGACTTACAGTTTTATGCTGTATTCAAATCGTATTCAAACCTCCAGTTTATTTGTTATTGCTGTACTGAAATCGTTGCTGTATTCAAATCATATTCTTCAAATCATAACTTCCACCTAATTTGCTATAGCTGTATTCAAATCATATGTTATCCTGGTCAAATTTCTGTTTTCTTTTGTTTCTCTCTTTACATCATTACAGCAGTATCATAATTAGTACTGTAGTACAGTAGATTGTGCGTCTGCCAGTGAAACCTTGGTTGTAATTGGGACGGGACTAGATAAGCAGAATTGCTTCAATGCGCTTCCCCTTCCGACAAGACGTGGAAAACAAAATGTGAAATGAAGTTGTGATAAGTGTTTTATACTTGCCAAAATAGACAAATTAAATCAAGTGACAGTCCATTTACCATTTGACTGTAAGCTGCCATGCGAGTTGGGAAAGTAACGAATTTCAGAGAGGAATGATGATGTGGTTTCAGAGGGCAATAAATCGTACTATGGTTAAAGAGGTAATGTGACGTGATGTGTTTGCAATTAAAATCTAGATGTTTTAAAAGAGGTGACATCAGGGACAGACAGTAGCAAGGTTTGAATGCTTCTGTGATGAAAAACAGCGAGGCCACCTGCCCAACCAGCAGTCCGGGCCTTACTGAGGTATTTATATCCAAGAAGGCAGCGCTCGTTGAGGACAGAGTACGCCTCAGGCTGTTGCCAGGTTTCTGTCAGAAAAAGAATGTCAATATTCTTTGTAATGTGGCCATTGAAGAGTCCAGCTTCATTTGTCAGTGACATAGTTTTGTAGTTCTAGTGTGGAATGGCTTGCAGATGATACTGTGATCCACTCCAGGACCATACCTATCTGTCCACACGAGTACCTGCCTTTTGTGACTGGAGTTGCAGTGTTCTGATGACGCAGTGTTGATATTGCATGGCAGTACGCGCTGCCAACCAGAAGGATGTGGTTGGTAGCTGATGGTTAGCGCAGTCACTGACCGACAAAACAAGCCGAAAACCAGATCCTCAGTGGAGGTATTCGGGTCGGCAGGGTAATTGGAATTGACCAGAAGTTAAGTTAAAGTTAAAGTCCCAATGATCGTCACACACACACCTGGGTGTGGTGAAATTTGTCCTCTGCATTTAACCCATCCCCGTGTGATTTTAATCCATCCCCTGGGGGAGAGGGGAGCAGTGAGCAGCAGCGGTGCCGCGCTCGGGTATCAGTTGGTGATCTAACCCCCCAATTCCAACCCTTAATGCTGAGTGCCAAGCAGGGAGGCAATGGGTCCCATTTTTATAGTCTTTGGTATGACCCGGCCGGGGTTTGAACCCACAACCTTCCAGTCTCAGGGCGGACACTCTACCACTAGGCCACTGAGATGGAGCGCAAAGGTAACAGTAGAATAATTTTACAAGGCACATTAATTCACCAAGATTGTACCTTCGGCCACAATGTGATGTAGGATTCTGGTTCAGGTGGGACATTGAAAAGAAGACCAGATAAAAGGAAAAACTTCAATGTAAGTATTAAGTGGACACTCCGTCATCATGTGCTGTTGGAGGCAGAATGTGCCAAGATTGTACCTTTGGCCACAATGTGATGTAGGATTCTGGTTCAGGTGGGACATTGAAAAGAAGACAAGATAAAAGGAAAAACCTCAATGTAAGTATTAAGTGGACACTCCGTCATCATGTGCTGTTGGAGGCAGAATGTGCTTTGCTCCCATTCATTTCTGAATGCAGCCTTAAAAAAATTGATAATCTTTATTTTGCATTTTAAAAGTCAAATAAGTGTATAAAGTGTTTAAGGGTGGGTAAGGGAGGTGCTTATTCGCCATCTCCATCTAACCCCCAAAACAAACGTCAACCTCTAATTTTACAGACATGGCGTGTTAGGGTTGACAAATTATCTTGATCGTATGATAATGTTGGAATGTAGACTAGAATTATTAACTTTGTTTAAACCTTTTACCTTTCCTTGACTCTGGAAAGTTTAACCATCCAGTTGTTGAAACTTTCAGAATGGTGTGGAAACATTCGTGCTTAGTCATCTAAAATACTCCACTAGTTTCTGTTTACACAACATCGTAAAACACCCCCTGCTCTGTTTCCCCCAGATGCCGGGGGTTTCACCAAACCTGTCACCCCCACCCGCTCGTTCTCAATAAATATGCTCTTGCAAGAATCCAAAGTCAGACTTCGTTTGAACATCGCTGTATGCACAGTGACGAACGATTTCTCCACTTGCAAGTGCTCAAAGGGCATACTGTCTCCCGTGTGGTTCTTGCAAATAAGTTAGAGTGAGAACCACTCTAACATTTTGGTGCCATGACCCGAAACTATAACATACCCACTGCTGATGGACGGAGGAGGACGTGCTGCACACTGTCGACAGGCCGGTGTCCATTAGGAGGACCTGGTAAAGAAAGACCTGGGAAGAAAATTCCTCGCTGGGCCAATATCTTAGGTCTGCCTTCGTTTGACAACAGTGGATTGACGGGATCCGGAAGTGCAACGAACCAGGTGACAAGTAAGTAAAAGCCCTAAAGTTGTGTGATTGTGCTGATGTGAAATGCGTAAAAATAAAGTGACAGGACAGAAGTCCCATGGAAGGAGGGGGTGTTGAGTACTACTTCACGTTGGCAGGGCTGGGTAACAGGACTGTTGTGTTTCGTTCCCAGGGAAGGAGGGGGTGTTGTAGAGTACCCCCTCTGGATGAGGTGGCTCTTCTAAAGAGTACTTTGCGTTGGCAGGGAAAGAAAATTTGTGTGGTTGAGAGTGTGACTGGTAGGATAAATTGACTAAAAAGCAATTCTAGCATTAATCCACGGTAATAACACAGGCTAGTAATTTGTTGAAAGGTCAATTTAAACCTGCATTGAGGATCCTCAAAGAAAAAAAATATAAAAAAATTGTAAGAACGTAACATACTAAATCAAGATGGGAAATGGAAACTGTAAATCTCCAAATAAAGGAGCTCTTGAAGGAGATGAGAAGTGCATGGCGAGTAGATTTCTTAATTGTAGGCAATATATGCCAAAGTGGAAGAAAATGTATGGAGTAGAAGGAAAGTTGAAATGTGGAAGCAGTGGTAAAATTTTTGGAGTAATGTGGCTGGGAAGAAAAGTAACTGAGAAAGGAAAGGAAAGAGAGAGGATTGAAATGTGCTAGAAAGTCTTTGAAAGTGTCACAAGAGATAAGAGAACAAATTCAAGAGACAAAGCATAGAAAGATGAAAGGTGATGAGGCCGCAAGTGTTTGTCGGACCGAAAGGCATTGAGGCCCCAATGCGCAGGCGCACTGTTTCAAGCTCAAGGCGCGGCTCAAGAAGAGGAGCTTTCCGTTCCTATGCAAAACATCTAACCAAATTTAACAGACCCGAACCCTCCCCCATATAACAGCAAAACCTGTCATTGTCAGATTATTAGAACTCCTGTACATACAAAAAGTACGACAATGCTGATTGTATGCCCAATGACAAATTATGTGTGCACACTAAAGTTAAAATTTGCAAATCAAGTGGTAAAGAAATACAAATTGCTTCTAAAAGATAAATAGAGAATTGGAATGTGCTGTCCTCGCGCGTGTGGGTGGGAACCGGCTTCATAATCAATTGCAGGAAATGGCCAGCCTGTGACGAATCATTGATGCCGGGCCCCTCCCCTCGCGCGCGAGAGCTGTGCATGTGTGTGCCTATATATTAAAATGATGAAATTGGCTAAATTTGTGTGCAAAGAAATTTGCTAGACAGCGGTAGTTTTGATTTGCACCGCAAAACAGAAACAATTTTAAAAAATAAAAAAAGAGGAAAAAAAAAGAAATCTGTGGGCAGAAACTGGTCCACACTAGTGCACATTAGTGTCTAGCCCTCATGAGAAATTCGAAAAACAAAAGACAGAACATGTTTTCAAGAATTGGATGAAGCAAAATTGTGAATTTGAGACAATGCAATGCTACATTTAAGAGAAATAATGGAAAATATAAGGAAAAGGAACGTGAGTTGAGAATGATATATGAATGTTGTGTGAGGAGCTTGAAGAGAGTGAGACCAATATGTAATGAAAAGGCTCCTTTTTGGAGACTGTGTGTGAGATGCAAATGAGCAAGGATGAATAATTGCCTGAATGAAAGGAAAATACAGGTTGAATGGTTGAAGTTGTTGGAGACTACTATGGAAAATTAGTAAAACAACTTTGAAGGAAGAGTGATTTTGAGCAAGTTAAATGCTAAGAAGAAAAAAAAAGTTGCTTTTGGATTAATAATTAACTAGAAAAAAAACTGGAGAACCAGTAACACACGCAGAAGATGTGTGAACTGGGAAACTGAGTAGCGTTTTAGAAAGAAAGTCAAATTAAATGATGATAGAGTCATATGTAGAAAAGAACACATCCTCCGAAAAGGTTTGTCAAGGTGTGAGGCATGGGCGTCGCCAAGCCTCAGAAGGAGGGAGAGTGTGGTACAGAGAGTGGAAGATAGTAGTAATACAACACTTTACTACATATACATTCTCTAATACATATGGAGTCATACCATTAAGTTAAAAACATTTTCTCAAACTTTTCAAACTTTTGCTGTAAGCAATCGGAAGATAATTGAAAAGTGACTAAAGAAGCTATGAGGAAGTGGTGTAGCTGTTGGAAGGGAACACACGTATGCGCTTCCTTGACTAATCAACATTTGTTTGACTGATAAGGAGGTGGGCAAAGGAACCATCTGCTACAGGACTTAACGTCCATTCCCCCAGTCCAAATCCAACCAAGATCAGAGAATCTCCTTTAAAACAGGAGGCAATAAATGGGAAAGCCCCTGTCATAAATACTCTTTGGTCAGGAGAAATCATTAGGAAGTGCTCAGACTCTCCTTGCAAACACTCATTTGCCCAGTTCGAAAGGGCAATGAAATTGATTGGTGAATCATACAAGATTTACGAGCAGTGAATGATGCAGGACATATGAGCCCCAAATGTGCCCGATCTACACACACTACAGACATGCAGAACAATGCTCCATAATTGGAAAAACAAAAGTGGATGACAAATGGTGCAATAATGGATAAAGATGATATCTGCCGGATCAATAACAAACCCGTTTTACCAAAATTGCTTTTTAAGGCAACAGCAATTGTGACACGTCATGAGTCAACAGGAGGGATGATTTACCCTTGGTTTGGATTCTTACTAAAAAAAACACTTTTTTAAAGCATGTACTGTTTGTGTGAAGCATAATCCACATGGAAACCTAAAAGAAGCTCTTTATGAGAATCACTCCCACTTCAGAAGAGTTAACACCTTTTGAAAACAAACTGAAAGATGTGTCAAATGCAAATTTACTGCCGCTTGATTTTTTTTTCCGACAGGTCAACAACCCCATCAAGCCAGGAGACTGGGTCGACATAAAGGTTGTCAAAAGGAATAACTGGGCCAGCCACGGTGCGAGGGACCATTCCAAGTCTTGCTGACTACCCCCACCGCAGTGAAGTTTGCTGAAAGGCCCAGCTGGATTCACCTCAGCCACTGCAAGTTACAGAGAGTGCTGGACCCCATTTTCGGAGTGGTGGAGAAGTTCTGACTACAAAGGGGCTCCATCGTTTAAGGTGGTGCGTCTCAATGTCAGTGAAGAATTCAGATCCCCACTCTGACAGGCAATGGGATGTACCGGTACACCGGTACGTCTCTGCCAACCTAATAGCAAGGGGGACTCCACATGCCAGGTGGATCCTCTGCTGCGTTGTGGTTGTAGCGTGCTATGGTCTATTGACTCATCTGAATGGACCCATTGACAAGTCAAACAGAGTAGAAGATGGAACCATGAGGTCATGGGACCCCAGAAAACACAAAAGAAACAAACCCTTAGTACCAGTATGTAAAGTTCACTGTGAGATCCTACACAGGAGGGGTGCTATGTGTGTTCCAAACTTCCCCCTTCCCCCACGCAAGTTCACCTGGAGGCCAAAGTGATGGACATGAGTGAAGCGAAATGTATGGCCTCTATGGGAGGAGTTGGATGCCAACACCATGCTGTCAGTGATGCTACCCCTACCGCCCTGGACTCACAGAAAGGAACCTGTGATCGAACTCTTTTGGATTAATCTCAATGTGACTGTTGAAGGACGAAAGATGCCACAAGTGGCCTAAACAAAAAGGCTACCTGGAATGAACTATAAATCCTAATCCAAGGAAATGAAACCCACAAATGCATTGACGACGACTGCTCTCCTGGAGGAAACTGGATGGGAGCTTTGGACATCACCGCTGAGTGCCAGGATAGGAGAGCCATTTCAAGTGGTGAGGGCTCTCCGACCAACATGGCTGCACCATCAAATGGAACCTACTTCATACAGAATGGCTGGTGGCTTTGTGGTCACAAGGGTTGTCCGATGCTGCCCGCCAACTGAACAGGAGTGTGTGCACCAGTGTAGATAACAGACCACACCTACAAGATACAACATCATCAGCTGACGATGGCACACAACTCATCTGGACGTCGACACAGGGCTATTACGACCTTTGAACCACATGATCCCGTCTGGGGTACGAATGTCCCGGACAAGCATAAAGTGTGGTCCGTCGGAGACAAAGTCGTTCATGCGCATTTTCTTGGATTGGAGTTGGAAAACAATCACTCTTCATCGAGACACTGAACTATCATTTTCAATATTTTGTGAATCTCTCGCTGCAAGTCAAGATGGAAAAAACAGAGAGATTCAGGCTATTAGACTAATGGTCTTGCAGAATAGGATGGTTCTGGACTTAATGACTGCGGCGCAAGGTGGCGTATGCCACATTAGTGGGACTTCCTGTTGCACATACATAACAGGAGAAAATGACACACATCAACAACGACATGAACTCACTGAAGAACTTACAGCAGGCCATGTCGGAGGACAAAATCCCACATCAATGGGATTTCTTTTCATTGCTATTCTCTGGTGCCAGGTGGCAACTGCTTTTGAAACTTGTGATTTCTGTGCTTGTTGTGCTCATTTACGACCTGTGTTATCTCAAGTTTGAAGTCAGCTGTATCAAGATCTGTGTCTTCTACCGTAGCTGCAGTACAAATACATCTCACCACCACGGTGAGTCGCTCTCTGTTTCTTTGTCTTATTTTGTGTGTTTTCTGTGTCCTCTGCTGTCCATCCCGGATCACTTTTACCAGAGAAGCGCTGTTAAACATCGGACAGTCTTCTTCTGGTATTTTCTCTCCTGTTCTCTCTGATTCAGACTGTTTGTCGGAGATTTTAGCCGGCGCGGCGGTGCTATACAAGCTAGCACGACGACGACGACGCCGAAAACGAGCCGGAGCCCTCGTAAAGCTGAGGCAGAGAGGGTTCCGTTCTGCCCTACCGTCAATTCATCTGGCGAATGTTCGCACCCTGGCGAAAAAGATGGACGAACTGCTGCTCCTCACTTCAAGGAACACGGACTTCAGCAAATCCGCCGCGCTGTGTTTTGTTGAAACGTGGCTTAGTGGACGGACCCCCCACCATGCCGTGGAGTTAGCTGGGTTTGGCTAATGCGTGCAGTTCGCAGCGCGGAGCTCTCCGGAAAATCAAAGGGAGGTGGTCTGTTTCTACATTAATGAGCGTTGGTGTACTGATGTCACGGTGTTGAAAGAGTTTTGCAGCCCTCTACTAGAAACACTTTTCATAAACTGCCGGCCCGTTCTATTCACCACGGGAGTTCTCCTCGATCGTCATGGCTGCTTTTTACATTCCACCACACGCACGTGCGAGTGAAGCCACGCAAATGCTGGCTGACCAGGTGACAGGCATGGAGAAACTTCTACCAAATTTACTAATCATTGTTCTGGGTGATCTTAACGGGGCGAACCTCGCACAGGAACTCCCCAGATACAGACAGCACATAACGTGTCCGACCAGAGGGGCACAGACACTGGACCACTGCTACACCGTAATTAAGGATGCATGCCACTCTGTGGCTCGTGCAGCTTTAGGACTCTCGGACCACTCTCTAGTTCATCTGATCCCGGCCTACAGGCAGAAAATAAAAACTTCTAAGCCTGTGGTGAGGACTGTGAGGAAGTGGACAGTGGAGTCAAGGCAGGACCTCCAAGCCTGCTTTGACAGCACCGATTGGGGAGTTTTTGAGGCTGCAAATTCAGACCTGCATGAACTCACTGACACTGTCACATCAGACATCAGTTTTTGTGAGGATCTGTGTGTGCAGACTAAGACCTTCTGCACGTACAACAACGACAAACCTTGGTTTACACCGAACCTCAGGAGGCTGCTCAAAATCAAGGAGGAGGCCTACAGGAGCGGCGACCGGGACCTGTTCAAGCAGACCAGAAACACACTGAACCGAGAGGTCAGGAAAGCCAGGAGGTGTCACGGGGAGAGCCTGGAGAGACACCTCTCTGCCAATCCTGATCCCTCAACAGTGTGGAAAGGTCTGCAGAGCATTACGGGCTTCAAGAAACGACCCCCCCCCGTCCTGTGGAGAGCCCAAGGCTTGCTAACCAGCTAAACAGGTTCTACTGCAGGTTTGATCGGTCCTCCCACACAACAGGACCTCCTGCAGCACAATGTACATACTCACCTCCCCCCACAACCGCTCTGTCCACACCTCCATCACCGTTGTCACCTACTCTCTCTCTTGCAGAAGCCGCGCCCGCACTCCAGATCCGCGATGAGAAAGTGCGCCAGATGTTCCAGAGACAAAAGATCAGGAAGGCACTGGGCCCAGACGGCGTGTCACCTTCCTGCTTGAAAGTCTGTGCTGAGCAGCTGGCACCCACCTTTGCACGGATCTTCAACCGTTCCCTGGAGCAGTGTGACGTGCCCTCGTGCTTCAAGAGCTCCACCATCGTTCCAGTGGCCAAGAAGCCCGCCATCACAGGTTTGAATGACAATAGACCTGTCGCTCTGACATCTGTGGTCATGTAATCTTTCGAGAGGTTAGTGCTGAACCACCAGAAGGATGTCACGGGCCCCCTGCTTGACCCCCTCCAGTTTACCTACCGGGCAAACAGGTCGGTAGATGATGCGGTCAACATCTACATCCTGCACCACCTGGACACCCCAGGAACGTGCACCAGGATCCTGTTTGTGGACTTCAGCTCGGCGTTCAACACCATCGCTCCTGACATCCTCCAACAGAAGCTCATCCAGCTCGCGGTGCCTGCCTCCACCTGTCAGTGGATCACCATCTTCCTGACCAACAGGAGAAAGCGTGTGAGGCTGGGGAGCATCACCAACACCTGCCGCTGACCATCGACGGTGCTGTGGTGGAGAGAGTGAGCGGCACCAGGTTCCTGGGGGTGCACATCAGTGAGGATCTCTCCTGGTCCACCAACACCGCATCACTGGCGAAGAAGGAAGCGTGTGCTCCTCCGGCCGTCATGACTACATTTTACCGTGGCACCATTGAGAGCGTCCTCTCCAGTTGTATTGCTGTTTGGGGTGGTAGCTGCACTGACTACAACATGAAGGCCCTCCAGCGCATAGTGATCACGGCTGGTAAGATTATTGGTGCTTCACTCCCCTCCTTGAAGGACATTTACACCTCCCATCTCACCCGCAAGGCGACCACGATTGTGAGTGATGTGAGTCACCCCGCTCACTCTTTGTTCGATCTTCTGCCCTCTGGGAAGAGGTACAGGAGCCTGCGCTCCCGCACCACCAGACTCACCAACAGCTTCATACTCCAGGCTGTTAGGATCCTGAACTCTCTCCCCCCTTCTGCGTAGCGTCCTGTACTTTTGCGCTATATTCTGACTGTCTGCTGTATGCACACTTGCTCCGTTTTGCTCCTCTTATTTATTTATTTATTGTGTTACATGTTTATTTATTCATTGCTCTTATTATTCATTGTTTGTGCCTTCTTGTTTTTATTTTGTGTTGTTTGCTTGTATGTATGTATGTCGTGTACTATGTCTTGTCACCGTGGGATAGTGGAAACGTAATTTCGATTTCTTTGTGTGTCTTGACATGTGGAGAGATTGACAATAAAGCTGACTTTGACTTTGACTTTGACTTTGATCTGACACTCGGACCACCAATACTGGCGCCCCTCAGGGGTGCGTCCTCTCCCCACTACTCTTCTCTCTCTACACCAACGATTTCTCCTCAGTTGACTCTCCTGTGAAGCTACTGAAGTATGCAGACGACACCACTCTCATCAGACTGATCCAGGACGGTGATGAGACTGCGTACAGACAGGAGGTGGAGCGGCTGGTCCACTGGTGCAGCCAAAACCACCTGGAGCTGAACCCGCTCAAGACCGTGGAGATGACAGTGGACTTCAGGCGAGACCCTTCACCTTTTTCACCCCTCATTATCCACAATAAAACTATTCTCTCCACAGACACCTTCAAGTTCCTGGGATCCAAAATCTCTCGGGACCTGAAATGGACCAGCCACGTAGACTCTGTCCGAAAGAAAGCCCATCAGAGGCTGTACTTTCTGAGACAGCTCAGGAAGTTTGACCTGCCACAGGAGCTGCTGAAGACCTTCTATACTACCATCATCCAGTCCATCCTCTGCACCTCCATCACTGTCTGGTTTGGATCGGCCACCAAACAAGACAAACACAGACTGCAACGGACAGTCAGGACTGCAGAAAATATAATCGGGACCAACCTCCCATCTATCCGGGACTTGTAACTGTCCAGGACCAGGAAACGTGCAAGTAACATCTCTACAGACCCTTCTCACCCAGGTTGCAGTCTGTTTGAACTACTCCCCTCCGGACTGCATTATAGAGCTCTGTACGCCAAAACCAGCAGACACAGAGACAGCTTCTTCCCCGAGGCTGTTGCTCTGATGAACTCTCTCTCTGCCAATCCTGATCCCTCAACAGTGTGGAAAGGTCTGCAGAGCATCACGGGCTACAAGAAACGAACCCCCCGTCCTGTGGAGAGCCCAAGGCTTGCTAACCAGCTGAATAAGTTCTACTGCAGGTTTGATCGGTCCTCCCACACAACGGGACTTCCTGCAGCACAATCTACATACTCACCTCTCCCCACAACTGCTCTGTCCACACCTCTATCATTGTTGTCACCCACTCTCTCTCTTGCAGAGGCCGCGCCCGCACTCCAGGTCCGCGAGGAGGAAGTGCGCCAGATGTTCCGGAGACAAAAGACCAGGAAGGCACCGGGCCCAGACGGCGTGTCACCTTCCTGCTTGAAAGTCTGCGCTGAACAGCTGGCGCCCACCTTTGCACGGATCTTCAACCGTTCTCTGGAGCTGTGTGAGGTGCCCTCATGCTTCAAGAGCTCCACCATCGTTCCAGTGGCCAAGAAGCCCGCCATCACAGGTTTGAATGACTATAGACCCGTCGCACTGACATCTGTGGTCATGAAATCTTTCGAGAGGTTAGTGCTGAACCACCTGAAGGAGGTCACGGGCCCCCTGCTTGACCCCCTCCAGTTTGCCTACCGGGCAAACAGGTCAGTGGATGATGCGGTCAACATGGGACTGCACTACATCCTGCACCACCTGGACACTCCAGGAACGTACGCCAGGATCCTGTTCGTGGACTTCAGCTCGGCGTTCAACACCATCGCTCCTGACATCCTCCAACAGAAGCTCATCCAGCTTGCGGTGCCTGCCCCCACCTGTCAGTGGATCACCAGCTTCCTGACCAACAGGAGACAGCGTGTGAGGCTGGGGGGCATCACATCTGACACCCGGACCACCAATACTGGAGCCCCTCAGGGGTGCGTCCTCTCCCCACTGCTCTTCTCTCTCTACACCAACGATTTCTCCTCAGATGACTCTCCTGTGAAGCTCCTGAAGTATGCAGACGACACCACTCTCATCGGACTGATCCAGGACGGTGATGAGACTGCGTACAGACAGGAGGTGGAGCGGCTGGTCCACTGGTGCAACCAAAACCATCTGGAGCTGAACCCGCTCAAGACCGTGGAGATGACAGTGGATTTCAGGCGAGACCCTTCACCACTTTTACCCCTCACTATCCGCAGTATACTATTCTCTCCACAGACACCTTCAAGTTCCTGGGAACCACAATCTCTCGGGACCTGAAATGGACCGGCCACATAGACTCTGTCCGGAAGAAGGCCCAGCAGAGGCTGTACTTCCTGAGACAGCTCAAGAAGTTCAACCTGCCGCGAGAGCTTCTGAAGACCTTCTACACTGCCATCATCCAGTCTGTCCTCTGCACCTCCATCACTGTCTGGTTTGGATCAGCCTCCAAACAAGACAAGCACAGACTGCAACGGACAATCAGGACTGCAGAAAAGATCATTGGAATCAACCTCCCTTCTATCCAAGACTTGTACCTGTCCAGGACCAGGAAACGTGCAAGGAACATCTCTACAGACCCTTCTCACCCAGGTTGCAGTCTGTTTGAACTACTCCCCTCCGGACGGCGTTATAGAGCTCGGTACGCCAAAACCAGCAGACACCGAGACAGCTTCTTCCCCCAGGCTGTTGCTCTGATGAACTCACACCACTCATAGAGTCTCAGAGGCATTACTGTGCAATAACATCCTGCTCTTCACACCTTTTGAATTTGTCTACACTGTTTTTGCCATTATTCACATGTCCTGAGTGTTGTTAGTCACCTATATGTTGAACAGAGGGTGTGTTTTACCGAAGTCAAATTCCTTGTTTGGCACGCTCAAACATGGCGAATAAAAACTCTTGAATCTTGAATCTTGAATCTTGAACTCACACCACTCTTAGAGTCTCGGAGTCATTGCTGTGCAATAACATCCTGCTCTCCACACCTTTTTTGAATTGTCTACACTGTTTGTACTATGTGTCCTCTCTGCATCCATTGCAGCCTGGTCATCCTGGAAGAGGGACCCTCCCATCTGTGGTCTCTTCTCAAGGTTTCTCATTTCCCCTAGCTGGAGTTTGTAGTTTTTCCTTGCCCTCCTGGGAGTTTAAGATCGGGGGATGTTTGAGAATATTTGTCATTTTTCACATGTCCTGAGTGTTGTTAGTCACCTAAATGTTGAACAGAGGCTGTGATGTACCGAAGTCAAATTCCTTGTTTGGCACGCTCAAACATGGCGAATAAAGATTCTTGAATCTTGAATCTCAGGCATGTCGAATGTGATGAGCTATAATGCTGACTAGCTGAACGTGTTTTACAGAAACTTGATGATTTGACCATTGAAAATGCCTCGCAAGTAATGAATACAATGATGTACTGTTTCTTTGTTTTTATTTTTCTATCTTCATTATATTTTCTTGCTTATGTTTGTTGATTGGGGTGGCATAATCATGTGATAAACAGGAGGGATGTGTTAGGGTTGACAAATTATCTTGATCGTATGATTATGTTGGAATGTAGATTAGAATTATGAACTTTGTTTAAACCTTTCACCTTTCCTTGACTCTGGAAAGTTTAACCATTCAGTTGTTTAAACTTTCCAAATGGTGTGAAAACATTCTTGCTTAGTTAGTCATCTAAAATGCTCCACTAGTTTCTGTTTACACAACATCGTAAAACACCCCCTGCTCTGTTTCCCCCAGATGCCGGGGGTTTCACCAAACCTGTCACCCCCACCCTGCTTGTTCTCAATAAATATGCTCTTGCAAGAATTCAAAGTCAGACTTCATTCGAACATTGCTGTAGTCACAGTGACGAACGATTTCTCCACTTGCAAGTGCTCAAAGGGCATACTGTCTCCCGTGTGGTTCTTGCAAATAAATTACAGTGAGCACCACTCTAACATGGAGTTAATGCCCTAATAAACAAAGCAATTACAAGAACACAAAATGACAACGACTGACAAAGGTCAAGCACTGGCTGGGGATTTAAATATATGCCTGTGATGTGGAAAACCTGGTGAGTTGCTGGCTACTTAAAAGCAAAACCAAGAAATGTGCTCAGCTCAGTGATTCTATTGTTCTGAACATGCATTTAAGTAATTAAATATTCTCCATGTCTGGGGAATTGAATCTCGGCATGTGCTGTGTATGAGTTTGTCAGTAGTATTCTAGACTGCTGATATTTTAGATAATTTTGAAACAGTGACAAAGGTTAAGCAAAGGGAAGCGGGTGGGTTGGAGGGACAGACAAACTGATAGGTTGATACAGACAGATTGATAAAGACAGATTGATAGACAGACAGAATGGGAGACAGACAGCTAAACAGATAGACGGAGTGACTGAGACTGATGAACAGACGGGCAGACGGATAGACGGACACATTTTCTGTCTCATTTCTGTGAGGGATTCTGAAGTGTTATTATTTTTTAAATTGTTTTTTATAGAATTGTTGAATGTAATTTTGTATAGGCTTGGTAATTACTCACCGATAGATTTTCCTGGGTAAAGCTTAGCTTGTGTGTATCCTGGAACATGCGTCTCATCTTTCGCCCGCAAAGTCTCCAACTCATGTTTAATGATGTACTGGCACTCTGCCATGCTAAGGAAGCCATCGCCATCCCCTACATAAAAACAAAATGGTAATTGGCAAGTTATGATGAAATCCACAAGTAACATGCGATATTTTTTTTTGTGTGTACATTTTTCACATAACCCAATTGATTACATGTGCATAGGTATTATTATTTCTATGAATGAAATACAATTTATTTGGAAGCAGTTTTTTGGCCTTGGAATCCCTCACACCCCTCCCTTTGCTTTTCCCCCAGCCTCTGCTGTCCCCTGCCGGCCGCCACCCTTTTGCCTGCTCCGAGCTGGCGAGAGAGAGGCGGGGAGGGAGGGGCGGCGCGAGAGGAGATGGCTGCTCTTCTGACACGCACGCATGAAGAACGAACGAAAGAACCCCGAATCTCTCAGCAGCAAATTGACATCACGTGACAATAAGGGCGCCCCCATGCCTACTGAACAGATTTGAGATGGAACCGACTGAGCTAGAAAACTGGCATTTTCTTTATTTCTTGAGCGTGCCCGTCCGCCACTCACGTGGATTGCACCCTGGGAGGTCGCCCATATTGCCCATAGTACAAAAAAAGCTTTTTTTTTTTTTTTCTTTTTTTTTTTAGAGCGCTCGTCCGCCCCCATGTGGACGCGGTGGCCCATATTGCCCATAGTAAAAACATGCCCTGCATATAAAGACCAATCCCAAATGGAACCAACCCTTAACTTCACCTCTCATTTTTGTACGTAGTTGTATGTACCGTATTTTCACGTTCGGAACATCGTCATATGATGGCGCCGCAGATGGCAGCCACGGTGAGTCGCTCTGTTTCTTTGTCTTATTTTGTGTGTTTTCTATGTCCTCTGCTGTCCATCCCGGATCACTTTTACCAGAGAAGCGCTGTTAAACATCGGACAGTCTTCTTCTGGTATTTTCTCTCCTGTTCTCTCTGATTCAGACTGTTTGTCGGAGATTCTAGCCGGAGCGGCGGTGCTATACAAGCTAGCGCGATGTCGGCGGCGCGGTAAACGAGCCGGAGCCCTCGTAAAGCTGAGGCAGAGAGGGTTCCATTCTGCCCTACCGTCAATTCATCCGCCGCGCTGTGCTTTGTTGAAACGTGGCTCAGCGAACGAACCCCCCACCACGCCGTGGAGTTAGCCGGGTTTCGGCTAACGCGGGCAGATCGCAGCGCGGAGCTCTCCGGAAAATCAAAGGGAGGTGGTCTCTGTTTCTACATTAATGAACGTTGGTGTACTAATGTTACGGTGTTGAAAGAGTTTTGCAGCCCTCTCCTAGAAACACTTTTCATAAACTGTCGGCCGTTCTATTCACCACGGGAGTTCTCCTCGATCGTCATGGCGGCTGTTTACATTCCACCACACGCACGTGCGAGTGAAGCCACGCAGATGCTGGCTGACCAGGTAACAGACATGGAGAAACTTCTACCAAATTCACTAATCATTGTTCTGGGTGATCTTAACAGGGCGAACCTCGCACACGAACTCCCCAGATACAGACAACACGTAACGTGTCCCACCAGAGGGGCACAGACTCTGGACCACTGCTACACCGTGATTAAGGATGCATACCACTCTGTGGCTCGTGCAGCTTTAGGACTCTCGGACCACTGTCTAGTTCATCTGATCCCGGCCTACAGGCAGAAACTAAAAACTTCTAAGCCTGTGGTGAGGACTGTGAGGAAGTGGACAGTGGAGTCAAGGCAGGACCTCCAAGCCTGTTTTTGTGAGGATCTGTGTGTGCAGACTAAGACCTTCTGCACGTACAACAACGACAAACCTTGGTTTACACCGAACCTCAGGAGGCTGCGCAAAGTCAAGGAGGAGGCCTAGAGGAGCGGCGACCGCGACCTGTTCAAGCAGACCAGAAACACACTGAACCGAGAGTTCAGGAAAGCCAGGAGGTGTTACGGGGAGAGCCTGAAGAGACACCTCTCTGCCAATCCTGATCCCTCAACAGTGTGGAAAGGTCTGCAGAGCATCACGGGCTACAAGAAACGAACCCCCCGTCCTGTGGCGAGCCAAAGGCTTGCTAACCAGCTAAACAGGTTCTACTGCAGGTTTGATCGGTCCTCCCACACAACGGGACTTCCTGCAGCACAATCTACATACCTCTCCCCACAACTTTTCACATCGGCTGTGACGACAGCACACACACACACACACACACACACACACACACACACACACACACACACATACACACACACACACAAACACACACACAGGGCACACTGCAAATCCACGCCCACACTTCCCCGTAAACGTTCTCATGGCAACAACAACAACAACAACACACTCACACACACACACAAGCATACAAGTGTGCGTATTTAAAAATGAAGCGGGAGCAAAACTGAGTTTGGTATTCACATTTATTACCGGTAATGGTCATCAATTAAACCCATCAAAGTCCTCATCCTCTGTTTCCGAATTGAACAGCAGCACTAAATCTCCAACTGACATGCCAGGTTTACTTTCTTCACTGTCAGAGTCGCTTTCCGTGCCGTGTGGCTCCTCGGATATGATGCCGGCTTTTACGAAAGCTCGAACAACAGTGCCAGCAGACATGTTAGCAAGCTCGGCGTTCATTTGCTTCACTTATTTTTTCACGTCGGCTGTGAGATGGGCACTCAGAGTCACAGAAAAAAAACACCTGGTCTCCTTACATATGTATAGATAATAATGAGACAGAGGACGACAGCAAGTGCTCAAGTGTGTGACTGTATTGAACTGACGCCCGTGCGTCATGCGTCATGACGTAACACAACACAGCAGTACAGCTGGGGTACACATTGTATGTGGGGGCGGGGGGGCTTCCACTCCCTCTAACATCTCCCCTTTTATAGATAGTACCTTATACATTGCTTCAAGGTCCCGCAAAAAATATAAGAAACAAAACTGTGGTGCAGACCAAATTTAAATTCATTCATACTGCAAATCCACGCCCACAATTCTCCCTCTAACGTTCTCACGGCGCTCTTTAATACGTCCGCCTTAAAACAACACACATAGGGAGCACTGCATGATAGGGCGCACCGCACATTTTGAAGAAAATCTAAGACTTTTATCCGCGCCTAATAAACGTGAAAATACGGTGTATATACAGGCGTATGGCTGTCTAAACTATTTGACGTCAGCAGGTAGGTGTTAAAGGGACTAGATGGCCTTCCTAATAAAGGTGTTTGAGAGGTACATTTCAATGAAGGGATATGCAAGATTACATTGCAAATCACTGGCAAGATGGTTGAGAAAACCATTAGTTATTTCTGTCCGTTACATCTTTTTAATGTTGTTCAAACAAACAATGGCAACAATGCTCAAATATATTTGTTTCTCATTAGTATTTACCGTTTGAGCTTTGTTTAGGTAAAATGCCTTCAATGTGAAATGCTTTTAACAGGAACCCTACCAAGGCGAACTGTCAACATAAATTGCCGTCAACTACGTTTTTTGTAGGACTGGGCGGAGAAAACTCTTGTAGTTTGATCATTAAGCCGAGAAAGTTAAGGGGGGAAAACATTACCAATTCATGACAGTTTTTTTTTTTGGTACTTAAAAGAAAATGTTTTGTTTTGTGTTTTGAGGCATCACTGAAGCAAAAATTATTAGAATCAAAGTCACTGTTGCGTATGAAATATTTTTTTTTCACAAAAAGCTTGGGTTTTTTTTGCAATTTTTTGGTCTACAATGGGTGATTTGGGTAAAACAAACCCATGTTTGTGTAGATTAGTAGAAAGGAGTTAGATGTAAAAAAAAAAAAGTGAGTGTAATGTACTCAAATTTGGTATTCTGTTTATATAGTCATAAAACACAATATTATGTGAGCCTGGATATATCAGTCAGAATGCTCTAAATAGGCTGCCACTTGAGTTTTTTTAATGGCTGGCATTTAGATCTAGATAATCTAGATAAATTAGATTTAGGTATCGTTGATATCAAACACCAAACAATTGTGGCCTGTTGATGACTATGAGTTATATTTAAGAAATGAATCATGAATCTGTATTGGAAAAAGTGATGATGCTGGAACGTTTGATTGATCTCATTGAAATTAGGATTGTGTTTGATGTCATTCCAATGAGATGAGGACAACTGAAGTCCATGCAAATCTTTACAGTCATTGATGACATGCGGCTCCAAGTCAGGCAAAGGGCAGATGACTGCCATTACAACGTCAATAAATGCACAAATTTATGTTTACAATTTAGAAACTTTTCTGATTCTATCAAATGAAAGGCCGGTTGGGGATGATGAATTAAAATGTCAAAATAACGCATCCAGCTATAGGGCAAATATGAAAAATATACCTTAACCAATTCAATCTGGAAGCACATTACCGAAGGAGGGAAGGAGGGAGGGAAGGAGGGAGGGAGGGCGGACGGACGGACGGTCACATAAGTGCCAATGTTGGGATCACGTTACACTCCTTTTAATACCATTATACTGTAGTTCCACCTTGAAAATCAGATCATCTTTTCATGTCAACATGCTCAAAATGTGACTTGGCATAAAAAAACATGACGGCAAAGTTGGAGAGCATGATTTGAATCATGACGCACATGGTCAAATAGTTTCCTTGCAATGATTGCTCTTGCCACTATGTCCACTCAATTGGGCAGCATTTGTACCGTATTGGCCCGAATGTAAGACGGTGTTTTTTGCATTGAAATAAGAAGTGGGGGTCGTCTTACATTCGGGGTCTAGTCATTATTCACAACGCTAGATGGCGGCAGATATCTTTAAACCGAATGCTGAACTTAACTCCCCAGGCCAAAGCGAACCCCTGTCACGAAGAAGAGAAATAAAAATAGCGGTAGCACGAAGAAGAAAAATAAAAAAATAGCGGTAAGATAGAAAAGACAAGAAAATAAGAGAAGAGATAACAGAAAATGGAGAAACTGTTAGAAAAGATCCGATGTTGGACAGTTACGTCACCACGCAGTCTCGCGTGAGTTACGTACCTCAGCTTATCGCGGTTGTTGGAGCTTGTGCACAGCGTTAAGTTAAAAGTTGCTGGTATCGACTGAGTGTGTAGCTGTGATCGTGTGCGTCTTTGACACAAAGTGAGTATATACATTTCATTATTACTGTCTACTGTTGTGCTGTTTGTCTGATTGCGGTTTGTTTTGTGTGTGCGCCATTTGATTGATAACTTCGGCGCGCTCCTTTAAGTTTTCCTCGCATCGTACGAGTAGCCGTTACGCAGCGCCACGGCGACTAACGGTCGTATTTTGTATTTTGTTGTCTCGATGACTTATGTTCGGTGTGTTGCCGAGAGTATTTCATTTATGGTTGTTTAGTATAGTGGAACTGTTACGTCCAGTCAGTTATGTAATGTGTGCCGTCGTGTTGTGTGACGTCAGAAGTTGAGCCTTGACTTACGTACTTATGTACGTGTGTGAACACACACACAAACACACACCACACACCCCACACACCCTTCATACAATAATCACACACACACAAGAATCACATTCACACACCCAAAGACTCACCCATGTACACTACACACATCTGCTCTCACATCCTTAAAACCAAACATGTTTCTATACCCTTTTGCCAGTTTGCCTGTATGCCCCTATGAGCAACAGTGCCTGTTACTTTTTTGCCAATAATTCAGTAAAGCAATCAAAACTGAACCACTTCTTCCCTCCTGTGTTCTGACTGAAGAGAGAGCAACAGCAATGTGTTCTGTTAGGTTAGACCATAGGTCGGCAACCCATGGCTCCGAAGCCACATGTGGCTCTTTCATCCTTCTGTTGTGGCTCCCTGTGACTTTGGAAAATAATGAATATTTTATAAAAATTAAATTTTATTTTAGTTTGTTCATTTTAAAATATAATTCTGAATTTGAAGATTATGGTAAACTTGTAACATTAAAATTAAACGTTTTTAATATTTTTACCGCCCAAAATATGCGTCACATCCGCCGATGTGCGACATTCGAATTCCTGGCGTCCCTCACGTCTGGCAGCTGGCGTCTTTCCAGCACACTACCAGCGTGATAACTATATATGAAGTGAAGTAGTCCTGTTTTTTTAAATTCAGGAGGACAACTGGCTGCACACTCCAGTACACGCGATGGGACAGAAGCAGACTGCGCATTTTTTTGGTTTGCATTGTTCGTTCAGTGCTGGTGGATAATATTTGGATAAGTTTGGATTGTTATCTCATAAATAAGAGGACAGGTGACTGCAGGCTGTTTGCATTTTTTGTTCAGTGGGTTGGGTAAGTTTGGATTTTTATTTCTTAAATACGAGGACTCAAATAGACACCGGGTATTTTATTTGAAATTAAGCATCAACCAAATGTAAAATGCTTTTTGTTACATGCAGAAATAAAATTCTGTGTTCTCTGCAGCAGTTCGTTCATTTCATTTTCATAAATGCAATAGTTTTTTGTACATAGCATAATATATACATGCATAATATATATAATGATGTCAAAATGGGTTGTGCCTCCGGGTGCTTTCTTTTCATTGGGGGGCGGTCCCAAATGGCTCTTTGAGTAAAAAAGGTTGCCGACCCCTGGGTTAGACAATCTCATGTACGTTTTAATGTTCATGTGTGCAATTCTTTTCATTAGTTTATATAAACATAACTGCTCAATCAGAACACGAATACAACACACAGAACTGTATAAACACACACACAGACACACACGCGCGCGCACGCGCGCACACGCACACGCACACGCACACGCACACGCACACGCACACGCACACACACACACACACACACACACACACACACACACACACACACACACACACGGGGGTGACGCCCCCACACTCACAGATACCAAATGGTCATGTGACATTTTTCCACCTTTCCAGACAGTATAAAACAAGGTAACCTGGAGAAGGAAGTTGTTGTTTCATGTGCCGCTGTGCCATGTGTACTGACCGCCATTAAACAACCCAAGATCTTGCCAATAAAGAACCAACTCTATACTCCACATCATTGTTTTTCCTGCCTCAACATCGCTCACAACACAACGTGACCGACACCCGGGGGCAAAAAGAGCATAACCTTCCGAGCCAACGCCCTATGCAGTCCTCAGGCTCCCCAACAGAAACGTAGCGACAATCTGGAGAAAAGTGGGTCGAAGATCGGCCAGGTTAACCGGCAGCTGAGGAGACATTATGATGCAAACTTCAAGATGATGGTGATAAATGAGGCAGAGTCTTCAAACAATTGCAAAGCAGCTGTGAAATATGGTGTCACAGAGTGTAATGTACGGAGATGGACAGCTCAAAAAGATCGGCTAAAAAATGCTCACAATCAGAGAAAAGCTTTCCGTGGTCCTCAGAGCGGCCGCTTTCAAGAGCTCGACAGGAACATTTGTTTCAGATGTACTGTAATTATTTTCTGTATAAAAATTAAATTTGGTGTTCAAAAAGTATTTTTTCAAACTTGAGTCTTGAAAAAGAGGGGGTCGTCTTATAATCAGGGTCGTCTTATATTAGGGCCAATATGGTACTTGTGTCTGTCAAGCGATTCACGGCAACGCAAGGTGGGGAGCTATCGGTTACTCTACTGTATCAGCTGTCACTGTCTTTCAAACGGTTCATGGAAAAATAAGGTGGGGGATTGCTGGTAACTCTCCTGTATCGTACAGTCACCGTCACTCTCGCTCCTGCATTCCCCCTCCAGCACGCTTCTTCACACTAAGTCACAAGCTGTCATAATACCCGTGACAACGCCCCAAAGTTTTAAGTTTAAAATTACCGTAATTTTCGGACTATAAGTCGCTCCGGAGTACAAGTCGCATCAGCCATAAAATGCCCAAAAAAGTGAAAAAAAAACATATATAAGTCGCTCCGGAGTATAAGTCGCATTTTGGGGGGCAATTTATTCGACAAAATCCAACACCAAGAACAGTCATGAACGAGCAACAACAGGCTAAACGATAGGTATGCTAACCTGACATAAACACAAACGAAGAGCTGAGAACGGCCCTGACGTAACATTCAGAGTTATTTAAAAAAAACTATTACATAAATAACACGTTTATAAAACCATCTGTGTCACTCTAATTCATTAAATCCATCGATCGTCCTTTGTCAACAATGTGTGCGCGCCGCTGACAGCGCTTGCACTTCAAAATATTCCACAGGCCCATATAACGATATATAAATTAGAAATCAAATAACTATTATATAAGCAATAATATTATCAAACCATCTGTGCACTCTAAATCATTAAATCCATCGATCAAATTCCTCGTCCTTTGTCAACAACGACGCGCGTGAGCCCTGACGTCAGCCTCGTCGTTATTCCACAGATCTAGTATATAACTATATTGTAGCCTTAACAAGGAAAGACGTGGGTTTGGTAAACGCCTCTTTATTTAACAAAACAAAGTTCCAGGCGTGTGGCGGCGTGGACTTCCAGCCACGGAAGTGGAAGAGAGATCCATAGAATAGGACCGGGCGTGCGTAAAAGCCATGACCGAGCCCCATCCACTGTCCCCGGACAGCCACCCGGCCGAGCGCCGGCCCTCGACTTCCATCCACGGAGGTGAAAGAGAGCTCCCTAGAGTAGGACCGGGCGTGCGTAAAAGCCATGTCCGAGCCCCATCCACCGTCCCTGGACAGCCACCCGGCCGAGCGCCGGCCCCTGACTTCAATCTACGGAGGTGAAAGAGAGCTCCTTAGAGTAGGACCGGGCGTGGGTAAAAGCCATAATAGTTCTTCAAACCTTCAAACTCCAAATCCTTAAATCCTTCAAACTCTTCGTCCGCCGTGTCACTTAGAAACAAAGCCGCTAATGATGCCGGTAGTACGTCCTTCGTCATCCCGTGATCAATCTTTGTCCTTTATGTAAACAACCGCCACGCCGCGTCGCGCTGCTGACGTCACTTGAAATTTAAATGACAGTAATCCCTTGCTACATCGCGGTTCGTTTATCACGGTTTCACTTTTTTTGGGGGGGAACATTTTTGAAAAAAAAACATATAAGTCGCTCCTTATTATAAGTCGCCCCCCCACCCAAACTATGAAAAAAACCGCGACTTATAGTCCGAAAATTACGGTACTTATTTACCAGCATCAGACTCCTCATTGTAGCCCAGGGGAGAATCAAATCCAAGTCAATTATTCCGCTGCTGTACAAAATAATATACAGCGGGCTTCCAAGCAGTTCTCGCTGGGGCAAACGGCTTTCATTTTAAGATGGCAACAGAGAGAAAAGGTAACGGCACATCATTTTTGATAAACATTCACATCACATTTAGTCTGAAAGTGTTTTTTCTTCTTCCCTATTCATAAAGAAATACTGTTAGGGTTGACAAATTATCTTGATCGTATGATTATGTTGGAATGTAGACTATATTGATTAACCAGTTGCTGAGGAGAACAATCAAACTTCTGTTCCCAAATCGTAAAAACAAAGTGCTGAGAACTCTGTACTGGTTGACCAGCAGCAGAGGAAGCAATCAAAGTTGTTCTGTTTCCCCCAACATCGTAAAACACCCACTGCTCTGATTTGACCAGATGCTGGGGGTTCACCAAACCTGTCCACTCTCACCCCCACCCTGTTTTCTCTCAATAAATACTCTCTTGCAAGAGACCAAAGGCAGACTGCTCTTCAAGCACACCTGTACCACACAGAGTGCTGATGGCATCTCCGCTTGCAAGCGTAAAATGGCCAAACTGTCTCACATGTGGTTCTTGCAAAGAAGTTAGAGTGAGCAACACTCTAACAAATATTTTATGCAGTTATTCTGACAGCTTGTGTGTAACTGCCGGCTGTGGAGGGAATGCAGAGTGCACATATGTATAAACCGGATTCGGTTGAAGTTGGGAAATTGTGTAAAATGAAGATAAAAAAAATACAATGATTTGAAAATTCTTTTCAACCTATATTTAATTGAATACACTACAAAGACTTAGAATTTCATGGCTGCAACACGTGCAGTAGAAATTGGGAAAGGGCATGTTTACCACTTCGTTACATCACCTTTCCTTTTGATAACACTAAATAAAGGTTTTGGAAGAGAGGAGACTAATTCTCTTAGATTCTCATGTGGAATTCTTTCCCATTCAAGAATGGGAAGAATTCTTGATGAACCGTTTCAGTTGTTCAACGGTCCAGGGTCTTCCCTGTTGTATTTTACGCTATATAATGCGCCACACATTTTGAATGGGAGACAGGTCTGGACTGCAAGCGGGCCAGGGGAGAACCTGCACTCTTTTACTTCAAAGCCACACTGTTGTAACACGTGCAGGATGTGGCTTGGCATTGTCTTGCTGAAATAAGCAGCGGCGTCCATGAAAAAGACGTCGCTTGGATGGCAGCATATGTTGCTCCAAAATCTGTATGTACTTTTCAACATTTATGTTGCCTTCACAGAAATGTAAGTCACCCATGCCATGGGAACTAATGCACCCCATACCGTCACAGATACTGGCTTTTGAACTTTGCGTTGATAACAGTCGGAATGGTCCGCTTCCTCTTTGGTCAGGAGGACGCGACGTCCAGTGTTTCCAAAAACAATTTGAAAAGTGGACTCATCAGACCACAAAACACTTTTCTATTGTGCATCAGTCCATTTTACATGAGCTCGGGCTCAGAGAACCCGGCGGCATTTCTGGATGTTGTTCATAAACGGCTTTTGCTTTGCATGGTAGAGTTTTAACCCGCACTTACTGATGTAGAACTGTATTTACTGACAGTGGTTTTCTGAAGTTCTCCTGAGCCCATTTGGTGATATCCTTTACACACTCATGTTGGTTTTTAAGGCAGACCTGAGGGATTGAAGGTCACGGTCATTCAGTCTTGGTTTCCAGCCGTGGCGCTTACGTGCAGTGATTTCACCAGATTATCTGAACCTTTTGATGATATTATGGACTGTAGATGTTGAAATCCCTAAATTCCTTGCAATTTTGCTTTTAGAAATGTTCTTAAACTGTTCAACTATTTTCTCACGCAGTTGTGGACAAAGTGGTGAACCTCGCCCCATCCTTGCTTGGGAATGACTGAGCATGTTTGGGGAGGCTCCTTTTATACCCAATCATGGTACCCACCTGTTCCTAATTAGCCTGATCACATGTGGGATGTTCCAAATAGGTGTTTGATGAGCTTTTCTCAGCTTTCTCAGTACTTCTTGCCACCTTTCCCAACTTCTACTGGACGTGTTGCAGCCATGAAATTCTAAGTTAATTAGTTTTTGGCAAAAAACAATTAAGTTTATCAGTTTGAACATTAAATATGTTGTCTTTGTAGTGCATTCAATTGAATATGGGTTGAGAAGGATTTTGAAATTGTTGTATTTTGTTTTTATTTACATTTTACACAATTTCCCAACTTCAACCGAATCTGGTTTGTACATGAATTTGTGGGGAATTTCTTGAGGAATGAAGAAGAAGGTGGGAGCAGCCGGGAGATGAATCAGCTTTTAAAACCCGCGTAACAAGCAAAAGAAATAGTGTGAA
The DNA here is from genome assembly GCF_901709675.1 of Syngnathus acus. Lineage (NCBI taxonomy): Eukaryota > Metazoa > Chordata > Actinopteri > Syngnathiformes > Syngnathidae > Syngnathus > Syngnathus acus. Next base: position 14,282,297 of record NC_051091.1, on the reverse strand, counting down.
ATAAAACAAGGGCACTGTCTGCCTTTAGTGTGTTGTTGGTCCGCTGGTCTCCTCCGACACAATTCCATAGGCGATGCAGTCTTTAGAGTAACGCCCCATCCCACGTCTCCCGACAACAGTTAGGTGTCAAGTAGGAACAGATAAAACCTTTCTCCTGCCTTCGTCCGCAAAACGGGGTGCCCAGAGAAACAGAATGCCCACCTCTGTCTGTATCGAGGAGCTCTTTTCAGCCCGTCAGTCGCTGCCGAGTCAGGTGGGAAGGGGGTGTACAATGGAATATGATCCAAACCAAAAATAATTTTTAACATCAATATACAGTATTGTATAAACACAAATATATTCATCACATCAGTGCTATTGCATGCATCCTTCACACAGTCACTCATGGGAACAGAAAAGTAATTCAGTCCAACTGCAGGTGACGAATAGCTCAGGATTTCACGACACGCTGGCACTCATGAGAAATGTGGTCGTCTTCATACAAAACACTACCGCTTTTGTCCTAAGGTGCTGCCATAATGAACAAAAACGGAATACTGTCTAGTGCGACTTTAGACCCCTCGGCTGCAAGGCCCCAGGGGTGAATGCGAGCCGCCCAGAGTTCCTAAATGCTCTGGATGTTGTGGAGGTGTAATGGTTGACATTGTAAGCTTGTTGTAAGATCTCAAATGTTTTTAGAAGTATGTTTCTATCCACTACAGGAGCTGTGAGATCAATTATTTAGTAGCTGTTTACAATATTTTTGAATTTCCAGTATAACTTCAGGTTTTTAGGAGTATTTCTAAAGTCGCCCTCAGTTTTAAGAGGCTAGTTTTTCCTGGCGCTGTAGGCCTTAATGCATTGGTGTGAAACGCCAGTCCTCGGGGGGCCACATTTCTGCATGTTTTCGAAGTTTCCTTCGTTAAAAACACCTGAGTCAAATGATCCGTTCATCCTCACGTTCAAGCATAGAAAAAGAGAAGACTCCAGGAAGAAATGGAGTGATATTAGAACTCAAAGCAACAGGAGATCAGATGAGTTTGGTTTTGTGGGTTCAGGTCCGAACATGTAATCATAGGAGGGTGCTGTATAGTCCAAAGTGATGTAATCTAGAAGTAGTTTTTTTCATTGGTTTGTCAGGGGTCAGCAACCCGCGGCTCTTTAATACCGCCTTAGTGGCTCCCTGGAGCTTTTTAAAAATTTATGAAAATGGAAAAAGATAAGGGAACATTGTTTTTAGAATAGTTTAGTATAGTTTCTGTAGCAGGGAAAACTCGAGACAAATATTCTCGATGTTTTCCAATGCTGTAAATTGTGTAGAATACATGTTAAATTTAAAATATCTGTCAACAGAGATTTGCGTGATAAGCTGCGACACGTTTCTTGCAACTCGCCAGGCTGTTGTAAACAAACCGGTGGGTGTGTGATGAGCCATGGATCCCAAAGGGAAAAAGAGAAAGATAGCTGAGGAGAACAGAGGATTCAACAGTTCTTCGACCGAATCATTTGCTTTCATTGCCAATGCGGAAGGGTTGCCGACACGTTTGCTCTGTAATGAGCAGTTGTCAAAGAACAAAAAGAGAAATGTAGAAAGACATTTTCAGAGAAGGCATGCTGCATTTGCAGCCGAGTACCCAGAAAAAGTGCGATCGCATTACTGCTGGAGAAATTAGAGGACCGCAAGGATAGATGAGAGCTTGCGGTCCTGCGTGAAGATTAAAGTTACATCTTACATGCCCGATGTTGAGAAGCTGTCCAGCGATGTCCAAAAACAGAAGTCACGTTAAATTGGTAAGAACAAAATCCTGTCATAGGCCCATATTTTGTAACAAAGTGGCTGTTTTTGCAGTTATTTCAGATTTTTTTTTGTCAATATATGTTTGGATTTTACTGTGTTTTGATCCGAAGATGGCTGCGTTGCATTGTGCGTGTCAAAAGAGGATGATGCTGCATTTCACCCTTGCACTGACTTACTTGGCCTTTTTCACAAAACCACAGGGAAGGGGATAATGCAGACATTAAGCTAAAACTGTATTATTCCATTTTATATTCATTATCTTTTTGAAGGGCTGCTGTTTTATTGCACTCTGTTGCCCAAATAAAGGGGGGGTGGTGTATTAGTGAGGATTAAAGATAACTATTTTATTTCCATGGGGAGTTCTGAAGTTGTAGGAGGCCTATTGTGCATGTTCCATTGTTGTTGTTTTTGAATCCTCAAAGTAAAAATGACATTAAAAACTAATTTATTCATTATTCATCAATGCAATGAAATATAATAAGTTAATATTGTTATGAAAGTTAAATGTATAGCCCAATCATACAGTCAAGTATCAAGTGGTGCGTCATTCTCTCAAGGATGTGCTGCAGGAAAAATAAAAATTAAACATGAATGCTTCTTATGTATATTTGTAGCCTACTTAGCCATTTGATAGTAGGCTAACATAGCTAATATAGACACAGCCCATGTTACCTTTATTATTATAATAACAATAATACATTTTATTTGTAAGGCGCCTTTCAGGTCACTCAAGGTCGCCGAACACACATAAAAAATAGCAGGCACAATTAAAAGAAAAGAAAAGAGAGTCTAAAAGCAAAGAACATCTGCAGCAGAGTAATAAAATTAGACAAATGCCTGCCTAAACAGGTGGGTTTTGAGGTGGGATATGAACAGTTGGATGGAGTCAATGTTTCTGATGTCTGGGGGGGAGGGAATTCCAGGGGCGAGGGGCAGAGCAACTGAAGGCTAGTTGACAGACGAAATGGGGGGACAGTGAGGGTGATACTGGAGGCAGACCTAAGAGACCGGGTGGGAATGTGTACACTACCGTTCAAAAGTTTGGGGTCACAAAATTGTTTGGGTGACCCCAAACTTTTGAACGGTAGTGTATATATTTATTTAGATAATTATTTATTAGGGGTGTAACGATTCATCGATACACATCGATTAATCGATATAATGCTCTACGATTTATTGGCATCGATGCTAAACGTAAACATCGATTTATATCGCCGTGTTTGACCTCGGACATTCGACGCGACTTTATTTTGAAATCCAGTTCATTGTCGCTTGCTTCCTCTTTCCGGGAGCAGTACGCGGCGTGTTGTGTTGTGAGCAGAGCAGGCACGTGAAAGGGGAGCCGACAACTACGCGGCTCCTGGGCTGGTGCTATGGCTAGTGTCCAAGAAGACGAGGAAATTCACTCCCCTTTGGGCTTCAAGTCATTCGTTTGGAAGCACTTTGGATTCCAAAGAAAAGATGGCTCAACGGACAATTAAAATTATTGTAAATAAATAGTTCAGTAATGCACTTTAAAGTTAATGGTATTACAAAAAAAGAAAGAATATTCATTTTTCTTTACTTATATGAGAAGAAATATAGGAATTTGATAAAGTTCAGTGTTAAAATAAGCACTTTGTATACTACAATACTCTTGTAATTTCCTAAATAAAGAGTTTGCAGTACCTTGTTGATTTTGCGTATGAATTGTTATAAATCAGGATATTGTTCTATATTTTTTATTTAAAAAATAAAATATCGATCGTGGAGCACTATATCGTGATGTATCGTGAATGAATCACAGCAGGCTTTAAGATATCGGCAAATATCGTATCGTGGTTCTTTGTATCGATATGATATCGTATCGAGACAAAACCCGCGATTTACACCCCTATTATTTATAGAATATATATATAATCTTCTGTGTAAAAAATCTTATAATATATATGTATACTTATATTCATAGATTATATATAATCTTATACAAATATAAGATATCATTTATAATATTTAATTCATAATATTTTATTATAATAATATTTACACTACCGTTCAAAAGTTTGGGGTCACCCAAACAATTTTGTGACCCCAAACTTTTGAACGGTAGTGTATGTGAAGGAGGTCTGACAGGTATGGAGGGGCAAGGTTATGGATAGCCTTGAATGTATGGAGGAGGATTTTATAACCAATGCACTGTTTTATGGGGAGCCAGTGAAGTTGGTGTAGAACGGGAGTGATATGATGGTAGATAGGGGTTCCGGTGACAATGAGAGCAGTAGCATTCTGGACCAGTTGCAATTTATGGAGGAGTTTGTGAGGGAGACCGACAAGGATGGAGTTACAATAATCCAGACGAGAGGTGACAAGAGAGTGGACTAGGATAGCAGCGCTGTGTGGGGTCAATGATGAACGGAGGCGATTAATGTTATCAAAGTCAAAGTCAAAGTCTGCTTTATTGTCAATTTCTTCACATGCCAAGACACACAAAGAAATCGAAATTACGTTCCCACTATCCCACGGTGACAAGACATAGTACACAATATACATACAAGTAAACAACACAGAAAAATAAAAACAAGAAGGCACAAACAATGAATAAATAAGAGTGATGAATAAATAATAAATAAACAAATAACATAATAAATAAGAGGAGCAAAAATGGAGCAAGTGTGCATACAGCAGACAGTCAGAATATAGCGCAAAAGTACAGGACGCTACGCAGAAGGGGGGAGAGAGTTCAGGATCCTAACAGCCTGGAGTACGAAGCTGTTGGTGAGTCTGGTGTTGCGGGAGCACAGGGTCCTGTACCTCTTCCCAGAGGGCAGAAGATCAAACAAAGACTGAGCGGGGTGACTCACATCACTCACAATCGTGGTCGCCTTGCGGGTGAGATGGGAGGTGCAAATGTCCTTCAGGGAGGGGAGTGAAGCACCAATAATCTTACCAGCCGTGTTCACTATGCGCTGCAGGGCCTTCATGTTGTATTCAGTGCAGCTACCACCCCAAACAGCGATACAACTGGAGAGTACGCTCTCAATGGTGCCACAGTAGAATGTAGTCATGACGGCCGGAGGAGCACTTGCTCGCCTGAGTTTCCGCAGGAAGTACAAGCGGCGCTGAGCTTTCTTCGCCAGTGATGCGGTGTTGGTGGACCAGGAGAGATCATCACTGATGTGCACCCCCAGGAATCTGGTGCTGCTCACTCTCTCCACCACAGCACCGTCGATGGTCAGTGGCAGGTGCTGGGTGTGACCCTTCCGGAGTCGTGTCGTCAGCAAATTTCACTATGCGGTTGTTGCTGTAGGTTGCAGTGCAGTCATGCGTCAGCAGGGTGAAGAGCAGCGGACTGAGCACGCAGCCTTGGGGGGCCCCCGTGCTCAGCGTGATGCTGGCGGAGATTTTGTCGCCAACACGTACCACCTGAGGCCTCTGACAGAGGAAGTCCAGTAGCCAGTTGCAGAGGTAGGTACTGAGGCCCAGCTTATCGAGTTTGCAGATGAGTCGTTGTGGCACAATGGTGTTGAAGGCAGAACTGAAGTCCACAAACAGCAATCTCACATACGAGTCCCTTCTCTCCAGGTGGGTGAGGGCCGAGTGGAGGGCAGAGCAGATGGCATCCTCAGAGGACCGTTTGGCTCGGTACGCAAACTGGAAGGGGTCTATGGTGGGGGGGAGAATGGATCTGATGTGCACTTCATGATGATGGGCATCAGTGCCACGGGGCCGTAGTCATTGAAGCAGGACGGAGCAGGTTTCTTCGGCACAGGTACGATGGTGGCAGCCTTGAAACGATGGCCTGCTGCAGGGAAATGTTAAAGATGTCCGTGAAGACACCCGTCAGCTCCCCAGCGCAGTCCTTCAGCGCTCGACCTGGGATGTTGTCAGGGCCCGCCGCCTTACGGGTGTTGATAGCGGCAAGCTCCCTCCTCACGCTATCGGCAGAGAGGCACAGGGGCTGCTCGTGTGGAGGGGGAGGGGTCTTCAGCGGGCAAGTGCTGTTGTGAGCGTCGAAGCGAGCAAAGAAGCGGTTAAGATCGTTGAGCAGACGGACGTCGCCCTCACTGCTCTGCGGCGCGGGCTTGGAGTCCGTGATGGTCTGAATGCCCTGCCAAAGGCTCCGTGCGTCCCTGCTGTCCTTGAAGTGGGCGGTAATCTTGCAAGAGAATGCCCTTTTCGCTTCCTTGATGCCCCGGGAAAGGTCGGCCCTCGCTGTCCTCAAGCCAGCCTCATCCCCCGCTCTGAAGGCTTTGTCCCTGGCCCTCAGCAGCCCGAGGACAGCCCCTGTCAGCCATGGCTTCCAGTTAGCCCGAGTGACGATGAATTTAGAGTGGGTCACATCATCAATGCACTTCGTGATGTAAGAGGAAACAGAGTCAGTATACTCCTCTATGTCCGTCCGATCGTTGCAAGTGGCCGCCTGCTTAAACATTTCCCAGTCAGTAATGCCAAAGCAGTCTCGAAGCGCATCAGAGGCACCCTCAGGCCACACCCTTACCCGCTTGCGAACCGGCCTGGATGCTTTCACCATTTGTCTGTAAGCGGGCAAAAGCATAACAGTGAGATGGTCAGAAAGTCCAAGATGGGGGAGGGGGGCGACTTTGAAAGCTCCTTTATGTGTAGAGTAGACCAGGTCCAGGAAGCTGTCACCACGTGTTGGAAAATTAACATGCTGGTGAAGCCTCGGAAAAACAGACTTCAGGTTAGCATGATTAAAATCCCCAGCGAAGATGGTGAAACCGTCAGGGTGCGCCGTCTGTTGTTCACTGACAGCCTGGTACAGTTCACTAAGAGCCACGATCCTGTCGCCTTCGATGTTGGAAGGCGGGATGTATACCACGACTAGCAGAATCGCAGTAAATTCCCTCGTCAGGTAAAAAGGACGGCATTTAATGATCATAAACTCCGCCAGTGGCGAGCAGTGCTTGCATACCACTACAGAGTCTCGGCACCATTCGTCATGGATGTAGACGCATATTCCACCTCCTCGCGATTTTCCCCCTTTTACAATGGCCCGGTCCGCCCGATAGCACGCTAGCCGCTCCAAATGCACAGCAGAGTCCGGAATGAGGTGAATGGAGGTGAAAATAGGCAGAACGGATAGTGTTGTTTATGTGGGTGCTGAATGATAGGGTGCTATCAAGGACGACTCCCAGGCTCTTCGCCTGAGGGGAAGGGGAAACCAAGGAGGTGTCAATAGTGAGTGTGAAACAGGGTTGTTTGTTGAGAGAAGCTTTGGAACCTATGAGGACTACCTCAGTTTTGTCACTGTTTAGTATAAGGAAGTTTGAGGTGAACCAGGATTTAATTTCTTGAAGGCACGCACTGAGGGAGAAGGGTGGGAGGCTGGAAGGGGGTTTTGAAGAGACGTAGAGCTGGGTGTCGTCCGCGTAACAGTGAAAATGAATGTTATATTTACGGAAAATCTGACCAAGTGGGAGGAGATAAATGATAAATAGGAGGGGATCAAGGACAGAACCCTGGGGAACACCAGAGGACACGGGGGTGGGGTGAGATGTGAATGATTTTAACTGGATAAATTGAGAACGGCCAGATAGATAAGAGTGAAACCAGTGCAGGGGTGTGTCAACCAGTCCAATAGAGGCTAGTCTTCCTAGGAGAATGGAGTGAGAGATGGTGTCGAAAGCTGCACTTAAATCAAGAAGAATGAGTATGGATATGAGACCAGAGTCGGCTGCAATCAGGAGATCATTGGTGATTTTAATAAGGGCTGTTTCTGTACAGTGTCGAGGGCGAAAACCGGACTGGAACTGTTCGTATAGATTATTATTAGTGAGGTGGGTGTGGTTCTGTGATGCAACGGCTTTCTCGAGAATTTTGGAGATAAATGGCAGGTTGGAGATGGGACGGAAGTTACTGAGGATATTGGGGTCTAAGCCAGGTTTTTTTAGAGTTGGTGTGACTGTAGCAGATTTGAAAGATAGAGGGACCGAACCAGAGGTGAGGGAAGAATTGATGATGGCAGTAATCAGGGGGAGCAGAGAGGGGAGGTAGGCTAAGACCAGGGAAGAAGGCAGGGGGTGAAGTTGACATGTAGATGGCTTTAAATTTCGAATGAGTTTAGATAGATCAGCAGCAGAGGGAAGTAGGAAGAAGGAAAGAGGGGGGGATGAGGAAGGAAAGAAGATGAACTGCTAGACATGTTAGGGGTTAGTTGTTGGTGGATAGTGGCTATTTTATTGTCAAAGAAGGACATCAGGGTGTTGCAGTGATCAATAGAGTAGAAGTGTGGGGGGAGGGAGTCATGGGGGCGGGTTGAATTACCGTTTTTTTCCGTGTATAATACGCAAAATTTAACTAATTTATTGTCCTAAAATCTGGGGTGCGCATTATACATGGGTACAATTTTTTTTAAATTTTTTTTTTTAATTTAATTTTTTTTTTTTTTTTTTTTTTTTTAAGAAAATCATGGTACTGGTACGAGTATTGATTTATGTATTGTTCTCTTCTTGTCATGTTGTGAAAGAATGTGGGTTGAATAAATACCGAAAGAACAATAGTGTGTTTGTACTGTGCTCTGGTCATTTCGTCAAAGAAGGGATAATAGTCCTCTTCTCTTCTTGACTGACAATGAATGTGATAGTTTAATACAATCAGCAAATAACAAAATGCGTATTACAGGTAATATTTTATTTCACAACACTTTGCCTTGTTCCTTTCGTCTCTGCTGTTCACTTCAAACACGCTCCATACGAACGCAATGCTCTCGTATCAGACGCTTGCTCGTTTGCTGTCACAATGTACCCTACACAAATCCGAAGCATTTGTTGCGGCTCCGAGTCACGACGAGGGGCAAGTTTTGGTTTCCAAAGGTGTTTTTATTCCTCTTCAACGTCTCTCCCATACAGAGCCGCCTTTTTCACGTCCGCACGTCACTTTCCTCTCTTTTCATCTGATCGCGGTGGTGCCTTTACGGGCAGTCGGAGAAATCAACGCCAAAAAAAAAAATACATCCAGCCTAGTTAAGACCATACCAAAGACTATAAAAATGGGACCCATTGCCTCCCTGCGTGTGTGACGATCATTGGGACTTTAAAAAAAACAAAAAAAAACAAAAAAAAAAAAAAAAAAAAAAAAAAAATTGGGTGCGTATTATACATGGGTACAGGCTTTTTTCCAGCATCAACATGCCATTGTTAGGGTGCGTATTATACATGGGGGCGTATTATACACGGAAAAAAACGGTATTAATTATGGAGAACAGGACTCTGGTGTTCCCCGCACCAGCTGTAATTTTCTCCGCAAAATAGTGCGATCTTGCGGAGGAAATTGCATCCTTATATTGCATTATGTGAGTATGGTACAACTGTTTATGAATCGTGAGTCCAGTTTTGCGAGAAAGCCGCTCCAGCTGTTGTCTTTTGGCTTTCAGTTGACGTAAATGAGGGGAGAACCAGGGAGCAGAGTGGGGGAAAGAAACAGTTCGGGTTTTGAGGGGGGCAAATGAGTTTAGCAGAGTTTGTAGTCCATTGTCGTAAGTAGAAACAAGCTGATCCGGGGTGTATGGGGGGGTGCTGGTGGGGAGACTGCCAATGGCTGTGGTGAAATCTGCTAAATTGATGTTTTTGATATTGCGGAAGGATATGATACGTGACTGTTTGATTTTGAGTGAGACTAAAATTAAAAGAAACTAACAAATGATCAGAGAAGCCTGTTCCCAGGTCCACAGAAGAGCAGTTAAAAGAAGTGACACCGGATCAGCAGACAAGCTCTAAAATATGGCCTTTGGTGTGAGTGGGGAAATCATTGTGTTGTTTAAGTCCAAAGCTGTCCAGGGGGAAGGTAAAATCCTTAGTAAGAATGGTGTTGGAGTTGTCCATGTGGATATTTAAGTCACCTAGCAGAATGATGTTGGATGAAAGTGAGCAGATGTGAGTGAGGAATGTGGTGAATTCATTAATAAAGTCCTTATTTGGTTTGGGTGGACGGTAGATATTTGCTAAAATAATTGGTGTGGGTCCATTTAGCTGCAGAGCCACAGATTCAAAAGAATTGGTCTCTGGCGCTAAAATAGACGAGACCTTCCAAGTCTCACGGTGAAGTATTGCGACACCTCCTCCTCGACCGGTGAGACGTGGTTTGCACATGTAAACAAACCCGGGTGGACATGAATTATTCAACTGAGAAAAGTCACCAGGATGTTGCCACGTTTCAGTCAAAAACAGAAAGTCAAACTTGCGGTCAAGGAGGAGGTCCTGTAGCAGCTGTTCCTTGCTGGTAAGGGAGCGGATGTTAAATAGTCCCAGTTTGACATCACAGCATTGGTTCGAGCAGGCAGCATTACTAACCTAGCTAGACTAGCCAATGCACAGGCATCAACGTTCCTTTTGATGTTTCTCGGTGGATGGCGACGGGTGGAGGACCAGATGGTGTTTATGGCAGTGGGGTCATCGATGTGGTAGTTGCGTCGAGCTACATGGTGGATGTATCTCCGGTGGTGACGGCGAACGATGTCCGGGAAGCGTTGAAGTGTAGGTGAGGGAGCAAACGGGCAGTGCTGGAGTTGGCGAAGCGCCGCGTTTGTGTAGTGAATCCGTGTTGACGCTGGATGAATCATGGCGGACAGGGTAGTCCACCAGAGCATGGAGCTCGCAGCGAGGTTGTTAATATGCATGATCCACGGCCCAGACAGGAATACGATGATCGGGACCAGCGAAGCAGCGACCAGGTGCAAAGCAACACGCTAGCGCACAGGTAGAGCAGCTGAGCGGTGTAGGCAAACACGCTACAAACAAACAAGTCCGCTTGAGAGTTGACCCAGAAAAGCAAAGTGTACCACATTCATCCAAGTTTAGTGATCTGCTGCAGACTTTGCAGGAAATCAAACAAAACGTTAAAAGGTTTATAATGTCCAGGGAGCAGCGGCAGCAATACGTGCGTTCACTCACATCCGGGTCCAAAATTATAAGGCATATATTAGACTTTTAATTTTTCTGCGGCTCCAGACAGATCTGTTTTTTGTTTTTTTGGTCCAATATGGCTCTTTAAACATTTTGGGTAGCCGTTACGCAGCGGCATGGCGACTAACGGTCGCCAGCAAATATATTTTGGTGTCTCGATCGATGACTTATATGTTTGGTGTGTTGCCGAGAGTATTTCATTTATGGTTATTTAGTATAGCAGAACTGTTACGCGCAGTTAATTATGTAATGTGTCCCGTCTACTAGTGTTGTGTGATGTCAGAAGTATTTCTGTCTGTTGCAGAACTCCCCACACACACGCACGCACACACACACACACACACCACACAGACACACCACAAAGACAAACCACACACACCCCATACACCCTTCACACGCTTCATACAATAATCACACACACAAGAATCACATTCACACTCCCAAAGACTCACCCATGTACACTACACCGACCAGCTCTCACATCAGAGGATTACTACATCACCGTGGTACGCACTCCAGGTTGACGAGTCTACAGATGTTGACAACAAGGCAATACTGTTTATGTGCGATATCTTTATCAGGAGGATGTGCACGAGGATATGTTATGAGCCCCGACCAAAGCCACAGCCACAGAACTATTCAAGTCGATGGATGGTTACATATCAGGAAAACTGAAATGGTCCTTTTGTGTCGGCTAGCCGAAAAATGCCACTGGAATTTAACAGCGTATTGAATAGGGGTGTAAATCGCGGGTTTTGTCACGATACGATATCATATCGATACAAAGAATCACGATACGATATTTGCCGATATCTTAAAGCCTGCTGTGATTCATTCACGATACATCACGATATAGTGCTCCACGATCGATATTTTTATTTTTTAAATAAAAAATATAGAACAATATCCTGATTTATAACAATTCATACGCAAAATCAACAAGGTACTGCAAACTCTTTATTTAGGAAATTACAAGAGTATTGTAGTATACAAAGTGCTTATTTTAACACTGAACTTTATCAAATTCCTATATTTTTCTCATATAAGTAAAGAAAAATGAATATTCTTTCTTTTTTTGTAATACCATTAACTTTAAAGTGCATTACTGAACTATTTATTTACAATAATTTTAATTGTCCGTTGAGCCATCTTTTCTTTGGAATCCAAAGTGCTTCCAAACGAATGTCTTGAAGCCCAAAGGGGAGCGAATTTCCTCGTCTTCTTGGACACTAGCCATAGCACCAGCCCAGGAGCCGCGTAGTTGTCGGCTCCCCTTTCACGTGCCTGCTCTGCTCACAACACAACACGCCGCGTACTGCTCGCGGAAAGAGGAAGCAAGCAACAATTAACTGGATTTCAAAATAAAGTCGCGTCTAATGTCCGAGGTCAAACACGGCGATATAAATCGATGTTTACGTTTAGCATCGATGCCAATAAATCGTAGAGCATTATATCGATTAATCGATGTGTATCGATGAATCGTTACACCCCTAGTATTGAATGATGCCGTTAAAGTTATTACCTTTTTTTTCCCATGTATAATGCGCAAAATGTAACTAATTTATTGTCCTAAAATCTGGGGTGCGCATTATACATGGGTACAATTTTATTTATTTTTTTTGACACGTCAGCTATATAAAGAGCGAGAGTTCAGTTCTCTACCTAAATGCGTATTACAGGTAATATTTTATTTCACAACACTTTGCCTTGTTCCTTTCTTCTCTGCTGTTCACTTCAAACACGCTCCATACGAACACAATGCTCTCGTATCAGACGCTTGCTCGATCACCTGCTCGTTTGCTGTCACAATGTACCCTACACAAATCCGAAACATTTCTTCGCTATCGAGTTTGCTAGCGCATGCGCAATGATACTGACCGGCAGAATAACAACCGGTTGTTCCCAAAGATGATCTTTTTTCTGAAACAATTTTACGTTTACGGACTTAAGTAGGAGTCAAAATTTGGGTGCGTATTATACATGGGTACAGGCTTTTTTCCAGCATCGACATGCCATTTTAGGGTGCGTATTATACATGGGGGCGCATTATACATGGAAAAAAACGGTACTAAAAAAAGTCACCTAAAAGGACATCATAGAGTTTATATTAGACTTTGACATTAAAACTGATCCTTATTATTTTTATGCAGGTAAAATATTTCATACATCTTTTTTTTTTTTTATTTAGATTGTGCAAGTGCACCTAATAGTGTGTCCCACTACAAAGTTTTTTTTTTGTCTTGGATCATTTGAATTAGAAGATAAACACAGTCTAATCAAGTTTTGGTCCATTGCTGTTGATCTGAGTCATCCAGATGGGCGCAGACTTCCAACGGGATGAAGACCTTAATGTCATTAGTGAGGGACAAAGCGGGAATGACGCTAAATGAAACTGAAACAACAACAGCTGCACAGAGGAAACTCACTTAACACCCAGAACATGACGCAAACGGGAGTAATATATTTTCTGAGACATTATCTCACTGGGACTCTTTCATATGAAAGGTATGCAGCCATTGAATGACATCATAAGTCTGAAGGCTGCACAAAGTTACCAGAACTGTTAGTTTTTATTTCTGTACACAACATAATCGACAAACTGATATTTTGGAAGATGGTTAAGTGTGAAGATAAGTGACTCACTGATTATGAAGGAAACCTCAGCATCTTCTAACTCATCACAGAAGTCCAATGGAAAAAAAAAAAAAGCAGGCGTACTAAAAATAACTATGATGTGAAGTGTCATGTGCCACCAAGCCTAAAACCGCTCGCCGGGAGGCACAAGCAAACAATTGGACACGCCTCTCAACAATAAACAAAAACTTTCAGAACATAACCCGGTGACTGGTTTCCTTGTTTAGCATCGTAGTCATCTGAAAACTCCATGCCCGCCCTCAAAAGGAATTTAACGTGCAGGTTTCCTCAAACCAGACGGGTAGCGTAGTATCATCGACAGTTGACAGTGAAAGTGTGACGTCATCGTCAATACTTTGTGGCTTCGGACTCGGGGACTCGGACTCGGTCGGACTCGGTCATTTATGCCGGACTCGGACTCGGTGCTGATTTTGACCGAGTCCACCGAGTCCGACAATAAAAAAAATACGTTCAATTTTATTTTCATCATGCTGCTGAGAATGCGCGTAGGAATACTGTCCACAGCCCTGCTTACGATCAAGTTTGATAGCTCCACGGGAGGTTTCAAGTCATCACGACGCCTTCTCTTACACACAGAAGTAAGATGGTTATCCCGAGGGAAATCAGAGTGTTTGAATGACGAGAGCCACTGCAGAGATTTCTCACTGAGAAAAGGTCACCGCTGGCAGCACATTGCAGTGACAAGGAATGGGTCGCAAAACTATCTTACTTGTGCGAATTATACAACCTGCTCAATAAACTTAATCTGTCACTTCAGGGGAAAATGACAACTGTCTTCAAGTTGGCAGATAAATTAGCTGCATTTAAAGCCAAACTGGATTTGTGGGGACGGCGCGTGAACAGAGGCATATTGGACATGTTTCAAACATTGTCGGAGATTTTGGGTGAGACTGATACTTCATTCTCCCAGCTGTCTTTGCTTTTAAAAGAGTTCAAGAGGTACTTTCCAACCACAAAAGACCCACGAAATGGCAAGAAATGGATCCGCGATCCTTTTGTCAGCAGACCAGGTGAATCCAACATGTCTCTGCAAGAAGAAGATCAACTGCTGGAGATCGCAAATGACGGCGGACTTAAAATTATGTTCGAGACAGTAACTCTGCCGGTGTTCTGGATCAAAATCATGGCAGAGTACCCTGAGATCGTCACAACAGCACTGCCTCAACAGCACTGCCACAACAGCTCTGCCATTTCCGACATCCTATCTGTGTGAAGCTGGGTTTTCTGCAGTGACAGCAACCAAAACAAAACTACGGAGTAGACTGGACATAAGGAACACACTTCGGGTGTCATTATCTCCCATTGCACCGAGATGGGACTGTCTTGTTGCAGAAAAACAAGCTCAGGGCTCCCATTGAGTCAACGTTACGGTGAGTTAAAATTTTCATTCGCTATATATTTGTTTTTGTGTTGTATCTGTATCTTATTTGTTCACGTTTAAAAGTTGCATTGAAGTTGTTTTTGTGCCAATCATTTTACTTTATTGTATTTATTCGCCACACCTTAAAGGCCCGTAGAACCGAAAAAAAGAATTTCCAAGAATAAGAAAACTGGATTAAAATCAAGGCACAATATCCCGAGATCGCCACAAAAGCAATGAAAACCCTATTTCCCTTTCCAACATCCTATCTTTGTGAAGCGGGATTTTCTGCGGTTACAGTGACCAAAACAAAGCTACGGAGCAAATGTTTAATGGTGAGTTTTATTTTTATGCACTTTGTATGTTTTTATGCCAGTCGTATCATTGTATTTAATCGTATTTATATATTTATTATAAATGTATTATTTATGTATATAAATGTATTATTTCTTTATTTATTTATTTATATAAAGGCCGGTCCGCGAAAATATTTCTGACACATAACCGGTCCGTGGCGCAAAAAAGGTTGGGGACCACTGTTCTGACCGACACCCGGGGTCGAAAAGAGCATAACCATCCGAGTTATGGCTCAGGCTCCCCAACAATAGCGGTAGCTGTTTGCATTATTTTATCGCAATGTTTTTCCTTATTCACCTGCCGCTTGACCATCGACGGTGCTGTGGTGGAGAGAGTGAGCAGCGCCAGGTTCCTGGGGGTGCACATCAGTGAGGATCTCTCCTGGTCCACCAACACCGCATCGCTGGCGAAGAAGGCCCAGCGCCGCCTGTACTTCCTTCGGAAACTCAGGCGAGCGGGGGCTCCTCCGGCCGTCATGACTACTTTTTACCGCGGCACCATTGAGAGCGTCCTCTCCAGCTGTATTGCTGTCTGGGGTGGCAGCTGCACTGACTACGACTTGAAGGCCCTGCAGCGCATAGTGAAAACGGCTAGTAAGACTATTGGTGCTTCTCTCCCCTCCTTGAAGGACATTTACACCTCCCATCTCACCTGCAAGGCGACCAAGATTGTGAGTGATGTGAGTCACCCTGCTCACTCTTTGTTTGAACTTCGTAGCATTCCTCTGCACACTTGTAAATACTGCTTTTGTCTCCTGCACTGTTTACATACTTTATCACTGCTGCACTTTGTACTTTATAATTATCTTATTTCATATTTTTATATAGAATGTCACTTTTTAACCAGCCGAAATACCTCTACATTGTTGAAAGCCGTATGCAACGAAATTTCGTTTTGTACACACCTAGTGTTGACAAAATGACAATAAAGTTCTGTCTAAGTCTAAGTCTAAGTTCTGCCCTCTGGGAGGCGGTACAGGAGCCTGCGCTCCCGCACCACCAGACTCTCCAACAGCTTCGTACTCCAGGCTGTTAGGATCCTGAACTCGCTCCCCCTTTCAGCGTAGCGTCCTGTTCTTGCTGTCTGCTGTATGCACACTGGCTCGGTTTTGCCCCTCTTATTTAATGGGTTATTGGTCTATTATTTATTCATCGCTCATTTTATTTTATTTATTATTTATGGTTTGTGCCTTCTTGTTTTTGTTTTGTGTCGCCTACTTGTATGTCTCGTCACCGTGGGATGGAGGAAACGGAATTTCGGTTTCTTTGTGTGTCTTGACATATGAAGGGATTGACAATAAAGCTGACTTTTGACTTTATTCAGATTTGTTTCAAGACTACAGTTACAGTTAGACTTCACTTTGATGGTTAATGCAGTTATTGCAATTTTGTTGTTTTATCACAGACAGTATTTATTTACATTTCAAAAACCAGAAGCCATTCATTTTCAAATGTGATTGCACTTTGAACATTTAAATATGTAAACTAGATATTAAGATGCGGACAGTTTTTGCATGATTTGAATGAGGCAAAATAATATGCTTTTTCTCTCGAACATATTGTTATAATCATTTGTCCATCCATCCATCCATCCATCTTCTTCCGCTTATCCGGGGTCGGGTCGCGGGGGCAGCAGCTTCAGGAGGGACTCCCAGACTTCCCTCTCCCCAGCTACTTCATCTAGCTCATCCCGGGGGATCCCAAGGCGTTCCCAGGCCAGCCGAGAGACATAGTCTCTCCAGCGTGTCCTGGGTCGTCCCCGGGGTCTCCTACCGGTGGGACATGCCCGGAACACCTCCCCAGGGAGGCGTCCAGGAGGCATCCTGATGAGATGCCCGAGCCACCTCATCTGGCTCCTCTCAACGTGGAGGAGTAGCGACTCTACTCCGAGTCTCTCCCGGATGACCGAACTTCTCACCCTATCTCTAAGGGAGAGCCCGGACATCCTGCGGAGAAAACTCATTTCGGCCGCTTGTATCCGGGATCTCGTTCTTTCGGTCACGACCCATAGCTCGTGACCATAGGTGAGGGTAGGAGCGTAAATCGACCGGTAAATTGAGAGCTTTGCCTTTTGGCTCAGCTCTCTCTTTACCACGACGGACCGGTACAGAGTCCGCATTACTGCCGACGCTGCACCGATCCGCCTGTCGATCTCACGCTCCATCCTCCCCTCACTCGTGAACAAGACCCCAAGATACTTAAACTCCTCCACTTGGGGCAGGATCTCATCCCCGATCCGGAGAGGGCATTCCACCCTTTTCCGATCGAGGACCATGGACTCGGATTTGGAGGTGCTGACCCTCATACCGACCGCTTCACACTCGGCTGCGAACCGCTCCAGTGAGAGCTGGAGATCACGGCCTGAAGAAGCCAACAGCACAACGTCGTCTGCAAAAAGCAGAGACGCGATGCTGAGGTCCCCAAACCGGACACCCTCAACGCCTCGGCTGCACCTAGAAATTCTGTCCATAAAAATTATGAACAGAATCGGTGACAAAGGGCAGCCTTGGCGGAGTCCAACCCTCACTGGGAACGAATCCGACTTACTGCCGGAAATGCGGACCACACTCTGGCATCGGTGGTACAGGGACCGAACCGCCCTTATCAGTTGGCTCGGTACCCCGTACTCCCGAAGCACCCCCCACAGAACCTCCCGAGGGACACGGTCGAACGCCTTCTCCAAGTCCACAAAACACATGTGGACTGGTTGGGCGAACTCCCATGCACCCTCGAGGATCCTGTTGAGGGTGAAGAGCTGGTCCACTGTTCCACGGCCAGGACGAAAGCCACACTGTTCCTCCTGAATCCGAGGTTCGACCTCCCGACGGACCCTCCTCTCCAGCACCCCTGAATAGACCTTACCAGGGAGGCTGAGGAGTGTAATTCCCCTGTAATTGGAACACACCCTTCTTAAAGAGGGGAACCACCACCCCAGTCTGCCAATCCAGAGGCACTGTCCCCGATGTCCACGCGATGCTGTAGAGACGTGTCAGCCATGACAGCCCCACAACATCCAGAGCCCTTAAGAAATCCGGGCGGATCTCATCCACCCCCGGGGCCTTGCCACCGAGGAGTTTTTTAACTACCTCAGTGACTTCAACCCCAGAGATTGGAGAGTCCGCCTCAGAGTCCCCAGGCCCTGCTTCCACAATGGAAGGCGTGTCGGTGGAATTGAGGAGGTCTTCGAAGTATTCTCCCCACCGACACACGACGTCCCGAGTCGAGGTCAGCAGCACGCCATCTCCACTGTAAACAGTGTTGACGTTGCACTGCTTCCCCCTCCTGAGACGCCGGATGGTGGACCAGAATTTCCTCGAAGCCGTCCGGAAGTCATTCTCCATGGCCTCGCCGAACTCCTCCCACGCCCGGGTTTTTGCCTCAGCAACCGCCGAAGCCGCGTTCCGCTTGGCCACCCGGTACCTGTCAGCTGCCTCCGGAGTCCCGCAGGCCAAAACGGCCCGATAGGACTCCTTCTTCAGCTTGACGGCATCCCTTACCGCCGGTGTCCACCAGCGGGTTCGGGGATTGCCGCCACGACAGGCACCAATGACCTTACGGCCACAGCTCCGGTCGGCCGCCTCAACAATGGAGGCGCGGAACAAGGTCCACTCGGACTCAATGTCCCCCGCCTCCCCCGGGACGTGGGAAAAGCTCTGCCGGAGGTGGGAGTTGAAGCTCTTCCTGACAGGGGATTCCGCCAGACGTTCCCAGCAGACCCTCACAGAACGTTTGGGTCTGCCAGGTCGGACCGGCATCTTCCCCCACCATCGGAGCCAACCCACCACCAGGTGGTGATCAGTTGACAGCTCCGCCCCTCTCTTCGCCCGAGTGTCCAAAACATGCGGCCGCAAATCCGATGACACGACTACAAAGTCGATCATCGAACTGCGGCCTAGGGTGTCCTGGTGCCAAGTGCACACATGGACACCCTTATGTTTGAACATGGTGTTCATTATTGAAAATCCGTGTCGAGCACAGAAGTCCAACAATAGAACACCGCTCGGGTTCAGATCGGGGGGGCCGTTCCTCCCAATCACGCCCTTCCAGGTCTCACTGTCATTGCCCACGTGAGCATTGAAGTCACCCAGTAGAACGACGGAGTCCCCAGAAGGAGCGCTCTCCAGCACTTCCTCCAGGGACCCCAAGAAGGGTGGGTACTCTGAGCTGCCGTTTGGTGCATAGACACAAACAACAGTCAGGACCCGTCCCCCCACCCGAAGGCGGAGGGAGGCTACCCTCTCGTTCACCGGGGTGAACCCCAATGTGCAGGCGCCCAGCCGGGGGGCAATAAGTATACCCACACCTGCTCGACGCCTCTCACCGTGGGCAACTCCAGAGTGGAAGAGAGTCCAGCCCCTCTCGAGAGGGCTTGTACCGGAACCCAAACTGTGCGTGGAGGCAAGTCCGACTATATCTAGTCGGAACTTTTCTGCCTCGCACACCAGCTCGGGCTCCTTTCCAGCCAGAGAGGTGACATTCCATGTCCCAAGAGCCAGCTTCTGCAGCCGGGGATCAGACCGCCAAGGTCCCTGCCTTTGGCCGCCGCCCAGCTTGCAATGCACCCGACCCCTTTGGCCCCTCCCACAGGTGGTGAGCCCATGGGAAGGGGGACCCACGTTTCCTTTTCGGGCTGAGCCCGGCCGGGCCCCATGGGCGAAGGCCCGGCCACCAGACGCTCGCCTTCGAGCCCCGCCTCCAGGCCTGGCTCCAGAGGGGGGCCCCGGTGACCCGCGTCCGGGCGAGGGAAAACGTGATCCATTAATTTTTTTCATCATAAGGGGCTGATGAGCCGTGCTTTGTCTGGCCCCTCACCTAGGACCCGTTTGCCATGGGTGACCCTACCAGGGGCATGAAGCCCCAGACAACATGGCTCCTAGGATCATAGGGGCACGCAAACCCCTCCACCACGATAAGGTGACGACTCATAATCATTTGTTTCAGATGTAATAATTTTCTGTATAAAAATTAAATTTGGTGTTCTTAAAGTCTTTTTTAAAACTTGAGTCTTGAAAAAGAGGGGGTCGTCTTATAATCAGGGTCGTCTTATATTTGGGCTATTACGGTATTATCAGTCTTGCTTGTTTTTATAGATCTGTGACTTGAAGGCTCCATGCCACTACTGCTCTTTTTAATGTATATACATATATATTAGGGATGCACCGAAATAAAAATTCTTGGCCGAAACCGAAAACCAAAAATGAGGAAACCAAGGCCGAAAACCGAAACACCGAAAGAAATTATTATGTCAGTTATTAGAACCACAGCATTTATGGCTACATGTGTACTAACCTCACTAAAATCAAGGCATTGCAATAAACCAGTTACAAAAGTATGAAAATATTTATTTAGCACTGACATTACAACAATGCACAATATAAATTAAAATTCAAAAATAAAATAAAAATAAAATGTTTAACTTGACCCCACTCGTGTACATTAAATAATAATTTACAGGCTTATAACTGACTGGCCTGCTGAAAGACTGTAAAATTAAATATGTTCTCTTATAAAAACACAAAGTGCATTTTGTGTGTTATGCCCTTTGCCTTGGCAGAATCACTGGAGAACTTTCTTGCCTTTTCAAAAACGTCCGCCACAGACGGAGTGGGCGTGCTCGGTGTCAGTTTCCTTTTCTGTGTCGCCTTCTTCTCATATTCAGAATGGCGATCGGGATGTTTGGATTTCAGGTGATGAATTAAACCCGACGTGGAGAAACTTTTTGCAGATGCACCCCCTCTTGAAATTTCAGCATTGCATGTTTTGCAAATCGCTATCCGTGGGTCTTTCTCTGAGATAGTGAAATCAGTCCACACCGCAGACATGCTGGCTCTTATCCCGTTTTCCCGCGTGCTGGCTGCGCTGTTTGCTCACGTCATCACAAGTTTCGGCCGTGTTGTTTCGGTGATTTAGGTCTTTCGGCCAAAAACCGAAAATGCACTTTTGGGTCATTTTCGGCCGAAGATTTTCGGTGGCCGAATTTTCGGTGCATCCCTAATATACGTATATATATACGTATATATATAAAAAAAAAATTTTTTAGTGGGTAGATCTTTGTGACTTGGTCATTTCAAAAGTAGCTCGCGAGCTTAAAAAGTTTGGGCACCCCTGGGCTAGACAAACACAGGAGAGGCGGGGTACAGCCTTAAGTACTCCGTGGGCATTTTCATCAGCCTACGACAAAAAGAATGATGGAAAAGGAGGCCAAACCGCAGGTAGATTATAGGACGGCCCTCAGCCCGATGGACTGCAGGGAGGCCTGAACCGGAATAGAGAGGGGCAGGAGGCACGTGTTAGGGTGGCTACATGGAACATCGGCAGCATGTCGCACCGATCGGGGGAGGTGGTTGAGGCTCTACACAGGAGAAGGGTGGATGTCTGCTGTGTCCAGGAGTCGAGATGGAAGGGTGGAAGTGCAAGGATGCTGGGCACAATCGGCAGAAGGTACAAGTTCTTCTGGCAAGGCTGGAACGAAGGGACTGGTGGTGTTGGAGTACTTATCGCTGAAAATTGGATAGATCAAGTGCTAAGCATTAGCAGGGTAAATGAGCGGATCATCTTTGTGAAGTTGATCGTTGGGAAGCGCCTGACAAACGTAATTTCAATCTATGCCCCTCAAGTTGGCAGAAGTCAGGACGAGAAGGATGCGTTCTGGGACAAGGCCATCATGGTGCTGTCAGGGATCCCCCAGAATGAGGTTATAATTCTGGGAGGTGATCTGACTGGACACGTGGGGAGGGAGTCAGATGGCTTTGAGGGGGTACCTGGGGGACAGGGGTACGGCATGCGGAACGCAGAGGGAGAGAGGATCCTGGAGTTCGGCGACGCACTGGAGCTGGTGCTGTGCAACACGCTTTTCAAGAAGGATGAAGCCAAATTAGTAACATACAGTTCGGGTGGCTGCAAGAGCACAATAGATTACATCATGGTCAGAAAGGAGGACCGCGTCCTGGTCAGGGATGCCAAGGCAATCCCCGGAGAAGAGTGTGTGTCTCAGCATCGCCTAGTCATCGGAGACCTAACTCTGCGGATCAAGAAGGTGGGGGCTAAGAAGCATCCTCCCAAGTTGAAGGTGTGGAAGCTACATAGCGGAGGGAATAAAAACGAGTTTAGGGAGAAGATTGAGCATATAGCAGAAGAAGTGGAGGAGATGATGGAGTCGGGTGGTGTGGATGGCAAGTGGCAGGCAATGAAGAAGGCTCTGCTTGAAGCTACAGAGGAGGTGTGCGGATGGTCAAAGGGTAAAGCAAGACAAAGAGAGACATGGTGGTGGAATGACAGCGTCGAAAGAGCGGTGAATGAGAAGAGGAGGTGCCATAAAGTATGGAAGAAATCTAAAAGGGAGGCAGACCGAGCGCAGTATGTAGAGGCAAGGAGGGCGTCACGGACATTAGTGTGGGAGGCCCAAGAGACCAAGAGGAAAGAATTTGCAAGTGAATTGGAGAGTGAGAGAGGACAAAAGAGCTTCTTCAAGACAGCGAAGCAAATGGTTAAGGAGAGGCGTGATGTGACCGGTGCAAACTGTGTGAATGATGAGGATGGCAACATCGTGACAGACAACAGAGGAGTGAAGGAAGTATGGCGAAGGTACATGGAGAAGCTGCCGAATGTGGAGAATGACTGGGATGGAGAGGTGGGATGCGACGAAGTGGAGGGTGAATGTGGCCCGATCACGCGAACAGAAGTGGGGAAAACCATGAAGGCCATGAAGGATGGAAAGGCAGCTGGACCATCTGGAGTGGTGGCAGAGATGCTAAAGGCAGCGGGAGACGTCGGTGTGCAGTGGATGACCGACCTGTGTAACAGTGTCATCGCTGAGGGGCACATTCCGGAGGACTGGACAAGAAGCGTCCTGGTGCCTCTATTCAAAGGGAAGGGGGACCCACTCGCATGCGGGTCATACAGGGCCTTAAAGCTGCTTGGAGCATGGAATGAAGCTATTAGAGAGGGTGTTGGAAAGGAGGGTGAGGTCACGGGTAGAGGTGGACGAGATGCAGTATGGCTTCATGCCTGGTAAAGGTACAACAGACGCAATTTTTGTCATCCGACAGATGCAAGAGAAACACCAGGAGAAGAGGAAGAGGTTGTACTTCGCTTTTGTTGACCTGGAAAAAGCGTTCGACAGGGTGGCAAGGGAGGTGGTGAGGTGGGCCCTAAGGAAGTCGGGCGTGGAAGAGGGACTGGTTAAGGCTGTGATGGCTCTTTACTGCAGAGCCTGCACAGCTGTTAGAACAGGAGTTGGGGACAGTAATGGGTTTGAAGTAAGGGTAGGGGTGCACCAGGGATCAGTGCTCAGCCCATTACTGTTTGCTATCGTGATGGATGTGGTATCGAGGGAAGTGAGGGGTGGACTACCATGGGAGCTGCTCTACGCGGATGACCTGGTATTGATGGCTCACAGTCGAGAAGACCTAGCTAGGAAGCTAGCGGCCTGGAAGACATGCCTGGAAGTGAAGGTGAATGCGGCAAAATCAAAGGTCATGGTCGGTGGTGCTGGCCTGGGAGTGATATCGCAGTCAGGAGCATGGCCATGTTTTAATGTTACAAGTTTACCATAATCTTCAAATTCAGAATTATATTTTAAAATGAACAAACTAAAATAAAATTAAATTTTTATAAAATACTCATTATTTTCCAAAGTCACAGGGAGCCACAGCAGAAGGATGAAAGAGCCACATGTGGCTCCGGAGCCATGGGTTGCCGACCTATGGTTTAGACGCATTAGGCTCAAGACTAACTGCTGACATTTAATCTTTTAATTTCGAATAAAAGTGATTTTCTATTTAAACTTTGTTCTTTAACTTTTATTCTCTTAAATTATTGACATTCAATTGAGGGATTGTTTAGAAGCATTAGGTTTGAGACCAACTGCTGACATCTACTCTTTTGATTTCGAATGACAGTAATTTGCTCCTTAATCTTTTTCCTTCAATTTATAGTATCCTAAATCGTGTAATTTCAATTATATGATTGACGACTTAAATCTTTTTTATCTGAATTACATTGAATAGTGGGGACATGTTAATCTTATAAACCTTATATTTCTTTTTTCTACTATCTTAGTCATACTGTAAACCGTTGAGTTCTTTTTTAAGTGAAGACAGTTTTAATCCTGACATCAAGGAGTGTCAGATCTGGTTCGAAAACATTATCTTAAGCTCAGCTAGTGTGAGTGCGCGCTAGTGAAAATAAACGAGTTCCCGCGGTCTTAACAAAGGCAACTAAACTATTCCGAGCGGATAACAAAAGCAACAATCTTAATAGGAGAGAGGGCCACTGCAGACGGCCGCGATTGAGGAGATCCTGGGTCTCGACAAAGTAGTTACTCAACCCTCAGGTTTTGTTTGATTTCAGCGGGACTGCCGTCCGAAAAGACGGAATTGATCTAGCGATAGATTAGTTACCTGAACAGTGGTGAGACTCGGAACGAATCCTCTCTCCGAACCGGCTTAAATAAATTCACGTCTCCCCTCCATACTGCGTTACAGCAGAAGGGTTCAAGTACAGAATTTCACCCTTTAAACGGAGAGCCGGACACTTACAATTGTTAAGTGCACGATTGACAGTCGAGAACGCCGATTAGACAAAGATAGATTTCATTCTTTCTGAGATTAACCCAAGGTCCGTTAAGATGAATTTATACTATACTATACTATACTATCTTCAAATTGGACTTAGTCAAATTTTAAGCTTAAAGACAGGCTAGGACACGGGTGTCAAACTCAAGGCCCGGGGGCCAGATACGGCCCGCCACATCATTTTATGTGGCCCGCGAAGACAAATTGTGCATCAAATTCGTGTGTCATAACTAGAATTGCAAATTGTCTTCACTTTTAATCACTTTTTTTTTTTAAATATTTGACCAGTTTTTACTCGTCTGATTTGAAAACTAGTTATTTGTCAGTTTGATTTGTAGCTTTTACTGTATATGATATGAGGTGCTCATACATTTATTTGGGTTGACAGTATTAATGGCCCTCCGAAAGAAGCTATGACTACAATGCGGCCTGCGAAAAAAACGAGTTTGACACCCCTGGGCTAGGAGATGCAGACCTCGGTGCAGGAGAGAGGAGCCATTTTTAGGGCGTCGCCATCTCCATTCTTTAGGCCAGCCTGTTCTTTTTAACAGAATTCGAATTTTGGAACAATGAGAACTGATCACTCGACTTTTCCACCAAACAGCATTTTAGACCTCTAGCCTCTTACCCTTTTTTTACTATATTTTTGAGTTTTCAATCGAGAGAACTTCGAGACTGAATAACTTTTGCTCTATTGAGAAGGGTGAGTGGAAATTATGGTTAGTTGTTCGAACAATTGAAACTTGTAATTCTTTTTCTTGCTTATTCATTAAATTTCTACTTTATAATCATTTAATTTTGATTGATGATTATTTTGTGCCTTCATGCCACGCCGCAGTGGACAGGGGTTCTGGTGACGATGCGAGCAGCAGTTTATGGAGGAGCTTGTGGGAGAGACCAACAAGGATGGAGTTGCAGTAATCCAGACAGGAAGTGATGAGAGAGTGGACCAGGATAGCAGCGCTGTTGGGAGTGAGTGATGGACGGAGGCGGTTGATGTTACAGAGGTGGAAATAGGCAGAACGGATGA
The DNA here is from genome assembly GCF_901709675.1 of Syngnathus acus. NCBI lineage: Eukaryota > Metazoa > Chordata > Actinopteri > Syngnathiformes > Syngnathidae > Syngnathus > Syngnathus acus. The sequence goes on along the minus strand of NC_051091.1, from coordinate 14,256,644 downwards.
TGTTGTTGATGTGGGTGCTGAATGATAGGGTGCTGTCGAGGACGACACCCAGGCTCGGAAACCGAAGAGTTGTCAGTGGTGAGTGTAAAACTGAGCTGCTTGCTGAGGGAAGCTTTGGAACTAATGAGGACTACCTCGGTTTTGTCACTGTTGAGTTTAAGGAAGTTTGAGGTGAACCAGGATTTGATTTCTTGAAAGCAGGCAAAGATGGAGGAGGGTGGGAAAGTCAAAGAGGTTTTGGAGGAGACGTAGAGCTGGGTGTCATCCGCGTAACAGTGAAAATTGATGTTATGTTCCCGGAATATCAGGCCGAGTGGGAGGAGGTAAATGATAAATAAGATGGGACCAAGGACAGGGGAGAGGGATGAGATGTGAATGATTTTAACTAAATAAATTGAGAACGGCCAGAGAGATATGAGTGGAACCAGTGCAGGGGTGTGTCAGACAGTCGATAGAGGCTAGGCGGTCAAGGAGGATGGAGTGAGAAATGGTGTCAAAAGCTACGCTTAAATCAAGGAGAATGAGAATGGATATTAAACCAGAGTCAGCTGCAATTAGGAGATCGTTTGTGATTTTAATGAGGGCTGTTTCTGTACTGTGACGAGGGCGAAAACCGTACTGGAACTGCTCATATATATTATTACTAGAGAGGTGAGTCTTTTTCAACAAACCAAACAACTTTTTCGAGAATTTTGGAGAGAAATGGCAGGTTGGAGATGGGGCGGAGGTTACTGAGAATATTGGGGTCTGAGCCAGTTGTCGTAACAGCAGCAGATTTGAAAGACAAAGGGACAGAGCCAGAGGTGAGGGAAGAATGGATGATGGGGAGAGAGCCTATGACCAGGGAAGAAGGTAGGGGGTCAAGTTGAAATGTAGATGGCTTTGAGTTACGAATGAGTTTAAAGAGGTCAGCAGCAGAGGGAAGTTGGAAGCAGGAGAGGGGGTGGGGGGTGGATGGGGGAAGAAAAGAGATGGACAGCTAGACGAGTAAGGGGTCAGTTGCTGGTGGATGGTGGCTATTTTATTGTCAAAAAAGGATATCAGGGTGTTACAGTGGTCAATAGAGTAAAAGTGTGGGGGGAGGGAGTCAGGGGGCGGGTTGAATCGTTAATCACGGAGAACAGGACCCTGGTGTTTCCCCGCACCGGCAGTAATTTTATCCGCAAACTACTGAGATTTGGCGGAGGAAATTGCATTCTTATATTGGAGAATGTGGGTGTGGAATAACTTTTTGTGAATGGTGAGTCTGGTTTTGCTAGAAAGCCACTCCAGCTGTCGTCCTTTAGCTTTCAGTTGACGTAGATGAGGAGTGAACCAGGAAGCAGAGGGGGGGAAGGAAACAGTCTGGGTTTAGGGGGGGGCAAATGAGTTCAGCAGAGTTTGTAGTCCATCGTCGTAAGTAGAATCCAGCTGATCCGGTGTATAGGGGGGGTGATTGTGGGTAGACTGCCAATGGCTGTTGTGACATCTGCTAAATTGATGTTTTTGATGTTGCGGAAGGATATGACACGTGACTGGTTTTGGACAGTGTGAGACTAAGATTATAAGAAACCAGCAAGTGATCAGACAAGCCTGTTCCCAGATCCACAGAAGAGCAGTTAAAAGAAGTGACACCGGAGCAGTAGACTAAATCTAAAATATGGCCTTTGGTGTGAGTAGGGAAATCAATGTGTTCTTTGAGTCCAAAACTGTCCAGGCAGAAGGTGAAATCCTTAGTAAGAGTGGTGTTAGTGTTGTCCATGTGGATGTTTAAATCATCTAGCAGAATGATGTTGGATGAAAGTGAGCAGATGTGGGTGAGAGATGTGGTGAATTCATTATTAAAGTCCTTATTTGGTTTGGGTGGGCGGTAGATATTAACTAGAATAGTTGGTGTGGGTCCATTCTGCTGCAGAGCCGCAGATTCAAAAGAACTGGACACTGGCACTGAAACAGATGAGACCTTCCAAGTCTCACGGTGAAGTATCGCGAGACCTCCTCCGCGACCGGTGAGACGTGGTTTGCAGGTGTAAACAAACCCAGACTTGTTCAGCTGAGAGAAGTCGTCGGGATGTTGCCACATTTCAGTTAAACCAGGGGTGGGCAAACTTTTTGACTTGCGGGCCGAATTGGGTTCTAAATTTTGACCGGGGGGCCGAACCAGGAGCAGATGGATGTAGTGTTTGTGTGAAGTAATATAAATGACATGTAAAGGTCATTGCATAAAAGGTTTTTACTTTTAGTAGATACTAAAGCATGGATATTAAAAAAAAGCTTTTTGAAAACAAATGCATTTATTAACAGCATTAAAAAAATATTTCACCAAAAAACTACTATCAGTGATTCTTATTAAAGACGACACTGTTATGTCGAAATGTGGAAAATAGCATTTTCCATCACTTCAGCGCCTGCAGGTTAGATTTATGAAATATGTTTATCTAATGAGGCGAAATCACATCCAACGGCAAACATTCTGACCAAATTCATCATCTTGAAGAATCAGTGAAAGAATACATTAAATAAAGTAATAAAGAAATCAATAGTATTGTTGGTTTCCCTTTTTTGCTAGTGCATCATAGTCTGGAGTAAAATTTGTTGTGGTAATTCTTAGGATAGAGCCGAGGTGTCGGTCCGTTAACCTAGATCTGTTCATGTGGCTGAACGTCTTCTCACACACGTAGGTCGAGCCAAATTGTCCACTCTTTTTTAACATTCGGCACTCAGTGTCCATCTTTCTTTTCTTCGGGCCACTCATTTTAATGGAAGGATTCCAGGGGAAGGTTTGTGGGTGGCATTAGCGTAAAACTGTATCTGAAAACTCAGCGCGCGAATTACGAGAATATTGACGTCACAGCCGACACTCGAAATTCGGCACTGATAGATGAAATTACTACGTACTACTGAGTACGCACACGCACTTGTGAGTGTGCACCGAGCTTTCTGACACGGCTCCCGGGAGTAAATGCGCGGACATTATACTCTTTCATCACAGCAACATCTTCAGTACAAATCAAACAGACACACTTTCTGTTGATTTCTTTGAAGAAATACTCATTTTCCCAACGTGTTTGAAATATTCTACACTCACTTGCTATTTTGCGTTTCTTCGGTGCAGCCATTTCTGGGGACTCGCGGTAAAAGTTTTTCTTCGCTTGATTTCATTTGTGTGGCGGGCTCCATCTAGTGTTGAAACCGAGAAGTGCAACAGAGTTGAGCTCAAGCTTCTTGTGCGGGCCATATTCAATTATGTTTTCAGAATTTGCTGCGGGCCAATAAAAACTGGACCGCGGGCCGCAGTTGGCCCGCGGGCCGTAGTTTGGACACCCCTGAGTTAAACACAAAATGTCATACTTGCGGTCGATGAGGAGGTGCTGTAGTAGTTGTCCCTTGCCAGTGAGGGAGCGGATGTTGAGTAGTCCCAGTTTGACGTCGCAGTGTTGGTTGGAGAAGGAAGCGTTAGCTGACCTAGCTAGGCTAGGTAACGCGCTGTAGTCCACCTTCCTATGGATGGCGGCGGGTGGAGGACCAGGTGGAGTTTATGGCAGTGGAGTCATCAATGCGGTAGCTTCGTCCAGCACCACGGTGGATGTATCTCCGGCGGTGAAGGCGAGCGATGTCCGGGAAGTGTTGCAGTACAGATGGGGGAGCAGACCGGAGGAGCCGGAGTTGGAGAAGCTCCGTGTTCGTATACTGGATCAAAGTTGACGCTGGATAAATCATGACGGACAGGATAGTCCACCAGAGCACAAAGCTCACGGCAAGGTTGTAGATTAGCATTACGCACGGCCCGGGCAGAAGAACATTAACCGGGACCGGGGAGGCAGTTACCAGGTAAGTGTAAAGCAAACACACTAGCACACAGGTAGCACCTGGGCGGTCAAAGACACGCTACAGACAGACAGGTCCGCTTGAGAGTTGACCCAGAATGAAAGCCAAGAGTACCACGTTCATCAAAATTTAGTGATCTGCTGCAGACTTTGCAGAAAATCAAAGCAAAAACGACCGGAGAGCAGTGGCAGCAAGTCGCGCCAGCGTTCACTCACATCCGGTAGACAGGTCAATCAGATTTGGCAGGTCATTCCGTTCCACCCTTGGGGAAACTACCGCTACTGAAATTCTGGTATCGTAACAACCCTAGAGTGTACAGTTTGCACATGTGAATCTCATTTTGCTAAGCTCTCACAAGTGTAATGTGCTACAGGACTGTCTCAGAAAATTTGAATATTGTGATAAAGTTCTGTTTTCTGAAATACAATTAAAAAAATATAAATGTCATACATTCTGGATTCATTACAACTCAACTGAAATATTGCAAGCCTTCTATTATTTTAATATTGCTGATTATGGCATACAGCTTAAGAAAACTCAAATATCCTATCTCAAAATATTAGAATATCATGAAAAAGTATACTAGTAGGGTATTCAAATCACTTGAATAATCTAATTAACTCCTGAGCCTTGAAAAACACTCAGCTTGGTTCAGTAAACTAAATCACAAGTATGGGGAAGACTGCTGATCTGACTGCTGTCTAGAGGACCATCATTGACACTCTCCATCAGGAGAAGACACAAAAATACATTTCTCAAAGAGCAAGCTGTTCACAGAGGGCAGTTTCAAAGCACATCCACAAAAAGTCTGTTGGAAGGGGGAAATGTGGCAGGAAACGCCGCACAACCAAGAGAGATGACCGCAGCCTTAACAGCATTGCGAAGAATTCCAGAATTTGGGGGAGCTTCAAAGACAGTAGACTGAAGCAAGTTTTGCATTTCTTTTGGAAGTCAAGGCGTCTGGAGAAAGACTGGAGAGGAGTAAAATACAAATTGCTTGAAATCTAGTGTGAAGTTCCCACAGTCAGCGATGGTTTGGGGAGCCATGTCAGCTGCTGGTGTTGGTCCACTGTGTTTCATCAAGTCCAGAGTAAATGCAGCTGTGTACCAAGAGATTTTAGAGCACTACATGATTCCGTCTGCTGAAAAGCTCTATGTAGATGATGATTTCATTTTCCAGCATGATCTGGCACCTGCCCACAGTGCCAAAACCACCAGTAAATGGTGTACTGACCATGGCATTACTGTCCTCGATTGGCCTGCCAATTCCCCTGACCTGAACCCCATAGAGAAATTGTGGGGTATTGTGAAGAAGTAGCTGAAAGACACCAGACCCAACAATGCAAATGAGTTAAAGGCTGCTATTGAAGCATCCTCGGCATCCATAACACCTCAGCAATGCCACAGGCTGATTGCCTCCATGCCACGCCGCATTGATGCAGTAATCCGTGCAAAAGGATTCCCAACCAAGTACTGAGTGCATTAATGCAGTGGTCCCCAACCTTTTTTGCGCCACGGACCAGTTACATGTCAGAAATATTTTCGCGGACCGGCATTTATATAAATCAATAATACATTTATATAAATAAATAAATAAATAAATAATACATTTATAATAAATATATAAATACGAAGAAATAAAATGATACGACTGACATAAAAACAAGCACAAATGACAAAAATAAAACTCACCATTACGTTGAATTAGTGGGAGCACTGAGTTTGTTTCTCAGAAATGAGCCGGTCCCATCTAGACGTAATCGGAGACAATGACACCCGAAGTGATTAAGGTTTGTCTTTTATTGCAGGATGCTTGGTCTCCATGTGTTGAAGCAGTTTTGAATGCTTCATTGCCTGGTTAGTTAGCCTGTCGCCACATATTAGCTTTGCGGGCTCGACTGGGGAAACATGTCACGTGACCGGGACGAGTGTCTTGACCTGAATTAATTGATCGTCAATAATTTTTTTTTTTTCTGTGCGGCTTGGCGGCCCGGTACCAAGTGACCCACGGACCGGTACCGGTCCGCGGCCCGGTGGTTGGGGACCACTGCATTAATGGACATTTTCAAATGTTTGATTTTGTTTTGCTGTTATAAATCTTTTTTTTGTACTTGGTCTGGGGAAATATTCTAATATTGTGAGATAAGAGTTTTGAGTTTTCTTAAGCTGTAAGCAATAATCAGCAATATTAAATTAATAAAAGGCTTGCAATATTTCAGTTGATTTGTAATGAGTCCAGACTATATGACATTTTTGTATTTTTAATTGCATTTCAGAAAATAAAGAACTTTATCACAATATTCTAATTTTCTGAGACAGTCCTGTTTTTGAAGAATTTTGTAATGTATCTGTTGCATACTGGTATTTTTGGTCATGGAGAATGTATTTTTACTATTACCGTATTTTTTGGACTAAAAGTCGCTCTGGAATATAGGTCGCATTAGCCATAAAATGCACAATAACGTGAAAAAAAACATATGTAGTAAGTCGCTACGGAGTATAAGTCGCATTTTGGGGGAAATCTATTCGACAAAATCCAACACCAATAACAGACATGAACGAGCAACAACACGCTAAACGATAGGTATGCTAACGTGACAAACACAAACGAAGAGCTGAGAACGGTCCTGACGCAACAGAGTTATTCAAATAACTATTGCATAAATAACACGTTTATAAAACCAACTGTGACACTCCAATTCATTAAATCCATCGATCGTCCTTTATGTCAACATAAATGTGCGCCGCTGACGGTGGTTGCACTTCAAAATATTCCACAGGCCCATATAACGATATATAAATTATATATCAAATAACTATTATATAAGCAATAATGTTATCAAACCATCTGTGTCACTCCAAATCATTAAATCCATCGATCGTCCTTTTTTGTCAACAATGCCGGCCGGGTGCGCGCAGCTGACGGCGCTTGCACTTCAAAATATTCTACAGGCCCATTTAACGATATATAAATTAGATATCAAAGAACTATTATATAAGCAATAATAGTGCTGACGCATTACGGCACTGCAACTTACGGTAGCAACCGCGTGCTGAAATATGCCGACGACAAGACTCTGGTGGGTCTCATCACCGGGGGCGACGAGACTCAGTACAGGTCGGAGGTCGACCTTCTGGCCACGTGGTGCAGGGACAACAACCTCCTGCTGAACGTCAACAAGACCAAGGAGATTGTTGTTGACTTCCGGAAGGGTCACACTCAACACCTGCCACTGACCATCGACGGTGCTGTGGTGGAGAGAGTGAGCAGCACCAGATTCCTGGGGGTGCACATCAGTGAGGATCTCTCCTGGTCCACCAACACCGCATCACTGGCGAAGAAAGCTCAGCGCCGCCTGTACTTCCTGTGGAAACTCAGGCGAGCAAGTGCTCCACCGGCCGTCATGACTACATTCTACCGTGACACCATTGAGAGCGTCCTCTCCAGTTGTATCGCTGTTTGGGGTGGTAGCTGCACTGAATACAACATGAAGGCCCTGCAGCGCATAGTGAACACGGCTGGTAAGATTATTGGTGCTTCACTCCCCTCCCTGAAGGACATTTACACCTCCCATCTCACCCGCAAGGCGACCACGATTGTGAGTGATGTGAGTCACCCCGCTCACTCTTTGTTTGATCTTCTGCCCTCTGGGAAGAGGTACAGGAGCCTGCGCTCCCGCACCACCAGACTCACCAAAAGCTTCATACTCCAGGCTGTTAGGATCCTGAACTCTCCCCCCTTCTGCGTAGCGTCCTGTACTTTTGCACTATATTCTGACTGACTGCTGTATGCACACTTGCTCCATTTTTGCTCCTCTTATTTATTATGTTATTTGTGTATTTATTATTTATTCATCACTCTTATTTATTCATTGTTTGTGCCTTCTTTTGATTTTTTTTGTGTTGTTTACTTGTATGTATATTGTGTACTATGTCTTGTCACCGTGGGATAGTGGGAACGTAATTTCGATTTCTTTGTGTGTCTTGGCATGTGAAGAAATTGACAATAAAGCAGACTTTGACTTTGATATTATCAAACCATCTGTCACTCCAAATCATTAAATCCATCGATCAAATTCCTCGTCCTTTGTCAACAACGCCGCGCGTGCGCCCTGACGTCAGCATCGTCGTTATTACACAGATCTAGTATATAACTATATTGTAGCGTTAACAAAGTACAAGGAAAGACGTGGGTTTGGTAAACGGCTCTTTATTTAAGAAAACAAACTTCCAGGCGTGTGGCGGCGTGGACTTCCATCCCCGGAGGTGGCACTTCCAGCCACGAAGAGAGCTCCATAGAATAGGACCGGGCGTGCATAAAAGTCATGTCCGAGCCCCATCCACTGTCCCCGGACAGCCACCGGGCCGAGCGCCGGCCCCCGACTTCCATCCACAGAGGTGAAAGAGAGCTCCGTAGAGTAGGACCGGGCGTGCGTAAAAGCCATGTCCGAGCCCCATCGACCGTCCCCGGACAGCCACCCGGCCGAGCGCCGCCCCCGACTTCCATCCACGGAGGTGAAAGAGAGCTCCGTAGAGTAGGACCGGGCGTGCGTAAAAGCCATAATAGTTTTTCAAACCTTCTGTGTCACTCCAAATCATTAAATCCTTTGAACTCTTCGTCCTCCGTGTCACTTACAAACAAAGCCGCTAATGATGCCGGTAGTACGTGGGGCCCTTCGTCATCCCGTGATCGAATCTTTGTCCTTTATGTAAACAACCGCCGCGCCGCGACGCTGACGTCACTTGAAATTCAAATTACAATAATCGCTTGCTACATCGCGGTTCGTTTATTGCGGTTTCACCTTTTTTTTTTTGTTTAGAAAATTTGTGAAAAAATTCACATATAAGTCACTCCTCAGTATAAGTCGCCCCCCCACCCAAACTATGGAAAAAAACACGACTTATAGTCCGAAAAATACGGTTTTTAAGGAATTCATTGCTCATGATGGCGTACCCCTGGACCAACTCCGGGAATGTAATAATTGCATAGGATGTGTAAATGCCTCTCCGTGAGTCGTCACCTTATCGTGGTGGAGGGGTTTGCGTGCCCCTCTGTTCCTAGGAGCCATGTTGTCTGGGGCTTCATGCCCCTGGTAGGGTCACCTATGGCAAACGGGTCCTAGGTGAGGGGCCAGACAAATCACGGCTCACACTAGCCCCTTATGATGAATAACATAAATGGATTTCGCTTTCCCTCGCCCGGACGCGGGTCACCGGGGCCCCCCTCTGGAGCCAGGCCTGGAGGCGGGGCTCGAAGGCGAGCGTCTGGTGGCCGGGCCTTCGCCCATGGGGCCCAGCCGGGCACAGCCCGAAAAGGAAATCTGGGTCCCCCTTCCCATGGGCTCACCACCTGTGGGAGGGGCCAAAGGGGTCGGGTGCAGTGTAAGCTGGGCGGCGGCCAAAGGCAGGGACCTTGGCGGTCTGATCCCCGGCTGCAGAAGCTGGCTCTTGGGACATGGAATGTCACCTCTCCGGCTGGAAAGGAGCCCGAGCTGGTGTGCGAGGCAGAAAAGTTCCGACTAGACATAGTCGGACTTGCCTCCACGCACAGTTTGGGTTCCGGTACAAGCCCTCTCGAGAGGGGCTGGACTCTCTTCCACTCTGGAGTTGCCCACGGTGAGAGGCGTCGAGCAGGTGTGGGTATACTTATTGCCCCCCGGCACATTGGGGTTCACCCCGGTGAACCAGAGGGTAGCCTCCCTCTGCCTTCGGGTGGGGGGACGGGTCCTGACTGTTGTTTGTGTCTATGCACCAAACGGCAGCTCAGAGTACCCACCCTTCTTGGAGTCCCTGGAGGAAGTGCTGGAGAGCGCTCCTTCTGGGGACTCCATTGTTCTACTGGGTGACTTCAAAAAAACTTAATAAGGGTGTCCATGTGTGCACTTGGCACCAGGACACCCTAGGCCGCAGTTCGATGATCGACTTTGTAGTCGTGTCATCGGATTTGCGGCCGCATGTTTTGGACACTCGGGCGAAGAGAGGGGCGGAGCTGTCAACTGATCACCACCTGGTGGTGGGTTGACTCCGATGGTGGGGGAAGATGCCGGTCCGACCTGGCAGACCCAAACGCTTTTTGGCCTGCGGGACACCGGAGGCAGCTGACAGGTACCGGATGGCCAAGCGGAACGCGGCTTCGGCGGTTGCTGAGGCAAAAACCCGGGCGTGGGAGGAGTTTGGCGAGGCCATGGAGAATGACTTCCGGACGGCTTCGAGGAAATTCTGGTCCACCATCCGTGCAACGTCAACACTGTTTACAGTGGGGATGGCGTGCTGCTGACCTCGACTCGGGACGTCGTCTGTCGGTGGGGAGAATACTTCGAAGAACTCCTCAATTCCACCTACACGCATTCCATTGTGGAAGCAGGGCCTGGGGACTCTGAGGCGGACTCTCCAATCTCTGGGGTCGAAGTCACTGAGGTAGTTAAAAAACTCCTCGGTGGCAAGGCCCCGGGGGTGGATGGGATCCGCCCGGAGTTCTTAAGGGCTCTGGATGTTGTGGGGCTGTCATGGCTGACACGCCTCTACAACATTGCGTGGACATCGGGGACAGTGCCTCTGGATTGGCAGACTGGGGTGGTGGTTCCCCTCTTTAAGATTAAAGATTAAAGATTAAGATTAAAGTCCCAATGATCGTCACACACACACCTGGGTGTGGTGAAATTTGTCCTCTGCATTTAACCCATCCCCGTGTGATTTTAATCCATCCCCTGGGGGAGAGGGGAGCAGTGAGCAGCAGCGGTGCCGCTAAGAAGGGGGACCGGAGGGTGTGTTCCAATTACAGGGGAATTACACTCCTCAGCCTCCCTGGTAAGGTCTATTCAGGGGTGCTGGAGAGGAGGGTCCGTCGGGAGGTCGAACCTCGGATTCAGGAGGAGCAGTGTGGCTTTCGTCCTGGCCGTGGAACAGTGGACCAGCTCTTCACCCTCAGCAGGATCCTCGAGGGTGCATGGGAGTTCGCCCAACCAGTCCACATGTGTTTTGTGGACTTGGAGAAGGCGTTCGACCGTGTCCCTCGGGAGGTTCTGTGGGGGGTGCTTCGGGAGTACGGGGTACCGAGCCAACTGATAAGGGCGGTTCGGTCCCGGTATCACCGATGCCAGAGTTTGGTCCGCATTTCCGGCAGTAAGTCGGATTCGTTCCCAGTGAGGGTTGGACTCCGCCAAGGCTGCCCTTTGTCACCGATTCTGTTCATAATTTTTATGGACAGAATTTCTAGGCGCAGCCGAGGCGTTGAGGGGGTCCGGTTTGGGGACCTCAGCATCGCGTCTCTGCTTTTTGCAGACGACGTGGCGCTGTTGGCTTCTTCAGGCCGTGATCTCCAGCTCTCACTGGAGCGGTTTGCAGCAGAGTGTGAAGCGGTCGGGATGAGGGTCAGCACCTCCAAATCCGAGTCCATGGTCCTCGATCGGAAAAGGGTGGAATGCCCTCTCCGGATACTTAGAGGCGACTTAGATGTGAAATTATTAACACATTATTACGTGATCATTAACACATAACTTACTTACTAGTATATCACTTCACATTATTTTCACACTAAACCGCAACGAGGGCAGGGCGCTCTAGGCCTATGAAATAATTGGAACAGCAATTGATGATGAGTCTGACGTCAGCACCGCATCGACTTCTGGAGTCAGCTGGGTTGTTTATGGTTTTTTGATATATAGTTTATATATATATATATATATAGTTATATAGGCCTGTGAAATAATTGGAACTGCAACTGACGATGACTGACATCAGCGCCGCATCTACTTTTTAGCCAATTATATAGCGTGACATCATCAAAAGGCTCAGGTCCCTGAGCCGATCTGGTCACCCGAGTAGATCTGGCTGTTTATGCTTAAAACGTGGTAATGCTTAAATTAGTTTAAAATGAATCTTGTTTTCAGGGTTGGGGAGACTGGTTTTAAATTGGTGAATTTGATGCCGTTTTCAATATCGGCCTAAATACCATCCTATTTAGCATTGCCTGACCAATAGGAAATTACCAAATTTTTACTAATATCAATTGATAGATTATCGGTTCGATAGATATCGTGTTTCGCTAGTACTAACATTGTGTTTTATTAGCATTTGCATGAGCATGATTAAAAACAGATTTAAAACCAAACAATAAAACGAAAACATAGGGCTGGGGTGGGCAATTCCGGTCCTCGAGGGCCGGTGTCCTGCATGTTTTCTATGTCACCCTGTTGCAACACACCTGATTCAAATGGTTAGATAATTAGCAAGGTCTGCAGAAGGTGGATAACAATCCTGATCATTTGAGTCAGGTGTGTTGCAGCAGGGAGACCTATAAAACATGCAGGACAGCGGCCCTCGAGGACCGGAATTGCCCACCCCTGACATAGGGGAATGGTTTACAAGAAACACAATCGGCATTTACTCATCCTGGATGTTACCATGGAATTCTTTAAAGTTGTGGCTGTTGATGCACGTAAAACTCCTCATTGATCCATCACTAAACTCCTTGAAGAGACCCAAATCCTCAGCACCAGAGAGTAATCTTGGCCAGGAGGCTGCCACAAGAAAAATGTTCGGGTTTTCGTTTTCCTCCATCACAATTTCAGAGCGGAGCTGATCCACATGCAGTTCAGCACCTAATGCAGCATATAAAGCATATAAAACATCCTCAGATTGTTATGAAATTGATATGAAAGCAGTCAAAATGGTAATTCTCAGAATCTCTGAACCAGTTAGTACGTACATCGCCAACAGGCTAATTTTAAATTACCGTATTTTCCGCACCATAAGGCACACCTAAAAGCCTTTAATTTTCTCAAAAAACTAAGGTGCGCCTTTTGTTTAGGCCGAATTCCAAAATCTGTTGAGTTGTTTTGTTTGGCTTCTGTAATATACAGGCGTAATATGTAGACCCGTTGAACCAATCAGAGGACATTACATTTGGGGCAAAAAAACAATCAGAGGACTGTACGTAACACGTAGAGTACATACCTCCACCACCATTGATAAATAAATACTATCGTTTGTGTAAATCTGTGAAGTTGTTTTATGTAGACGTAATATGTAGACCCGATGAACCAATCAGAGGACATTACGTTTTATGTAGATCGGGGCAAAAAAACAAATCAGAGCCGTCACAGTGCTTGATTCTCCTGTCTAGTCAAACCTAAACGCCATTGAGAATCTATGGTGTGTTATCAAGAGAAAAATGAGGGCCACCAGACCCAAAAACAAAGTAACTGACAGCAAACAAAAAAAATGTGGGCTTTAAGCAATGCCACAATGTTTCAAGGTAGTGACCGGCAAAGAGAATTCCCAACCAAGTACTGATGATTGACATTGTTTTGAAAATACTATATTTCAATTGATTTTTTTCTGCAAAACTGAGAAATACAGGGTAATTTGATCATAGTGTTCAGATTTTTTTGAATTCCTATTATCATGGGTTTCATGAGCTGTAAACCCAAATTGTGTGAGAATAAACAAATACCGTATTTTCCGGACTGTAAGTCGCTCCGGAGTACAAGTCGCACCAGCCATAAAATGCATAATAAAGAAGAAAAAAACATGTACCGTATTTTTTGGACTATAAGTCGCTTTTTTATTCATAGGGGGGGGGGGGGGGGGAGGGCGACTTATAGGTGAATTTTTTTCACAATATATATATACAATGCTCAAAGAAATTACAGGAACACTTTGAAATCACATCAGATTTCAAAGGTGAAAAAAAAACGACTTTTTGAGCAGTGTATATACAGTGCCTTGCGAAAGTATTCGGCCCCCTTGAACCTTTCAACATTTCGCGACATTTCAGGCTTCAAACATAAAGATATAAAAGTTTAATTTTTTGTCAAGAATCAACAACAAGTGGGACACAATCGTGAAGTGGAACAAAATATATTGGATAATTTAAACTTTTTTAACAAATAAACTGAAAAGTGGGGCGTGCAATATTATTCGGCCCCCTTGCGCTAATACTTTGTAGCGCCACCTTTTGCTGCAATTACAGCTGCAAGTCGCTTGGGGTATGTCTCTATCAGTTTTGCACATCGAGAGACTGGAATTCTTGCCCATTCTTCCTTGCAAAACAGCTCGAGCTCAGTGAGGTTGGATGGAGAGCGTTTGTGAACAGCAGTCTTCAGCTCTTTCCACAGATTCTCGATTGGATTCAGGTCTGGACTTTGACTTGGCCATTCTAACACCTGGATACGTCTATTTTTGAACCATTCCATTGTAGATTTGGCTTTATGTTTTGGATCATTGTCCTGTTGGAAGATAAATCTCCGTCCCAGTCTCAGGTCTTTTGCAGACTCCAACAGGTTTTCTTCCAGAATGGTCCTGTATTTGGCTCCATCCATCTTCCCATCAATTTTAGCCATCTTCCCTGTCCCTGCTGAAGAAAAGCAGGCCCAAACCATGATGCTGCCACCACCATGTTTGACAGTGGGGATGGTGTGTTCAGGGTGATGAGCTGTGTTGCTTTTACGCCAAACATATCGTTTTGCATTGTGGCCAAAAAGTTCGATTTTGGTTTCATCTGACCAGAGCACCTTCTTCCACATGTTTGGTGTGTCTCCCAGGTGGCTTGTGGCAAACTTTAAACGAGACTTTTTATGGATATCTTTGAGAAATGGCTTTCTTCTTGCCACTCTTCCATAAAGGCCAGATTTGTGCAGTGCACGACTGATTGTTGTCCTATGGACAGACTCTCCCACCTCAGCTGTAGTTATCTGCAGTTCATCCAGAGTGATCATGGGCCTCTTGGCTGCATCTCTGATCAGTCTTCTCCTTGTTTGAGATGAAAGTTTGGAGGGACGGCCGGGTCTTGGTAGATTTGCAGTGGTCTGATACTCCTTCCATTTCAATATAATTGCTTGCACAGTGCTCCTTGAGATGTTTGAAGCTTGGGAAATCTTTTTGTATCCAAATCCGGCTTTAAACTTCTCCACAACAGTATCTCGGACCTGCCTGGTGTGTTCCTTTGTCTTCATGGTTCTCTCTGCACTTTAAACAGAACCCTGAGACTATCAAAGAGCAGGTGCATTTATACGGAGACTTGATTACACACAGGAGCATTCTATTTATCATCATCAGTCATTTAGGACAACATTGGATCATTCAAAGATCCTCACTGAACTTCTGGAGTGAGTTTGCTGCACTGAAAGTAAAGAGGCCGAATAATATTGCACGCCCCACTTTTCAGTTTTTTATTTGTTAAAAAAGTTTAAATTATCCAATAAATTTCGTTCCACTTCACGATTGTGTCCCACTTGTTGTTGATTCTTGACAAAAAATTAAAATTTGATATCTTTATGTTTGAAGCCTGAAATGTGGCGAAATGTTGAAAAGTTCAAGGGGGCCGAATACTTTTGCAAGGCACTGTCGAACCATCCGTGTCACTCCAAATCATTAAATCCATCGAAATCATTGTCCTCTGTGTCACTTAAAAAAAAACACCGCTGCTGACTCCGGAAATACATGCGGCGCTGACGTCAGACTCAGTGGCGGCTCCAATTATTCCACAGGCCTAGTATGCTCTCATGCAGTTTAAAGTGAAAATAATGTTAAAGTAATCAACTATACTACAGTAAGTAAGTAATGTGTTAATTATTAAGTAGTAAAGTGTTAATCATTTCACATATAACTCACGCCTGATTAGTTGTCGCACCCCCGGCCAAACTATGAAAAAACTGCGATTTATAGTAAAGAAAACACGGTAATTGAAATTGTTTACAGTAAGGGTTCTGAATATAAAATCTATTAAGGTCTCTTCGAATAGAGTCATTGAAATGAATCCTTTCATGATATCCATCCATCCATCCATCCATCCATTGAAAAACTAAAAAAAAAAAACTCTACTGGGGGAAAAATGAGAAACCTTGAGAAGAAACCACAGAAGGGAGAATCCCCCTTCCAGGCCGCAATGGATGCAGAGAGGGCACATAGAACACATAATGTACAACATCCATCCATCCATCCATCTTCTTCCGCTTATCCGGGGTCAGGTCGCGGGGGCAGCAGCTTCAGGAGGGACTCCCAGACTTCCCTCTCACCAGCCACTTTGTCCAGCTCATCTCTGGGGATCCCAAGGAGTTCCCAGGCCAGCTGAGAGACATAGACTCTCCAGCGCGTTCTGGGTCGTCCA
Organism: Syngnathus acus; assembly: GCF_901709675.1. NCBI lineage: Eukaryota > Metazoa > Chordata > Actinopteri > Syngnathiformes > Syngnathidae > Syngnathus > Syngnathus acus. Next base: position 14,240,728 of record NC_051091.1, on the reverse strand, counting down.
CGGGGTCTCCTGCCAGTGCGACATGCCCGGAACACCTCCCCAGGGAGGCATCCAGTAGGCATCCTGAGGAAATGCCCAAGCCACCTCATCTGGCTCCTCTCAACGTGGAGGAGCAGCGGCTCTATTCCGAGTCTCTCCCGGATGGCCGAGCTTCTCACTCTATCTCTAAGGGAGAGCCCGGACACCCTGCGGAGGAAACTCTTTTCGGCCGCTTGTATCTGGATCTCATTCTTTCGGTCACGACCCAGAGCTCGTGAGGGTAGGAGCGTAGATCGACCGGTAAATTTAGAGCTTTGCCTTTTGGCTAAGCTCTCTCTTCACCACGATAGACCGGTACAGAGTCCGCATTACAGCCGACGCTGCACCAATCCGCCTGTCCATCTCACGCTCCATCCTGCCCTCGCTCGTGATTAAGACCCCAAGATACTTGAACTCCTCTACTTGGGGCAGGATCTCGTCCCCGATCCGGAGAGGGCACTCCACCTTTTTCCGACTGAAGACCATGGATTTAGATTTGGAGGTGCTGACCCTCATACCGATCGCGTCACTCTGCTGCGAACTGCTCCAGTGAGAGCTGGAGATCACGGATTTGAAGAAGCCAACGTTGTCTGGAAAAAGCAGAGACGCAATGCTGAGGTCCCCAAACCGGACACCCTCAACGCCTCGGCTGCGCCTAGAAATTCTGTCCATAAAAGTAATAAACAGAATCGGTGACAAAGGGAGGCCTTGGAGGAGTCCAACTCTCACTGGGAACGAATCCAACTTACTGCCGGAAATGTGGACCAAACTCTGGCATCGATGGTACAAGGACCGAACCGCCCTTATCAGTTGGCTCGGCACCCCGTACTCCCGAAGCAGTGTCCACAGAACTTCCCAAGGGACACGGTCGAACGCCTTCTCCAAGTCAACAAAACACATGTGGACTGGTTGAGCGAACTTCCATGCACCCTCGAGGATTCTGCCGAGCGTATAGAGCTGGTCCACTGTTCCACGGCCAGGACGAAAACCACACTGTTCCACCTGAATCCGAGGTTCGACCTCCCGACGGACCCTCCTCTCCAGTACCCCTGAATAGACCTTACCAGGGAGGCTGAGGAGTGTGATTCCTCCGTAGTTGGAACACACCCTCCGGTCTCCCTTCTTAAAGAGGGGAACCACAACCCCAGTCTGCTAATCCAGAGGCACCGTCCTCAGTGTCCACGCAATGCTGTAGAGGCGTGTAAACCAGGACAGCCCCACAACATCCAGAGCCTTTAAGAACTCCGGGCTGATCTCATCTACCCCCGGGGCCTTGTCTCCAAGGAGTTTTTTTAACTACCTCAGTGACTTCGACCCCAGAGATTGGAGAGTACACCTCAGAGTCTCCAGGCCCTGCTTCCACAATGGAAGGCGTCTTGGTGGACTTGAGGTCTTCGAAGTATTCTCCCCACTGACTCACGTCCTCCCGAATCGAGGTCAGCAGCACGTGGTGTCCACTGCAAACAGTGTTGATGGTGCACTGCTTCCCCCTCCTGAGACGCCGGATGGTGGACCAGAATTTCCTCGAAGCCGTCTGGAAGTAATTCTCCATTGCCTCGCCAAACTCCTCCCATGCCCAGGTTTTTGCCACAGTAACCGCCAAAGCCGCGTTCCGCTTGGCCCTCCGGTACATGTCGGTTGCCTCCAAAGTCCCACAGGCCAGAACGGCCCGATAGGACTTCTTCTTCAGCTTGACAGCATCCCTTACGGCCGGTGTCCACCAGCGGGTTCGGGGTTGCCGCCACGACAGGCACCGACCACCTTACGGTCACTGCTCCGGTCGGCAGCCATAGCAATGGAGGCACGGAACACGGTCCACTTGGATTCAATGTCCCCCGCCTCCTCCGGGACGTGGGAAAAGCTCTGCTGGAGGTGGGAGTTGAAGCTCTTCCTGACAGGGGATTCTGCTAGACGTTCCCAGCAGACCCTCACAGTACGTTTGGGTCTGCCAGGTCGGACCGGCATCTTTCCCCACCATCGGAGCCAACCCACCACCAGGTGGTGATCAGTTGACAGCTCCGCCACTGTCTTGACCCGAGTGTCCAAAACATGCAGCCGCAAATCCGATGTCACGACTACAAAGTCGATCATCGAACTGCGGCCCAGGGTGTTCTGGTCCCAAGTGCACACATGGACAACCTTATGCTTGAACATGGTGTTCATTATGGACAATGTGTGTCGAGCACAGAAGTCAGAACACCGCTCGGGTTCAGATCAGGGCAGCCGTTCCTCCCAATCACGCCCTTCCAGGTCTCACTGTCATTGCCCACGTGAGCATTGAAGTCACCCAGTGGAATGATGGAATCCCCAGAAGATGCGCTCTCCAGCACTTCTTCCAAGGACTCTAAAAAGGGTGGGTACTCTGAAATGCCGTTTGGTGCATAGACAAAACAACAGTCAGGACCCGTCCCCCCAATCCGAAGGCGGAGGGAGGCTACCCTCTTGTTTACCGGGATGAACCCAAATGTGCAGATGCCCAGCCCGGGTGCAACAAGTATGCCCACGCCTGCCCGACGCCTTTCACCGTGGGAAACTCCAGAGTGGAAGAGAGTCCAGCCCCTCTCAGGAGGGCTTGTACCATAACCCAAACTGTGTGTGGAGGCAAGTCCGACTTATGTCTAGTCGGAACTTTTCTGCCTCTCACACCAGCTCGGGCTCCTTTCCAGCCGGAGAGGTGACATTCCATGTCCCAAGAGCCAGCTTCTGCAGCCGGCGATCGGACCGCCAAGGTCCCCGCCTTTGGCCGCCGCCCAGCTCACTTTGCACCCGAGTCCTTTGGCCCCTCCCACATGTGATGAGCCCATGGGAAGGGGGACCCACGTTTTCTTTTTGGACTGTGCCCGGCTGGGCCCCATGGGGAAAGGCCTGGCCACGAGACGCTCGCCTTCGAGCCCCACCTTCAGCCTTTCATGATATTTTTCTGTTTTATCTTTCTAATGTCTATAACAAAGCCTGTCAACTTCATACAATTTACATACCTCCTTCTTGCTGTTTTTCTCTTATTCTTCTCAGCAGCCATGCAACAGTTTCCTCTTTAGTTTCTGGGGACAGTACTACCACGACCTGTGGTAAAATTCCAGGGCCGCATCTGGGGCCTGAAATCTCCATGGTCATCTACTTTCACCTGTAAAGGCCATAGGAAATAAATCAAGCAGATGAGTTGAAAAGAAATTTTGAAATTAATGAAAACATATGATAATGTCGGTCAAGTTATAGCACTTTTTGTAATCATGGCGACGACAAATTTTAATGGCAATTCACCACTCTAAATTGTCTGTCGGTGTGAGTACGTGTGGCCTGCAATAGGCTGGCGACCAGTTCAGGGTGTCCCCCGCCTACTGCCCAAAATCAGCTGGGATAAGCTCCAACCCGCGACCCTCGTGAGGAGAAGCAGTTCAGAAGATGGACGGACGGACGGACGGATGGAAGGTCTTGGACTACATATACTATATACATATACCACCACATTTTTTAGATCTATGTAAAAGGAACTGCTTCATACAAAAAAAAATTGTACGGGACACCAACGAGCCATTTTTTAATGAATATTATGCAACTACAAAGTGATAAAATATTGATGATTTTTGCAGGCCTGATTTGTGTGCAGTGTTTCATGAGTTTTCTTGCATGTTTAGACCCTCAAAAATAGTATTGTTTTCTTGGTGAACGTCTCATTACCACGGCAACAGGTTTTGAGAAAACTCACAAACTTCATGAGTCAAGTCAAGTCAAGTCAAGTCAAGTTTATTTGTATAGCCCTAAATCACAAGCAGTCTCAAAGGGCTTCACATAGACAAAAATTGACAATTATTCTCAAAGCATCCCCTGATCTTAAGCTCCCAAAAGGGCAAGGAAAAACTCAAAAACCCCTGCCAGGGGAAAATGAGAAACGTTGAGAAGGGACCACAGATGGAAGGATCCCCCTTTCAGGATCACCAGGTTGTAATGGATGCAGAGAGGGCACAAATAATACATAATATGAAAATCAAAAAAGTGGATGTCCAAGTCAGAGCGAAGGGCTGCCGGAGGAGCCCTCTACTATCCTGGCAGTGGAGGTTGAGCTGCAGATCCCCCAACCTGAATTGGCCCACGAGAATCCAGATAGCCGCTGTCAGCTTGGGTGGCACCTAACCACCTCCCCGGCCGCGGAGGGGGGGTGGGGGGGGAGAGAAAACAAAACAAACTCCGGCCGAATCGGCCACTACAGGTTAGTTAAAGGCCATGTCATAGAAATGTGTCTTTAAACGTGTCTTAAATGTTTCTACTGAGGTAGCAGTCCTAATATCCATTGGGAGGGCATTCCAAAGCTCTGGAGCCCGGATAGAAAATGCTCTAGACCCTGCAGACACTTTCTTGGCCCTCGGTGTCGCTAAAAGGGTCGCGTTTTGCGAACGAAGGTTACGAGACGGAATATAAGGAACAACTAGGTCGACGAGATACGAAGGCGCTAAGCCATGCAGTGATTTATAGGTTAATAGAAGAACCTTGAAGTCACATCTTAAATGGACCGGGAGCCAATGTAAGTTGGCTAATATTGGGGTAATGTGATCAAATTTTCTTGTCCGTGAGAGCAGCCTTGCAGCAGCATTTTGTACTAACTGTAGACTTTTGATGCGGGACTTAGGAAGACCAGAGAATAGTACATTACAGTAGTCCAGGCGCGACGTGACGAACGCATGTATAATAGTTTCCGCATCACCGGTCGAGAGGATCGGACGAATCTTTGCAATATTACGAAGGTGAAAAAACGCAATTCTGGTTATATTCTTAATGTGCTTTTGAAAGGAGAGAGTTTGGTCAAACATTACCCCGAGATTAGTTACAGTATCGCTCTGAGTGATAGTACGGTTATCTATAGTTATAGCGGTTTCCTTGAACAAGTGTTGAAAACGAGTTGGACCAATTATCAACATCTCAGTTTTATCTGGGTTAAGACGAAGGAAGTTGAGAGACATCCATTGCTTGATCTCCGCAAGGCATGCCTCAAGATTACAACAGTTCCTTCTCAGCCCAGACTCCCAATACTTTTCAGGCTTGGACGATTTTGTTTCTCCAGCGTGGAACTCATCTCCCTGACTCTAAAGTAAGTTTGAATCTTTTTATTACACTGTTCGATCTTTTTTACTTCGCAGCCGGAGTGCCTGGGAGAGCGGAGGCTTCGTGGCTGTTTGTCTACCGTCGATCATTGGACACAAAGTAATCGCAATGAGTCAACTTACTTTTGGTTTGAGCAACATCAGCAATGGGCAGGCAGGGTCTGCGCATAAGTGGACAGACAGCTGCATAAGTGGGGGAGCACAATTTAAATTTCAACACGAGCGGGAGATGTCAGACACGTTCATGTGACAATGCAACCAGAAGGTGGGCTGAAGGCTTTATAAATATGGTGGAGCAATTTATACTTTAAATAATAAAAATAATAATAAAAATAAGTTGCATTAATACAGCACCTTTCAAGAAACACAAGGATGCTGCAGAATAAAATCATACAATAAAATAAATCATGGCCTAAATTCAACACAAAAGAATAAGAGGAAGGTAATAAAAAACAGGGTAGTTAGATGGAGTAAACCGTCCAGAACAGGTGGGTTTTGAGATTTGAATATGGAAAGAGTCATAGGAGGTCAGGTGGTAGAGTGTTCCAGAGCAGGGGGCTAGAATGACTGAAGGCTCTGCCCCCCATAGTGCTGAGATGGGCAGGAGGCACAAAGAGATGGATGGAGGAGGAGGATCTGACAGAACGAGTGTTGTCAAGGATGACACCCAGACTTTTAAACTGAAGCAGAACCCTGGAGAAGAGATGACAATGGGGGCGGGGAGGGCGGGGACGGGGCAAATCAGGTAGCGAGAGAGGTGGCAAAATGTGGAGATGAATGCTGAGGATTTTCTGGTTGAAGAAGTCCATTATGGAATTACAGGTTTCTGTGGAGTACACTTGATGGGGTACAGAACCGAGTGGCTGGAAGATTTTGTGCAGGACAGAAAAGAGCTTTTTGGAGTTCCTGGCATTGGAGATTGCATGTTTGGGGGCGGGTCCTCCTGCGGCATTCGCAATGTAGGGCCCGCCAAGCGATCAGCACAATTAAAATTTCAACACAAGAGCAGGGAAAAGGGTTGTAGTGTGTTTCAGCTGCATGTTTAGGGGCGGGGGACCATGCCTCCTCCCGCATTCGCAACACAGGGCTCGTCGAGCGGGGCAGCACAATTTAAATTTGAACACAAGAGCAGGGAAAAGGGGTGTAGTCAGTGCACTGTCGGACACGTTCGTGCGATTGTGCACCGGAAGTGGAGTGAAAGCTTTATAAGTACGGTTGTAAATAACCAAGTCATATTATTTCACATTTTTAGTGATTTTATTTTATTGTGACATTTGGATTTAGTCGTTACATCCTGTTTAGTGCTTCCTGTTTAGTGCAGTTTGCAAAGAGGTAGCTTGATAGCTTAAAGACAGTCAAGTTTGTTATATAATAATAATAATACATTTTATTTAGAAGCGCCTTTCAGGTCACTCAAGGTCACTTTACAAAGAGTTAAAACAAGTTAAAAACAAATTCAAACTATAGCATCTACTATACAATACTAAACACAGTAAACACAGTAAAACAGTACAAACAGTAAAAACAGCCGGTGAGTAGTGGCAGCAAAACGCGCCAGCGTGCACTCAGACCAGCGTCCAAACCGGAATCATGAATTGCTGTCAAATATGAACAGGATTAAAATGGTGACCGATAGGCGCAGCATCACCTAGCAAGGTTGCATCGATGTCCCTTCCAAAGACTTTCAACGGGTCTTTTTCCTGCTCTCATACGGTTTTAGGTTTGCATGGGAGGCGAACTCAGCAGGCAGCCGCTCGTACTCTGTTTCCTCATCGTCCTCTCGGTCCACGCTGGCGACGGGCACGTTGTAGTGGCGATCGTCCTCGGTGACGAGGCTAACACGAGGCCACTCGCCTTTGTGTCGTCGGGGTAGTAGGCCACAAATTCCTCCGTGTCCGCCATGTATAGGTGGTATACCTGCAGGGAACAGCGCAGGGCGTCGCCCAGTAGGCACATCTCCACCTGCTCCACCCCGGCGCTTGATGGCAGGTCTTTCCCGTGAATCCGCTTTCTAGCTCGTTACCCTTGACGGAGTCCACCGGGTACATGACCGTGTGCTCCAGCACGTCAGCCACTGCGCCCGCTGTCATGTGCGTCGTCACCGAGATGTGAGGGGGAAAGCTCTCGTAGTCGCTGTCACCGGGAGCGGGCTGGCTGCCTTGGCTCGCCATCTGCGATATAGCCCTAATTTATCGTGGATAATTGGTTCCAAGACTACCCGCAAAAGGTGAAAATCCGCGAAGTAGCGTCACTTTCTCATTTTTAACATACTACATAATTTTTTTGTGTATCAATAAATGTATATTAAACCCTATAAGTGCATATGTTATCATTAGATAATTAAATAGTTTCACACACGTAAATACTATTAATAGTGTAAATGACATGATACGCGTGTGTGTGTGTGTGTGTGTGTGTGTGTGTGTGTGTGTGTGTGTGTGTGTGTGTGTGTGTGTGTGTGTGTGTGTGTGTGTGTGTGTGCGTGTGTAACGTATGTAGATGTAACTAAAGTATACATACTGTAAATATGCTTTAGAACTCTTAAAATAACCTTTTTATAACAAGGTACAAGCGTGCATACTGTAAATATGTTTTTAGAACGCTTTTATTATTATTAACATTTTTATAACAAGGTACAATACTATTCTTCTTCTTTCTTTCTTTCGTGTAACGTCAGATGTCCAACTCGGTGTCGCGTAGCCATGCCCGCGTCTCTGGTCCTAGGTCGAAGAGGCTGGCTTCCGAGGGTGGTCCATATAAGGGGCAGATGTTGATTATATGGTCGGCGGTCTGCTCAGGGTCACCACACTCTCATGCCGCACTGTCCGCCAAGCCCCACGTCTTCATTGATGACCCAAAGCGACCGACCCCAGTCCGTAGGCGGTTCAGCGTGGTCCATTGCCGGCGTGGTAGGTCGTCTCCTCCGATGGCGCCATCTCCTGGGTCCCAAATGTAGCGGTGGACTCGGGAGGGTCCGGCCGACTCCCACTCCTGCTTCCAAGCTGCTGCCAACCATGCATCTCTGGAGATGTCCTCAGAGGTGGAGTTGAGCATCTCTTGTGCTGCCTTGTTGTAGGGGTGGCGGGACTTGAGTCTGCTTGGAGGTGCTGGTGTTATTGTGGTGTTGTGCAAGATGTGCCAGTCATATTTTTGTGCCTTCCTGGCCAGGGCAAGGGTGGCAGCCTCCCGTCGGAGGCCGGCCGGTGCTATTCCCGCGAGGACCGGCAAGAGGGACACAGGAGTAGGTTTCAAGCATCCAGTTATTATCCGGAGGGAGGTATTAATAGCCACGTCGACCTTTCTCGCATGCGGGCTTCTGCTCCAGACTGGGCTGCAGTATTCTGCTGCAGAGAAGACCAGGGCTTGGGTGGATATTCGCAGCGTCTTTGCGGAGGCTCCCCAGGTTGTTCCAGCGAGGCGGCGGATCAGCGCGGCTCTGGATGTCACCTTGGCCTTGACTTCTTCCAGGTGTTGTTTGAAGGATAATGTCCGATCCAGACGCACTCCAAGGTACTTCGGGGCTTGCTGGACCTCCAGACATTTGTTGTCAACGCGCACCTCAAGTTCCCTCCTGGCTTCTCTGGTGCTAAGATGGTATGCCGCTGCGACTGTCTTTCCGACGCTGAGCTGTAGACGCCACCTCCGAAGGTATGCTACCAGTGTGCCCATGTCTTCATTAAGACCCTCTTCCATCGCCTTCCACGTTGGTCGGCTCAGCATGATGGCAAGGTCGTCTGCGTAGCCATACTTTCTCGATGCTGTATCAGGTAGGTCGTGGATGTAAACATTGAACAACATCGGCAAGAGGACAGACCCCTGCGGTACCCCGTTCCTCAGTCTTCTGAGCCTACTGCACTGGCCACTGCTGGTCTGGAGGATGAAGCTGCGGTTGGAAATTGTCTCCATGATGAACTTCACCATGTGCCGGTCTGGTATTGTCCTCAGCAGCTTCAGGTGGAGTCCCCGGTGCCACACGGTGTCATATGCAGCCGTCAGATCCAGGTACACTACCCCAGCTTTCTCACTGTCCTGGAAGCTGTCCTCGATGTCCTGACAGAGTAGTGTTACCTGGTCTGCTGTTGATCTTCCACGACGGAAACCAGCTTGTTCCCGTGGGAGCTGTGAGTCCACCACTGGCTCGATGCGGCTATGGATCATCTTCTCCAAGATCTTAAATGGGACACAGAGCAGCGAGATTGGTCTGTATGACTTAGGATCTTCTGCAGGTTTATTTGGCTTCGGCAGAGCTATGACAGAGGCACGGCGCCAAGTCTTTGGGAGCTTTAATCTCCGGTAGCATGATGTAAAGAAAGCACAGAGCCAACCAGATGTTGTTGTGCTCTGGTGGATGACAAACTCTGGGTGGATGTTGTCACGGCCAGGGGATTTGCCTGGCTTGAGCTTGCTCAAGGCCTCACTGAGTTCCTCTGCTGTGAATTCTCCCGAGAGGTTGGAATCGACACTGGCCGCTCCCGAGAGGCCAGACACCTCACACGATATCAGTCGGGCAAAAACTTTATCAACATCCGGGAAGCGGCCGTTCTTCAGGAGATGGGATGCAATGGCATTTGCTGTGACTGGGCAGCTGTGGGGTGTTGTATTTCTGCCTGTGAGCTGGTTGATGGTCTGCCACGCCTTGCGACTAGAATGGGTGAATACAATACTATTAATATGTTTTGAGAACTCATTATTATAACATGTTTTATAACGAGGTACACGTGTACGTGTGAGTGCCAATTGTGTGGGCACTCCCTGCCTTCTTCTGGCATGCGGACAACTTTCGTGCCATAATTCTTCAATTTAGAATTTTTATTTTGAATTTTTCATTTTTTTTGAAAGAAATCTGCGATGTACTGAAGCTACAATAAATGAACCACGATGTAGTGAGGGATTACTGTACTAGCAGCCCCTTTTACCAAAAGCAAAACGTGTGTATTTCATGGAACTGATCATTTAAGTCACAGGTGTCAAACCCATGGCCCGGGGGCCAGATACGGCCCGCCACATCAATTTATGTGGCCCGCGAAGACAAATTGTGCCTCAAATTCATGTGTAGAATTGCAAATTGTCTTCACTTTTAATAATATCTTTTTTTAAAATATTTTACCAGTTTTTACTCGTCTGATTTGAAAACGAGTTATTCGTCAAGTTTGTTTTGTAGCTTTTACTGTATATAATATGAGGTGCTCATACATTTATTTGGGTTGACAGTCATAATGGCCCTCCGAAAGAAGCTATGACTACAATGCGGCCCGCGAAAAAAATGAGTTTGACACCCCTGATCTAACACATTGGTACTGCTTACCTATGTTTCCCTTCCATATTGATCCGTAAATTTACTCGAAACATTAACGGAGCAGCCTATTTTTAAATGAAATAGCCTCGTGCGTGTATCAACTATCATTATAGCATTAGCCACCCGCAAACTCCCATGAGCCTCAGCTCGCAGACTCCCATGAGCCTCAGCAAAGTGTCGTGGCAGCCCCCTGTGAACAATCGCGTTTCTCAAACTCTCTCCCATAAAAGTGATCGGAACCGACTAAAGACTGATTTAACATAGTGGTGCTGTTTATTTATGATTCCAGGGATGAGAATGGCAAATGTGAAAAATCACGGAAAAGTAGCGAGGGGGGGATATACGCTGTCCCGCGAGAGTCACCGAGGCTAACGTTGCCCGGCCAGCTAGCCCCATATATAAAAAAAATAATAATTTCTCAACTGTTTACACCAGTGGTCCCCAACCTTTTTTGCGCCACAGACCGGTTACATGTCAGAAATATTTTCGCGGACCGGCATTTATATAAATAAATAATATATTTATATAAATAAATAAATAAATAAATACATTTATAATAAATATATAAATACGATGAAATAAAATGACACGACTGACATAAAAACAAGTACAGATGACAAAAATAAAACTCACCATTACGTTGAATTAGTGGGAGCACTGAGTTTGTTTCTCAGAAACGAGCCAGTCCCATCTAGACGTAATCGGAGACAATGACACCCGAAGTAATTCAGGTTTGTCTTTTATTGCAGGATGCTTGGTCTCCATGTGTTGAAGCAGTTTTGAATGCTTCATTGCCTGGTTAGTTAGCCTGTCGCCACATATTAGCTGTGCGGGCTCGACTGGGGAAACATGTCACGTGACCGGGACGAGTGTCTTGACCTGAATTAATTGATCGTCGATAATTTTTTTTTTTTCTGTGCGGCTTGGCGGCCCGGTACCAAGTGACCCACGGACCGGTACCGGTCCGCGGCCCGGTGGTTGGGGACCACTGGTTTACACGATTCACGAAAATACTTTAGATGGAAAAAAAACACGGAAATCCACGGATCCGCGGCAGATTCTCATCCCTGTGATTCCATTGGTTATTGATCCGTAAACGTACTCGAAAACATTAACGGAAAAGCCTATTTTGAAATGAAATAGCCTCGCGGGTACAACAGCTATTCAGTGACGCCCCCTGACCACGGTTGCCGTAATGCTGGGAAGCGATGTGACCTTGTAATTTACTAGTCGTACTAAACGTACTGAAACATTTTGACAGAGCACTGTGTACAACCAGTATGGATCAACAAATTCATCAATTGAGCCATATACAGTGCCTTGCGAAAGTATTCGGCCCCATTGAATCTTTCAACATTTCGCCACATTTCAGGCTTCAAACATAAAGATATCAAATTTTAATTTTTTGTCAAGAATCAACAAGTGGGACACAATCGTGAAGTGGAACGAAATTTATTGGATAATTTAAACTTTTTTAACAAATAAAAAACTGAAAAGTGGGGCGTGCAATATTATTCGGCCCCTTTACTTTCAGTGCAGCAAACTCACTCCAGAAGTTCAGTGAGGATCTTTGAATGACCCAATGTTGTCCTAAATGACTGATGATGATAAATAGAATGCACCTGTGTGTAATCAAGTCTCCGTATAAATGCACCTGCTCTTTGATAGTCTCAGGGTTCTGTTTAAAGCGCAGAGAGAACCATGAAGACAAAGGAACACACCAGGCAGGTCCGATATACTGTTGTGGAGAAGTTTAAAGCCGAATTTGGATACAAAAAGATTTCCCAAGCTTTAAACATCTCAAGGAGCACTGTGCAAGCAATTATATTGAAATGGAAGGAGTATCAGACCACTGCAAATCTACCAAGACCCGGCCGTCCCTCCAAACTTTCATCTCAAACAAGGCGAAGACTGATCAGAGATGCAGCCAAGAGGCCCATGACCACTCTGGATGAACTGCAGATAACTACAGCTGAGGTGGGAGAGTCTGTCCATAGGACAACAATCAGTCGTGCACTGCACAAATCTGGCCTTTATGGAAGAGTGGCAAGAAGAAAGCCATTTCTCAAAGATATCCATAAAAAGTCTCGTTTAAAGTTTGCCACAAGCCACCTGGGAGACACACCAAACATGTGGAAGAAGGTGCTCTGGTCAGATGAAACCAAAATCGAACTTTTTGGCCACAATGCAAAACGACATGTTTGGCGTAAAAGCAACACAGCTCATCACCCTGAACACACCATCCCCACTGTCAAACATGGTGGTGGCAGCATCATGGTTTGGGCCTGCTTTTCTTCAGCAGGGACAGGGAAGATGGCTAAAATTGATGGGAAGATGGATGGAGCCAAATACAGGACCATTCTGGAAGAAAACCTGTTGGAGTCTGCAAAAGACCTGAGACTGGGACGGAGATTTATCTTCCAACAGGACAATGATCCAAAACATAAAGCCAAATCTACAATGGAATGGTTCACAAATAGACGTATCCAGGTGTTAGAATGGCCAAGTCAAAGTCCAGACCTGAATCCAATCGAGAATCTGTGGAAAGAGCTGAAGACTGCTGTTCACAAACGCTCTCCATCCAACCTCACTGAGCTCGAGCTGTTTTGCAAGGAAGAATGGGCAAGAATTCCAGTCTCTCGATGTGCAAAACTGATAGAGACATACCCCAAGCGACTTGCAGCTGTAATTGCAGCAAAAGGTGGCGCTACAAAGTATTAGCGCAAGGGGGCCGAATAATATTGCACGCCCCACTTTTCAGTTTTTTATTTGTTAAAAAAGTTTAAATTATCCAATAAATTTTGTTCCACTTCACGATTGTGTCCCACTTGTTGTTGATTCTTGACAAAAAATTAAACTTTTATATTAGGGATGCACTGAAATAAAAATTCTTGGCCGAAACCGAAAACCAAAAATGAGGAAACCAAGGCCGAAAACCGAAAACCGAAACACCGAAAGAAATGATTATGTCAGTTATTAGAACCACAGCATTTATGGCTACATGTGTACTAACCTCACTAAAATCAAGGCATTGCAATAAACCAGTTACAAAAGTATGAAAATATTTATTTAGCACTGACATTACAACAATGCACAATATAAATTAAAATTCAAAAATAAAATAAAAATAAAATGTTTAACTTGACCCCACTCATGTGTACATTAAATAATAATTATATAATATTAAACAGCTCAGGTAAACACACGTCTGAGAAATGTCGTCTGCTTGGCATAGCATAACGGGGCTCAATGTGATCTATCAGCCTACGAAATCCCACATCTTCTACGATAGAGAACGGCTGATCATCTAAGGCAATGAATTCCATAATTTTGTGTGTTATGCCCTTTGCCTTGGCAGAATCACTGGAGAACTTTCTTGCCTTTTCAAAAACGTCCGCCACAGACGGAGTGGGCGTGCTCGGTGTCAGTTTCCTTTTCTGTGTCGTCTTCTTCTCATATTCAGAATGGCGATCGGGATGTTTGGATTTCAGGTGATGAATTAAACCCGACGTGGAGAAACTTTTTGCAGATGCACCCCCTCTTGAAATTTCAGCATTGCATGTTTTGCAAATCGCTATCCGTGGGTCTTTCTCTGAGATAGTGAAATCAGTCCACACCGCAGACATGCTGGCTCTTATCCCGTTTTCCCACGAGCTGGCTGCGCTGTTTGCTCACGTCATCACAAGTTTCGGCCGTGTTGTTTCGGTGATTTAGGTCTTTCGGCCAAAAACCGAAAATGCACTTTTGGGTCATTTTCGGCCGAAAATTTTCGGTGGCCGAATTTTCGGTGCATCCCTATTTTATATCTTTATGTTTGAAGCCTGAAATGTCGCGAAATGTTGAAAGGTTCAAGGGGGCCGAATACTTTCGCAAGGCACTGTATAAGGCTCTGCATGATAAGGCGCACTGTGGTTTTTTGAGTAGATTTTAAGTTTTTAAGTGCGCTTAATAGTGCGGAAAATATGGTAACTATGTTCTGTGCTGTCTGCAGATAGTATATATACCGGGTGGCTGTTCGGAGACGGTGGATGGGGCTCGGACATGGCTTTTACGCACGCCCGGTCCTATTCTATGGAGCTCTCTTCCACCTCCGTGGCTGGAAGTGCCACCTCTGGGGATGGAAGTCCACGCCGCCACACACCTGGAAGTCCACGCCGGTGCTTGGGGCCGTGTGGTGGTGAACTATTTATGTTATAGTTATTTGATATATTTTATTTCGTATAGCAACTTGTATATGTTTTTATCGTTACAGTTCAGTACTTGTTGGCTCGTTGAACTCTTCGTTTACCAAACCCACGTCTTTCCTTGTACTTTGTTAACGCTATAATATAGTTATATACTAGATCTGTGGAATAATGACGAGGCTGACGTCAGGGCGCACGCGCTGCGTTTTTGACAAAGGATGAGGAATTTGATCGATGGATTTAATGATTTGGAGTGACACAGATGGTTTGATAATATTGTTGTTTATATGATAGTTATGTGATATATACTTTATATATCGTTATATGGGTCTGTGGAATATTTAGAATATTTAGACGTCAGCGGCGCAGCGCATACGCGGCATCGTTTCCATAAAGGACGATCGATTGATTTAATGAATTGGAGTGATAGATAAAGTTAAAGTTAAAAGTTAAAGTCCCAATGATCGTCACACACACACCTGGGTGTGGTGAAATTTGTCCTCTGCATTTAACCCATCCCCGTGTGATTTTAATCCATCCCCTGGGGGAGAGGGGAGCAGTGAGCAGCAGCGGTGCCGCGCTCGGGAATCAGTTGGTGATCTAACCCCCCAATTCCAACCCTTAATGCTGAGTGCCAAGCAGGGAGGCAATGGGTCCCATTTTTATAGTCTTTGGTATGACCCGGCCGGGGTTTGAACCCACAACCTTCCAGTCTCAGGGCGGACACTCTACCACTAGGCCACTGAGATGGTTTTATAAAAGTGTTATTTATGTAATAGTTATTTGAGTTTAGCCTGTTGTTGCTCGTTCATGTCTGTTGGATTTTGTCGAATAAATTTCCCCCAAAATGCGACTTGTACTCCGGAGCGACTTATATATGTTTTTTTTCACGTTATTGTGCATTTTATGGCTAATGGGACCTATATCCCGGAGCGACATTTAGTCCGAAAAATACGGTATATACACTGCTCAAAAAAATTAAAGGAACACTTTTAAAACACATCAGATTTCAATGGTGAAAAATAAAATTGGATATCTATACTCATATGGACAGTTTAATGTCTCAGGAACAAAAGAATGCCACATTTTTTGATGGAAATAAAAGTTTTCAGCCTACAGAGGGCTCAGTATATAGACACCCCAAAAATCAAAGTAAAAAATGATGTGGCAGGCTCGTCCATTTTGCCTAAATTCAATTTCTGTAACTCAAAATTCTTTTCGATATTTTTTGTGGCCCCCACGTGTTTGTATGCATGTTGACAACGTCGCGGCGTGCTCCTAATGTGCCAGAGATGTTCTATCGGGTTAAGATCAGGTGGTCATGAGGGCCATTCAATTGTGTCAATTCCTTCATCCTCCAGATACTGATACTCTTGCCACAACAGGCCGGGCATTGTGGATCAGGAGGAACCCAGGACCTACTGCACCAGCGTAGGGTCTGGCCATGGGTGCAAGGATTTCATCCCGATACCTAATGGCAGTCAGACTGCAGTTCTCTAGCCTGTAGAAGTCTGTTCATCCCTCCATGGAAATGCCTCCCCAGACCATCACTGACCCACCACCGAACCGGTCATGCTGAATGATGTTGCAGGCATCATAGCGCTCTCCTTGGTTTCTCCAGACCCTTTCACAGGTGCTCAGGGTAACACTGAGGCCACCCTCGTGAAGTCTGTTTCTGACTGTTTGGGCAGAGACATTCACACCAGTAACCTGCTGGAGGTCATTCTGTAGGGCTCGGGCAGTGCTCAACCTGTTCCTCCTAGCACAAAGCAGCATATATTGGTCCTGCTGATGGAATGAGGACCGTCTACGGCCCTGTCCAGCTCTCCTAGAGTACCTGCCTGTCTCCTGGAATCTCCTCCTTGCTCTGGAGATTGTCCTGGGAGACACATGAAATCTTCTTGCAACAGCACGCATGGATGGGCCATCCTGGAGGAGTTGGACAATCTGCGCAACTTCAGGAGAGTTAAGAAATTGCCTCATGCTCCCAGTCGTGATAATGACTCTAGCTAAAGCCAACACTTGTGGAAAAACAGTTAAAAATGATCAAGAGGGAGGAACTTGAAATGGCCTCCACCTGCAAAATCAGTACTGTTTTGGGGACCATCTCGTTGTTGCCCCTCCAGTGCACCTGTTGTTAATTCCATCAACACGAATGCAGCTGAAAGTGATTAACAACCCCCTCTGCCTCTCCTATGTCATGTAATCTTTTGACCCCAAACATTGCAGAATACTCCCACAAGGGCTGGTTAAGATACACCTCTAAAAATGTTAATCCAATTTTTCAAATATTTTTATTGAATTTATAACTGTAAATATTAGCATTTTAGCTCAATAGCTCCCAGGGTCATGCGACCTTTTGACCCCAAACTGTGAAGGATGATAGCCCCACACGGGCTGGTTGAGCTACACTTTTTAGAATTTCGTTCCAATGCTTCAAATATTTTTAATAAATTTATTACTGTGAAAATTTGCATTTTAGCTCAATAGCTCCTAGGTCATGTGACCGTTTGACCCCAAACATTGTAGGATGATAGTCCCACATGGCTTGGTTGAGATCCACCTCCATCCATCCATTTTCTATACCGCTAGTCCCCACGGTGGGAGCAGGCATGCTTCAAATATTTTTAATGAATTCATTACTGTAAATAAGAGCATTTTCACTCAATAGCTCCTAGATTATGTGATAGTCCTACATGGGTTGGTTGAGATACACCTCTTAGATTTTCATTCCAATGTTTGAAATATTTTTAATGATTTTATTACTGTAAAAATTTGCATTTTAACTCAATTGCTAAATACAGTAATACCTGGCTAAATGGCGGTTCATTTATCACAGATTCGGTACATTGCAGATTATTTCCCTCCAAAAAAAAATCAAAATTTCGGAATAAAAATTCTGAATTGAGGAATTATGGCACGAAAGTTGCCCCCACGCCAGCAGAAGGCAGAGTACCCACACAATTGCAGTAGGTACACTTGTACCTTGTTATAAAAAAGGATGTTATAATAATAATAATGAGTTCTAAAAACACATTTACAGTATTAAACCTTGTTATATTTTTTTTATAAGTTATAAAAACATTTACAGTATGCACACTTGTACCTTGTTATAAAAAGTTATAATAATAACAAGAGTTCTCAAAACATTTAAAGTATGTATACTTTAGCTACATCTACATGTTACGCACACGCACACATGTATCATATTTATATTTATAATATTTATACATTATTTTCTGTATGTCATTTACACTATTGATATAGTATTTACATGTTTGAAACTATTATTTAATGTTCTAATGATAACATGCACTTATATGGTTTAATATCAGGGATGAGAATGGCAAATGTGAAAAAACACTGAAAAGTAGCCGGGGGTCTGGGGGAGGGAGGGATGATATATATATATATAGATATATATATATATATATATACACACCGTATTTTTCGGACTAAAAGGCGCTCCGGAACATAGGTCGCATTAGCCATAAAATGCACAATAACGTGAAAAAAAACATATAAGTCGCTCCGGAGTATAAATCGCATTTTGGGGGACATTTATTCGACAAAATCCAACACCAAGAACAGACATGAACGAGCAACAACAGGCTAAACGATAGGTATGCTAACGTGACATAAACATAAATGAGCTGAGAACGGGCCTGACATAACATTCAGAGTTATTCAAATAACTATTACATAAATAACACGTTTATAAAACCATCTGTGTCACTCCAATTCATTAAATCCATTGATCGTCTTTTTGCCCTCGTCACTGGCGAAGTTTACTTGTATGTTAATCGTGTACTGTGTCTCGTCACCGTGGGATAGGGGTTTCTTTGTGTGTCTTAGCATGAAGGAATTGACAATAAAGCTGACTCTTGACCTTATCGTGGTGGAGGGGTTTGCGTGCCCCTATGATCCTAGGAGCCATGTTGTCTGGGGCTTCATGCCCCTGGTAGGGTCACCCATGGCAAACGGGTCCTAGGTGAGGGGCCAGACAAAGCACGGCTCACACAAGCCCCTTATGATGAATAACATAAATGGATTTCGTTTTCCCTCGCCCGGACGCGGGTCACCGGGGCCCCCCTCTGGAGCCAGGCCCGGAGGCGGGGCTCGAAGGCGAGCGTCTGGTGGCCGGGCCTTCGCCCATGGGGCCCGTCCGGCCACAGCCTGAAAAGGAACCATGGGTCCCCCTTCCCATGGGCTCACCACATGTTGGAGGGGCCAAAGGGGTCGGGTGCAGTGTAAGCTGGGCGGCGGCCAAAGGCAGGGACCTTGGCGGTCTGATCCCCGGCTGCAGAAGCTGGCTCTTGGGACATGGAATGTGGAAAGGAGCCCGAGCTGGTGTGCGAGGCAGAAAAGTTCCGACTAGACATAGTCGGACTTGCCTCCACGCACAGTTTGGGTTCCGGTACAAGCCCTCTCGAGAGGGGCTGGACTCTCTTCCACTCTGCAGTTGCCCACGGTGAGAGGCGTCGAGCAGGTGTGGGTATACTTATTGCCCCCCGGCTGGGCGCCTGCACATTGGGGTTCACCCCGGTGAACGAGAGGGTAGCCTCCCTCTGCCTTCGGGTGGGGGGACGGGTCCTGACTGTTGTTTGTGTCTATACACCAAACGGCAGCTCAGAGTACCCACCCTTCTTGGAGTCCCTGGAGGAAGTGCTGGAGAGCGCTCCTTCTGGGGACTCCATCGTTCTACTGGGTGACTTCAATGCTCACATGGGCAATGACAGTGAGACCTGGAAGGGCGTGATTGGGAGGAACGGCCCCCCCGATCTGAATCCGAGCGGTCTTCTATTATTGGACTTCTGTGCTCGACACGGATTTTCTATAATGAACACCATGTTCAAACATAAGGGTGTCCATGTGTGCACTTGGCACCAGGACACCCTAGGCCGCAGTTCGATAATCGACTTTGTAGTCGTGTCATCGGATTTGCGGCCGCATGTTTTGGACACTCGGGCGAAGAGAGGGGCGGAGCTGTCAACTGATCATCACCTGGTGGTGGGTTGGCTCCTATGGTGGGGAAGATGCCGGTCCGACCTGGCAGACCCAAACGCTCTGTGAGGGTCTGCTGGGAACGTCTGGCAGAATCCCCTGTCAGGAAGAGCTTCAACTCCCACCTCCGGCAGAGCTTTTCCCACGTCCCGGGGGAGGCGGGGGACATTGAGTCCAAGTGGACCATGTTCCGCGCCTCCATTGTTGAGGCAGCCGACCGGAGCTGTGGCCGTAAGGTCGTTGGTGCCTGTCATGGCGGCAATCACCGAACCCGCTGGTGGACAACGGCGGTAAGGGATGCCGTCAAGCTGAAGAAGGAGTCCTATCGGGCCGTTTTGGCCTGCGGGACTCCGGAGGCAGCTGACAGGTACCGGATGGCCAAGCGGAACGCGGTTTCGGCGGTTGCTGAGGCAAAAACCCGGGCGTGGGAGGAGTTTGTCGAGGCCATGGAGAATGACTTCCGGACGGCTTCGAGGAAATTCTGGTCCACCATCCGGCGTCTCAGGAGGGGGAAGCAGTGCAACGTCAACACTGTTTACAGTGGGGATGGCGTGCTGCTGACCTCGACTCGGGACGTCGTGAGTTGGTGGGGAGAATACTTCGAAGACCTCCTCAATTCCACCTACACGCCTTCCATTGTGGAAGCAGGGCCTGGGGACTCTGAGGCGGACTTGTAACCCAGGTTAACATAGCCTTGTAAAATAAGAGCCTTTTAATAAAAACAGTCGTAAAGAAAGTACATTGTAAATATCTTCTAGACAGACCAACACAGATTAAAAGCATGTAAATTATTAAAACAATACAAATTCATTATTTTATTAATGTTTTGTATTTGTTAAAATGATAAAAGTGTGAACATTCACTTTTATTTTGAAGGAGACATGATGACGTAATGAAAAGACCCATGTGACCAAAAATGCAAACTCTACTTTTTTTCCCGCCGTTTCTTTTCCGAATGACGACTAAATACAGGAGTAATTACGTTAAACTAAAGGGAAGAGAGAGAGTGAAACAGGATTATATAAAGTTTTTTTTGTATTTGATGGACTTGTTTTTCTGTTTTCAAACTTTCTTTTCACCTTGGTGATGCACGAAGTGCGGAACGGGACTTGATTCACGAGAGTTGGTTCAGAAACATCTGAACTAATAACGAAGCTGATTTCTTGTGCGAGTCGCAAGATGGCGAGCCACCAAAGAGGCCTTTGAATTGTCTCTCAAGCAGGAGCGGAGAGCACTCGCTGGACGTTGTTCATCGAACCTGGTAGGATCTATCCATTTTTTCCCTGCTACACCGAAGTGGATTCGGAAAGGATTGACTGACTATTCAGGAAAATCAGGAGAAGCCAACTGAAAGGATATAGAGACATTTAGATATTGAAAGTCGTTCAGTCTTTTGCTGAATTGTTTTGAGTTTTGTACATTTTGTCACTTTTATTTTTGTGAACTATATATGTGATGATGCTGTAATGGTGTTATTGAAATATTGATTGGTTTGAACAAAATCAGTGAAATGGTGGGAATTTAAAAGTGGCTTTAACTGAACTAAATTTAGATTTACTATTACTTTTTAATTACTTACCTGTACTGAATGTTATTCAAACAACACAAAGTGAGGTAACTAAACAGATTGAACCTTAGAATTAATAAAACAACCCGGGTTGAAACTAAAATTCCTTAAACTGAAAAGTTTAATTGAAAGGGAAATTATTTTCTTCAACTAACGTTGAGTTTAAATGTAAATTGTATGTCTATTGTATGTCAACTAATTTCTCTACTAAAATAAGCCGGCAGTTCAATTCAAAACTTAGTCTGTGGTCATTTATTTGCTTATTCTATCACCACTACAAATATAGCCGAACTTAGAACTGGTCCATTATCTAAATTACTGTAAGCACTGTCAAAAACAAAAAGGTGTTACAGACTCTCCAATCTCTGGGATCGAAGTCACTGAGGTAGTTAAAAAACTCCTCGGTGGAAGGCCCCGGGGGTGGATGAGATCCGCCCAGAGTTCTTAAGGGCTCTGGATGTTGTGGGGCTGTCATGGCTGACACACCTCTACAACATTGCGTGGACATCGGGGACAGTGCCTCTGGATTGGCAGACTGGGGTGGTGGTTCCCCCATCTTTAAGAAGGGTGACCGGAGGGTGTGTTCCAATTACAGGGGAATCACGCTCCTCAGCCTCCCTGGTAAGGTCTATTCAGGGGTGCTGGAGAGGAGTTTTTCTGAGACAGTCTTGTACATTTGTTGATGTACAAAAAATGTATGCATGTTAAAAATGAGAGTGTGACACTACTTCCCGGATTGTCACCTATCGCAGGTGGTCTTGGAACCAATTAGCGATAAACGAGGGATTACTGTATTAGCATTTTAGCTCAATAGCTCCTAGGTCATGTGACCGATTGGCCCCGAACTGTCTAGGATGATAATCCCAAATGGGCTGGATGAGATACATGTTTTATAATCTCATTTGAATCCTATTTTTAATGAATTTGTGATTCATGAAAAAATATTAGTGTTTCTGCTCAAGAGCCCTGAGGTCATGTGAACCAATTATATTAAAACACATTGCTGAGGCTATTTTAATTGTGAATGTCAATAACGCATTTTTCATTTTGAAATATTACAAATTGCTGTCTTTTATTTTGAAAACCCGATGTCTTTACATGCTATCACACATTTTTTAATTTGAAAAATGACTAACATTCAACACGGATATTCTGAATTTTAAGTTTTTATTTTGATAACCGGATGCCTTTAATGTAGGGGTGTAAATCGCGGGTTTTGTCACGATACGATATCATATCGATACAAAGGATCACGATACGATTATTGCCGATATCTTAAAGCCTGCTGTGATTCATTCACGATACATCACGATATAGTGCTCCACGATCGATATTTTTTATTTTATTTTTTTTTAAATAAAAAATATAGAACAATATCCTGATTTATAATAATTCATACGCAAAATCAACAAGGTACTGCAAACTCTTTATTTAGGAAATTACAAGAGTATTGTAGTATACAAAGTGCTTATTTTAACACTGAACTTTATCGAATTCCTATATTTTTTCTCATATAAGTAAAGAAAAATGAATATTCTTTCTTTTTTTGGAATACCATTAACTTTAAAGTGCATTACTGAACTATTTATTTACAATAATTTTAATTGTCCGTTGAGCCATCTTTTCTTTGGAATCCAAAGTGCTTCCAAACGAATGACTTGAAGCCCAAAGGGGAGCGAATTTCCTCGTCTTCTTGGACACTAGCCATAGCACCAGCCCAGGAGCCGCGTAGTTGTCGGCTCCCCTTTCACGTGCCTGCTCTGCTCACAACACAGCACGCCGCGTACTGCTCCCGGAAAGAGGAAGCAAGCAACAATGAACTGGATTTCAAAATAAAGTCGCGTCTAATGTCAGAGGTCAAACACGGCGATATAAATCGATGTTTACGTTTAGCATCGATGCCAATAAATCGTAGAGCATTATATCGATTAATCGATGTGTATCGATGAATCGTTACACCCCTACTTTAATGCTATCGCACTGCTCCCTTTGCTCTTTTACGCCGTTTAAGTGCTATCGTACAGCTCTTTTTATGTTTCGCTCTCTTTTACCGCAACGCCTGAAATAAGAGTACACATTTTTTGGGGGGATCGGCTGGCTTAACCACGAGAAAACGAAAGACGGCTGGCTTGACCGCAGTCTACAACTATGCTCACTGGCCATTCGGGCATGTCAAAATCACCAATATAGGAAATAGTGTGCACATTCGGACACAGCGCAAGTTAAGTTACCTGTCGTGCACTAATATATCAAGAAATATAAAAGAAATATCATTTGGGCTTACCGTGGTGTGAAATGTTGGGCGTTTGAAAACCTATTTCCGCAATAATCGAGTGAAGCAAATCTTGGTTTGGAAGGTGAAAAATAAACATGCATCCACTGCGTTTGTAAACGCAAGTCTTGTGTGACAGCCACGTGACTACAGCCGGCACGGGAAGGCGTTGACTGCAGTCAACAAACACTCTCTCTGTGTCCAAATTCACAGGTTGCGTCCTCCCAAAGTCGGTTTTAAGAGGGGGGGGGGGGGGGGTCGTCTGTTTTGCGTCATTTCCGGCGCGACCCGGCGGTACGTCACGTGACACACGAACGAAGCCTTGATACTGACCTTCGTTTCCATGACGACGGGCTTGTTTCTTCTGACGTTTTTAAATATTTATTTTGGTACTCAGAACATGTAATCACAACTGCAGGTAGATGTCAAACATAGAGCTGAAGAAATAAAGCACTGAAATACAAGGTTTTATGTGTTTTGGAATTAGTTTTTTGACCAAAAAATCCGGCCCGCGGGCCAAATCCGGCCCCCGGTCAGATTTCATACGGCCCGCAGCTTCGGTTTTATAATGTATTATTTATGGCCCGCCTGCACTGTCAAACTGAATAGAAAAAAAAAATCATGAAACTTGAAACTGTAATTCCTCCTTTCACCAAAGGGTGGCAGCACCACTTTAATTATAGATTAAAAAAAGATTAAAGTCCCAATGATCGTCACACACACACCTGGGTGTGGTGAAATCTGTCCTCTGCATTTAACCCATCCCCGTATGATTTTAATCCATCCCCTGGGGGAGAGGGGAGCAGTGAGCAGCAGCGGTGCCGCGCTCGGGAATCAGTTGGTGATCTAACCCCCCAATTCCAACCCTTAATGCTGAGTGCCAAGCAGGGAGGCAATGGGTCCCATTTTAATAGTCTTTGGTATGACCCGGCCGGGGTTTGAACCCACAACCTTCCAGTCTCAGGGCGGACACTCTACCACTAGGCCACTGAGCTGCATCATTATCAGTCTGCATCCGTGCTGCAAACCCCTCTCCGCTCATTTCTGCCATGGCGACTGCAAAGAAAACAAGGAAAGTTCATATCTAGGGTCGTCGCTTTCAAGAGAAATGGGAATTACAATATTTTTTCACTGAAAATCAAGACAAATGTGTTTGTCTAATTTGTAAAGGAATCCTTGTTTAAGGATTTCAACCTAAAGAGACACGACCAGACTAAACATGCTAACACATACGACAAACTAACAGGGAGTGACCGTGCTGATTAAGTGAAGCAGCTCCAAGCTGAACTGGCATCACAACAGCGATTCTTCACGCGGGGCTGTGAATCAAAAGTAAATACAGTGGAGCCTCGGTTTTCGACCACAACCCGTTCCAGAAGGCTGTTCGAGAAATGAATCGTTCGAATTCGGAATCATGTTTTCCCATTACAAATGGAAAAAAATTTGATCCGTTCTAAGCCAAAAAAACACTTTTTTAAAGCATTTTTTCATTATTTTACACCATAAACTGCATAAATAAGTGAGTAGGTAATGTATAAATAAATAATGTAAATAATAAACTGAATTAATAGAGTAGGCTAGGCTGGGTAATGTATTGCCGTATCTGTAGCAACTCGCTTGTGTGTTTCATTCTAATAGTAAAAGATATCTTTAAATTGTGAGGGGAAAAAAAAGCACATCAAAACATTCTTTTTATTTTTACCAATGAAAGACAACATTTCAAAGATGTGAAAGAAAACGGCAAAAGCATTTTCTTAATTTCAAAAAACAAAAAAAACTGCAGAAATTCTAATGAAAGATAACATACAGTATACGTACTGTATCAAAGTCTTTGTTTTTCAGGATTGAGCTTATTGTCGAGTTTGCCATGCAAACCTCTCGCGCCAACTCTGACACACGCACACCGAACTCAAATTTGGCGATTACCGTTTTTTTCCGTGTATAATGCGCCCCCATGTATAATACGCACCCTAAAAATGGCATGTTGATGCTGGAAAAAAGCCTGTACCCATGTATAATACGCACCCAATTTTTTTTTTTTTTTTTGCTTTTTTTTTTTTTTTTTTTTTTTTAAGTCCCAATGATCGTCACACACGCAGGGAGGCAATGGGTCCCATTTTATAGTCTTTGGTATGGTCTTAACTAGGCTGGATGTATTTTTTTTTTGTTGGCGATGATTTCTCCGACTGCCCGTAAAGGCACCACCGCGATCAGATGAAAAGAGAGGAAAGTGACGTGCGGACATGTGAAAAAGGCGGCTCTGTATGGGAGAGACGTTGAAGAGGAATAAAAACACCCTTGGAAACCAAAACTTGCCCCTCGTCGTGACTCGGAGCCGCAACAAATGTTTCGGATTTGTGTAGGGTACATTGTGACAGCAAACGAGCAGGTGATCGAGCAAGCGTCTGATACGAGAGCATTGCGTTCGTATGGAGCGTGTTTGAAGTGAACAGCAGAGACGAAAGGAACATGGCAAAGTGTTGTGAAATAAAATATTACCTGTAATACGCATTTTGTTATTTGCTGATTGTATTAAACTATCACATTCATTGTCAGTCAAGAAGAGAAGAGGACTATTATCCCTTCTTTGACGAAATGACCAGAGCACAGTACAAACACACTATTGTCGGTCAGTCCTGTTGTTGGTTTTGTTGTACCATGATTTTCTTAAAAAAAAAAAAAAAAAAAAAAAAAAATTAAAAAAAAAAAAATTAAAAAAAATTTGTACCCATGTATAATGCGCACCCCAGATTTTAGGACAATAAATTAGTTAAATTTTGCGCATTATACACGGAAAAAAACGGTAAATCTTTTTAAAATTCAACCGGTTTGCACACTACTTTCCTCTTTTCGCCATGATCAGTTTTACTGCTGCCACTTGCTTCTTTGGAGGCATGATTAGAGTAATGCAATCCTCAGAGTAACGAGAATGTAATAACGAACGGAGTCAGTTGGCATGCAGGTCCTCTCGGCTCATCGCGCGAGGTTCGACAACCGGAATTTCGTCCGGCATCCGAAGCAAAAAAATCTCTAATTTTTTGTTCGAATACCGATTTGTTCGAGAACCGGGACGTTCGAAAACCGAGGCTCCACTGTATTACTAAAGCAAGCTACGAAGTGGCCATGTTAATAGCTATACATGGCAAACCTTTTGCTGGAGGTACATTTATCAAAGACTGTTATAAAATAGTTTTTCACTTCTTTTTCATTTGTTTTAAGTTTTAATAATGACAACTTTTCATTACTTATAACTCCCATTTAAGATGTTCATGAGGCAAAAATATGTTTAAACTCATGTAAATTTAAGGTATTGCATACAGTTTGTTCAATGATATCTGCCTTCATATATGAATGAAAGGCAGAATTAGTATTTTTAGAGTTGTTCACATCTGCCTGAGTGGCTTATATTTGGTTATTTCGTCATTTGAACAATAAAGACAACTGTGACAATGAAAATTGTTTTATAACAGTGTGTATTTGCATGAAAATTTTGTAGTTAGAAAATGTCCGAAAAAACTATTGGCCCCCGGGCCCTTTCACTTTATCAAATCTGGCCCTCCTTGCAAAAAGTTTGGACACCCCTGGTGTAGAGTGACCAGATTTGGGTGTCTCAAAAGGAGAACACCTTTTTTGGGGGGGGTGGGGGGTATTCTAGGGTTACCAGATTTGGGTTTCTGAAGAAGAAGACACCTTTTTTTGGAGGGTGGTGTGGTAATTTTTGGGAGGGGGCGGGGTATTTTTTTGGGGGGCTGTCATTTGTGTCGTGTTATGACAAATGACATGGTGTGTGTATAGCAATTGCGTTTATTGGCCCGAATAACACAAAACGACATATATACAATAACAAAAACATATTTACACTAAGAAAAACATGTGTACACTGATATTTTTTAGTTTTATAGTGGTACACGAGGTAAAAAAAGACAAAAGAAGTACGGCCATCGGTGCAGCATTTGAAGAAAAAAAAGGATTCCTCTTCAGTCATCCCCTTGCGGGGTGCGTTGGCACCTTTATTTGCCACAGACACATGCCGGCCTTGCATGTCAAGCACTCAGCTTCATTAGGATCACAACCCTGGCAAAAGCACAGGAATTTTTTTATTCAACTCCTCCGTGAATGTGCATTTCCGTTTCGGCATTGCTTGTAAACACTCGGTGTAAACTGGCCAGCCCACCCTACTTCGTAGAAAGGTGACTAGATTTGAGGAGAAGGATGTGACCTATTTGCAAACGATACAAAAAAACCTGGGATTGAGTGAAATGGATCGGAGTGGCAATTCTATTGACAATGTACTGTACATGTATTATGTTTGAGGCAGTCCAACAAAATCCCAGACGATTTTTGAAATTCCCCCGGACATTTTTTTTAGGGCTCAAAAGTAGGACATCTCCGGGAAAAAGAGGACGTCTGGTCATTTTAGGATTCATCAGTGTATGTTAAGACACAAATGGCATGGTATCTGTATAGCAATTACATTTATTGACCCGAATAACACAAAACAACATATGTACAATAACAAAAACATATTTGCACTAACAAAAACAAATGTCAAAGTCAAAGTCTGCTTTATTGTCAATTTCTTCACGTCAAGACATACAAAGAGATCGAAATTGCGTTTCCTACTATCCCATGGTGACAAGACATATTACACCCAATTGGTCCACAGACAAACAAAACATTCAAGTAAACAATACAAAAAGTATGTCACGACTCGTCCCCGATCATGTTTGTGTGCTCGCCCCTCCCCTCCTGTGTGCTCATGTCCGTGGTTTCTGTCCGTGTGTCTGTGTGCTCGCCCCTCCCCTCCTGTGTGCTCATGTCCATGGTTTTTGTCCGTGTGTCTGTGTGCTCGCCCCTCCCCTCCTGTGTGCCCATGATTGTGTGATCATTCTCACCTGCCTCTT
This sequence comes from Syngnathus acus, assembly GCF_901709675.1. Classification (NCBI taxonomy): domain Eukaryota; kingdom Metazoa; phylum Chordata; class Actinopteri; order Syngnathiformes; family Syngnathidae; genus Syngnathus; species Syngnathus acus. The sequence continues at coordinate 14,212,387 of NC_051091.1, read as the reverse complement.
GTTACCTGTCTTGTATTTAAGTCCTGTCTGTGTGTCACTCTCTGTCGGATCATTGTTGTTGTCTTGATGTCTTTTTGGTTCCTGTTGTTGTACGGTCCTGCTGTCATCATGTCCTGCTGTCTTCTTGTTTCACGTCCCGGTCAGTCACTCTAGTTATTGTTTTGTTAAGTCGTGTCAGTTTGCCTTTTGAGTTCTCCAATAAACCCTGGTCCAAGCTGCACTTGGTCACCTTGCTCCATCCGCCCTTGACAAAGTAAAAATAAGAAGGCACATAAAATGAATACATAAGAGCAATGAATAAATAAGAGCAACTTGGTTGAAATGGAGCAATTGTGCATACAGCAGACAGTCAGTATAATAGCGCAAAACTACAGGAGGAGTAGTGCAAGTGGAGTAGTGCAAGGCAGCCATCGTGGCCCAAAAGGCCAGGACGTTATGCAGCCGAGGGTGGAAGGGGGAGAGGGGGGAGAGAGTTCAGGATCTTAACAGCCTGGAGTATGAAGCTGTTGGTGAGTCTGCGTGGTGCGGGAGCGCAGGCTTCTGTACCTCTTCCCAGAGGGCAGTAGATCAAACAAAGTGTGAGCAGAGTGACTCACATCACTCACAATCGTGGTCGCCTTGCGGGTGAGATGGGAGGTGTAAATGTCCTTCAGGGAGGGGAGTGAAGCACCAATAATCCTACCAGCTGTGTTCACTATGCGCTGCAGGGCCTTCCTGTTGTATTCATTGCAGCTTCCACCCCACACAGCAATACAGCTGGAGAGGATGCTCTCAATGGTACCTCGGTAGAATGTGGTCATGATGGCTGGTGGAGCACTTGCTCCTTTATGTGTAGTGTAGACCAGGTCCACAATGCTGTCTCCTCGTGTTGGAAATTCAACATGCTGGTGTAGCTTTGGAAAAACAGTCTTCAGGTCTGCATGATTAAAATCCCTAGCGAAGATGGTGAAACCGTCAGGGTGCGCTGTCTGTTGTTCACTGACAGCCTGGTACAGTTCCCTAAGAGCCGTGATCCTGTCGCTTTCAATGTTGGAAGGCGGGATGTATACCACGACTAGCAGAATCACAGTAATTTCCCTTGGCAGGTAAAAAGGACGGCACTTTAAGATCACAAAGTCCGCCAGTAGCGAGCAGTGTTTGCATACAACCACAGTGTTCCGGCACCATTCGTCACGGTTGTAAACACAGATTCCTCCTCCTCGTGATTTTCCACCCTTTACAATGGCCCGGTCCGCTCGATAGCATGCTAGCTGCCTCAGTTGTACAGCAGAGTCCGGAATGTTGACATTTAACCAAGTCTCAGTGAACACGAGCACACAGCAGTTACTCACTGTCCGGTTCGTAGATCTCAGCAGTCGTGAGAAAACAAAGTATTGGGAGTCTGGGATGAAAGGGAAAGAAAGAAGAGTATAATCCTAATAATAAGTGGTTGAAAAGACCTGGTGTTGAGCACGTGCTATTCTGAGCATGCTTTTCATCACGGTGGCAGGTCTGATGGTGTTGGCCTACGCCCGTGTCGGAGCCGCGCTTGGGGACGAGGCCCTGCTGGAGAGGGCGCTGCGGGCTGGCCACGTCCTCAAGGAACACCTGTGGGATGCGGAGAGGCAGACCCTTCTGCGATCTTGTTCAACTATGCCAACCTAACCAGAGTGATGGGAGGGGCACAATTCAGAAAACGTGCTCAGCTTGTCGAGAAAATACGATTTAAGCAATAAAATTAAAAATGCGCCTAAAACCGAAACCAAACATTGCAGATGGTCATTTCTTCATGCGCTGTGGTCAATCCGGCACTCTAAAGCCCCAAAAAGCTTTATTTTCGTAAAGCTGAGGCAGAGAGGGTTCCGTTCTGCCCTACCGTCAATTCATCTGGCGAATGTCCGCTCCCTGGCGAACAAGATGGACAAACTGCTGCTCCTCACTTCAAGGAACACGGACTTCAGCAGATCCGCCGCGCTGTGTTTTGTTGAAACGTGGCTTAGCGAACGTACCCCCCACCACGCCGTGGAGTTAGCTGGGTTTCGGCTAACGCGTGCAGATCGCAGCGCGGAGCTCTCCAGAAAATCAAAAGGAGGTTGTCTCTGTTTCTACATTAATGAACGTTGGTGTACTGATGTCACGGTGTTGAAAGAGTTTTGCAGCCCTCTCCTAGAAACACTTTTCATAAACTGCCGGCCGTTCTATTCACCACGGGAGTTCTCCTCGATCGTCATGGCGGCTGTTAACATTCCACCACATGCACGTGCGAGTGAAGCCACGCAGATGCTGGCTGACCAGGTGACAGACATGGAGAAACTTCTACCAAATTCACTAATCATTGTTCTGGGTGATCTTAAAAGGGCGAACCTCGCACAGGAACTCCCCAGATACAGACAGCACATAACGTGTCCCACCAGAGGGGCACAGACACTGGACCACTGCTACACCGTAATTAAGGATGCATACCACTCTGTGGCTCGTGCAGCTTTAGGACTCTCGGACCACTGTCTAGTTCATCTGATCCCGGCCTACAGGCAGAAAATAAAAACTTCTAAGCCTGTGGTGAGGACTGTAAGGAAGTGGACAGTGGAGTCAAGGCAGGACCTCCAAGCCTGCTTTGACTGCACCGATTGGGGAGTTTTGAAGCTGCAACTTCAGACCTGCATGAACTCACTGACACTGTCACATCATACATCAGTTTTTGTGAGGATCTGTGTGTGCAGACTAAGACCTTCTGCACGTACAACAACGACAAACCTTGGTTTACACCGAACCTCAGGAGGCTGCGCAAAGTCAAGGAGGAGGCCTACAGGAGCGGTGACCGGGACCTGTTCAAGCAGACCGGAAACACACTGAACCGAGAGGTCAGGAAAGCCAGGAGGTGTTACGGGGGGAGCCTGGAGAGACACCTCTCTGTCAATCCTGATCCCTCAACAGTGTGGAAAGGTCTGCAGAGCATCACGGGCTTCAAGAAACGAACCCCCCGTCCTGTGGAGAGCCCAAGTCTTGCTAACCAGCTAAACGGGTTCTACTGCAGGTTTGATTGGTCCTCCCACACAACGGGACCTCCTGCAGCACAATCTACATACTCACCTCCCCCCACAACTGCTCTGTCCACACCTCCATCACCGTTGTCACCCACTCTCTCTCTTGCAGAGGCCACGCCCGCACTCCAGATCCGCGAAGAGGACGTGCGCCAGATGTTCCGGAGACAAAAGATCAGGAAGGCACCGGGCCCAGACGGCGTGTCACCTTCCTGCTTGAAAGTCTGTGCTGAGCAGCTGGCACTCACCTTTGCACGGATCTTCAACCGTTCCCTGGAGCTGTGTGAGGTGCCCTCGTTCTTCAAGTGCTCCACCATCGTTCCAGTGGCCAAGAAGCCCGCCATCACAGGTTTGAATGACTATAGACCTGTTGCACTGACATCTGTGGTCATGAAATCTTTCGGGAGGTTATTGCTGAACCTCCTGAAGGATGTCACGGGCCCCCTGCTTGACCCCCTCCAGTTTGCCTACCGGGCAAACAGGTCGGTGGATGATGCGATCAACATGGGACTGCACTACATCCTGCACCACCTGGACACCCCAGGAACGTACGCCAGGATCCTCTTTGTGGACTTCAGCTCGGCGTTCAACACCATCGCTCCTGACATCCTTCAACAGAAGCTCATCCAGCTCGCGGTGCCTGCCTCCACCTGTCAATGGATCACCAGCTTCCTGACCAACAGGAGACAGCGTGTGAGGCTGGGGAGCATCACATCTGACACCCGGACCACAAATACTGGAGCCCCTCAGGGGTGCGTCCTCTCCCCACTGCTCTTCTCTCTCTACACCAACGATTTCTCCTCAGGTGACTCTCCTGTGAAGCTCCTGAAGTATACAGACGACACCACTCTCATCGGACTGATCCAGGACGGTGATGAGACTGCGAACAGACAGGAGGTGGAGCGGCTGGTCCACTGGTGCAGCCAAAACCACCTGGAGCTGAACCCGCTCAAGACCGTGGAGATGACAGTGGACTTCAGGTGAGACCCTTCAACACTTTCACCCCTCACTATCCGCAGTAATACTATTCTCTCCACAAACACCTTCAAGTTCCTGGGAACCACAATCTCTCAGGACCCGAAATGGACCGGCCACATAGACTCTGTCCGGAAGAAGGCTCAGCAGAGGCTGTACTTCCTGAGACAGCTCAACAAGTTCAACCTGCCGCGGGAGCTGCTGAAGACCTTCTACACTGCCATCATCCAGTCTGTCCTCTGCACCTCCATCACTGTCTGGTTTGGATCGGCCTCCAAACAAGACAAGCACAGACTGCAACGGACAATCAGGACTGCAGAAAAGATAATTGGAATCAACCTCATGGAAGAGGGACCCTCCCATCTGTGGTCTCTTCTCAAGGTTTCTCATTTCCCCTAGCTGGAGATTTGAGTATTTCCTTGCCCTCTTGGGAGTTTAAGATCGGGGGATGTTTGAGAATATTTGCCATTTTTCACATGTCCTGAGTGTTGTTAGTCACCTAAATGTTGAACAGAGGCTGTAATTTACCGAAGTCAAATTCCTTGTTTGGCACGCTCAAACATGGCGAATAAAAAATCTTGAATTTTAAATCTTCATGCGACCATGCTCAAGAGCAGAAAGTTTCCATTCTGAAAAGCCAACGTTCAAGGTTCTTTGGTCGGCTTATATTCAGTTGCACATGCCGGTGTGGGCCGAGTTTGATGGGTGATGAGTCTTTGGGGTGGGGCAAGTTCGCAGGAGAGTTTGATTCCATGGGAGTGGGTGTTGGTTCGGTGAGAGCTGGTTTCGTGGGGTTGGGTGCTGATTATGGGCGATTCGATGTGTGTGGGGGCTGTTGTTTTCCTTTTTGTCTTTCGGCCTTGGCGATCATCTTTGGCCGGGTTCTTGGCTGTCTCCCTCTGGCACCTGCTGGTTTTATCTCCAAGTGACCTTCCTGTAAACATTCTCCTCCAATCTTGCACATACACTGTCGCACCTCGTCCATTAATCATCCTTCCGCTTTTGTTGTTCTGTACGAACTTATGTGAAGTTTTGTGTGTGACATCATCAATTCGTTAAAGTTCCCTGACTATGCAAAGTTCTTCACACTTACCATGCATTTGTTTGTTTGTTCTTTTGACACTCCATGTACTTGTTTGCATTGTCACATTCTTCGTCTAATTATGCTTCTGACCGTATTTTTCATTATTAGTCAAAGCATACATTCAATAGTAATCCAAGGCTGGCGTCTAGCAGTAGGCAAAATACGACGTCACATCAAGCATTAATCAAAACATAAGATATAATCAAGTATAAATTATTCTTAGACACCTTGGTCCGTGTCCGTGAATTAGAATAACATCAGGCATGCATTAAACAGTTCCTTAAGGGTCGTTATGCTATTCAGGCAATATATCAACAAACATTTGTTATTTCAAAGTACACAGAAATACATATCAGATCATGAAGTTACAAAAACCTATGTCATTACCATATATAAAAATGTCTAGTTATGTCTTCTTTATTGGTTTGGTGTGCAGGTACTATAATTATATGCTTAAAATGTTTCTTTCATTGATTTAGTATGTGAATATACTTTTCTTCTTATGTACTTTATTCAATGAGGTTTGAGCATATCTGTAGCTAGGCAGGACTTTTTGTATTTCGACCCCATTCCTTCACAACCTAACCTGAGTGACGGGAGAGCGACAAATCAGAAAACATGCTCAGCTCGTCGAGAAAATTGGATTTAAGCAATAAAAATTAAAACGTGCATAAAACCTAAACCATACGTTGCAGGTGGTCATTTCTTCACGTGCCGTCAACTCGGCACTCTAAAGCACCCAAAAGCACTTTTTACTATGCCGAGCTAACCAGAGTGACGGGAGGTGGACAAATCAGAAAACGTGCTCAGCTCGTCGAGTAAATGCGATTAAAGCAATAAAATTAAAACGCGCGTAAAACCTAAACCAAACGTTGCAGGTGGTAATTTCTTCATGTGCCTTGGTCAACTCGGCACTCTAGAGCCCCCAAGAGCACGTTTTACTATGCCAACCTAACCAGAGTTACGGGAGAGTGACAAATCAGAAAACGTGCACAGCTCGTTTAGAAAATGCGATTTAAGCAATACAATTAAAAATGCGCATAAAACCTAAACCAAACGTTGCAGGTGGTCATGTCTTCATGTGCCGTGGTCAACTCAGCACTCTAGAGCCCCCAAGATCACTTTTTACTATGTCAACCTAGCCAGAGTGACGGGAGGGGCACAAATCAGAAAACGTGCACAGTTCGTCGAGAAAATGCGATTTAAGCAATAAAATTAAAAATACGCGTAAAACCTAAACTAAACATTGCAGGTGGTCATTTCTTCATGTGCCTTGGTCAACTCGGCGCTCTAAAGCCCCTAAGAGCACTTTTTACTATGCCAACCTAACCAGTGACGGGAGAACGATGTATATGCTAATGTGTATGGCGCCAGCCGAGGTGGCGCCAGCCGAGGCGGCGCCAGCCGAGGCAACGCCATCTTGGCTGGTTGGTGCCATCTTGGCTGGCTCGCGCCATCTTGGCTGTGGCCATCTTGGATGGGGACATGTGTGGTGCATGTATTGTACCTCAGTGGTCTAGTGTCCGCCCTGAGACTGGAAGGTTGTGGGTTCAAACCCCGGCTGGGTCATACCAAAGACTATAAAAATGGGACCCATTGCCTCCCTGCTTGGCACTCAAGGGTTGGAATTTGGGGGGTTAAATCACCAATTGATTCCTGAGCGCGGCATCGCTGCTGCTCACTGCCCCCCTCTCCCCCAGGGGATGGATCAAAATCACACGGGGATGGGTTAAATGCAGAGGACAAATTTCACCACACCCAGATGTGTGTGTGACGACGATCATTGGGTTTTTAATAGCTGCCAGGTGTTGGTGCCCCTAATTTGACATTCAATAGTTAGCAGGGGCCGTTCATGTGCACCTAATCTGACATTCAATAGTTAGCGGGGGCCGTTCAATAGTTTGCGGGGCCGTAATCGTCTCCACGAGTCGAGTCATTAAAGCGCCGTCAATGTGTTGAAAAAGGCCTCTAATGGAGAGAGGCCAGGTGTTGGTGCACCTAATTTGACATTCAATAATTTGCGGGGGGTCGTAGTCGTCTCCAAGAGTCGAGTCGTTTAAAAGCCTGCATTTACTGAGGCATTAATGTGTAAATTGGGGAAGACATCTGAAAGAGAGCGACCAGATGTTGGGTGCATTTAATTTTGAAGGGAACAGCTGAAGGCCGCTGAAGGCCATATATTTCTGTATACCGTAATTTTCGGACTAAAAGTCGCTCCGGAATATAGGTCGCATTAGCCATAAAATGCACAATAACGTGAAAAAAAACATACATATATAAGTCGCTCCGGAGTATAAGTCGCATTTTGGGGGGAAATTTATTCGACAAAATCCAACACCAAGAACAGAAATGAACGAGCAACAACAGGCTAAACGATAGGTATGCTAACGTGACATAAACACAAACGAAGAGCTGAGAACGGGCCTGACGTAACATTCAGAGTTATTAAAAAAAACGATTACATAAATAACACGTTTATAAAACCATCTGTCTCACTCCAATTCATTAAATCCATCGATCGTCCTTTGTCAACAATGGGTGCGCGCCGCTGACGGCGCTTGCACTTCAAAATATTCCACAGGCCCATATAACGATATAGGCGGCTCGGTGGCTGGGTAGCACGTCCGCCTCACAGTTAGGAGGGTGCGGGTTCAATTCCACCTCCGGCCCTCCCTGTGCGGAGTTTGCATGTTCTCCCCGGGCCCGCGTGGGTTTTCTCCGGGCACTCCGGTTTCCTCCCACATCCCAAAAACATGCTTGGTATGCATGAGCGCCGGCCCCCGACTTCTATCCACGGAGGTGAAAGAGAGCTCTGTAGAGTAGGACCGGGCGTGCGTAAAAG